>NC_135982.1:28519723-28842223 GCF_053455715.1 Rhinoraja longicauda | reverse complement strand
ATCTTTACCCGATAAATTACTAGGATGAAATCATTTCTCTGATGAAAGACTGGGCAGCATCATAAGCACTAATGAATTGTTTTAGAGATGGATCTTACCAGCAATGGACAGTTCTAAAATAAATGTTTGATGCTTTTTCAAGGCTTCGAGAAATAGCAGGGATCTATTTTTCTTTTTCTCTCCCTCTCTCTCACTCTCTCTCTCTCTTTCTCTCACACACACACACACACACACCCACACACACACACACACACACACACGCACACACACACACACACTCCGGTGGTTGGAAGTTGCAAAATTGTTCATGATTTCAGGACAAATAGCGAAAAATCGCTGGCCTCTCCAGACCACCGACTCTTAAAATGCAATCTGAAGCTGGCTTTTTCACTGGAGTGATAATTTCTGAGGAGTTGTTTGTGATGTCCACTCTTTGCAGAAAATGTTTGACATTTGCTTATATGAGTACTCTTCCATCTTCGATCATAATTTTTCTTCCTCATTTCGTTTCCCATGCTATGGCATTGTACTTTGCAAAACATGAGGAAATAGGAGTTCTGAGCATTCCTCCATGGTTAGTGAGGATGCAAGGTTTTTGCTCCCACCATCTCTTCTGAATCTCCATCCAGTCCCATTATTTCAATTTTCAATATAAGGAAGGGTCAATTGCTGCTCAAATGTTTTTGCACTTGTTTAGGTTGAGTGTTCCAGTTCTGAACCTAAATATGTGGCACCAATATTGGAGGAGCTGCAGTCAGTGAGTAAGGCGACCAGAAGATACAGTGGGATATAGATCAGCTGCAGAAATGGCAGATGGAGTTCAACCCGAGTAAGTGTGAGGTGTTGCACATTGGAGATTGAATGTAAGGAGAGAGGATGCAGTTAATGGCAAGTCCCTCAACAGCATTGATGCACAGCATTGGAGACCAAGTTCATGGCTCACTAAAGCTGGCACACAGGTGGATACGGTAGGAGCATTGAATATAAGAGTCATGATGCAGCTCAATAGGACTAGGAAGATAGATAGATAATGAAGAAGAAGTCTGAAGAAAGGTCTCGACCCAAAACATCACCCATTCCTTCTATCCAAAGATGCTGCCTGTCCCGCTGAGTTACTCCAGCATTTTGTGTCTCTCTTCAGTTTAAACCAGCATCTGCAGTTCAATCCTACACACGCTGTAGGACTTTGGTTAGGTTGCATTTGGAGTATTGTGTGTATTGCTGGGCACCCCATTACAGGAAAGATGTGGAAGCTTTGGAGCGGGTGCAAAGGAGGTTTTCCAGAATGTTAGACACAAAAAGCTGGAGTAACTCAGCGGTCAGGCAGCATCTCTGGAGAAAAGGAAGTGGTGACGTTTCGGGTTGAAACCCTTCCTCAGAATGTGAGTCAGGGGAAGGGGAAACGAGAGATATAGATGGTGATTTAGAGAGATATAGAACAAATGAATGAAAGATATGCAAAAAAGTAACAATGATCAAGGAATGGTGGGGGCCCACAATGCTCCATTGTTGGCTGTGGAGTAGGTGATAACGTGTTATACAGACAATGAAACTCAACAGGATGAGAGTGAAACTAGTACGACAAATAGTGTGGGTTGGGACAGAGAGAGAGGGTGGAAGGGTTCCTTGAAGTTAGAGCAATCAATATTCACACCTCTGGGGTGTAAGCTGCCCAAGGGAAGTATGAGAAGCTGTTCCTACAATTTGCGTTTGGCCTCACTCACACAATGGAGGAGGCCCAGAACAGAAAGATCCGTATGGGAATGGGAAGGAAGTTAAAATGTTCGGCAACCGGGATATCAAATAGGCCAAGGCAGACTGAGCGAAGATGTTCCCCTTGGTCTATGTGATCTCCTGGTTGTTAAACACTTTAACCCTTCCCATTCCCATACTGACCTTTCTGTCCTGGGCCTCCTCTATTGTCAGAGTGAGGCCAAACACAAATTGAAGGAGCAGCACCTAACTCTAAACTAAGTATGTATCATAAAGTTGTAAGTGATAGGAGTAGAATTGGGCCATTCGGCCCATTATGTCTACTCTGTCATTCAATCATGGCTAATCTATCTCTCCCTCCTAACCCCATTCTCCTGCCTTCTCCCCATAACCTCTGACACCCGCACTAATCAAGAATCTATCAATCTCCGCCTTAAAATTATACTCTGACTTGGCCTCCACAGCCTTCTGTGGCAAAGAATCCCACAGAAGTATAATCAAGAGTCAAGAGTGTTTTATTTACATATGTCTCAGATAGAACAGTGAAATTCTTACTTGCTGCAGCACAACTGAATATGTAAACAGAGTGCACTGTAAACAATATAATAAATGAGAGAGAAAAAATAGTTCAATGTGTAAATATGCACATACAATTACACACACACACACACACACACACACACACACACACACACACACACACACACATATATATATATATATATTTAAACATACGTACACACAAAAACCAAACAATGATAGTGCACTAATAATCTAATGTTGCACGCAGTATCTTGGATAGGCCTTCACAGCAGAGCCCTGCTGGCCCACAGCACCTGGTAGTACATATGATCATCAGCAGTCTGCCTGCAGTACTCACTGGCTAACATTCCATCAACCTGTCATCTCCACAACACTTAAAGGAATGAGGTATAATTTTTTTAAATTTTTGAATGATTGAACTACATTTTTTGAATCTTACAGCACATTTTAAGGCTATATTTGTTTGAATTTTATTTAGATTGAGTGCACAGCGATCCAGCACAAACACTCAAACTGTTTTCCCAGGCCGGCTTCATACTCCAGGATTCTAATAAGTGAATGCAAGTTGAGTGATATTGCTTGTGAAATTATAATTACTCCTCTTTACCCGTTCTTCCATTCAAATTCACACCACACAGACTCAGTAAATTAATTTTACGTTTTCTTCTGCTGATTTTCTTCTCTCAATTCTACTTTTAGTTTTGCTGCTGCTTCAGGTCGAGTACCTGACTGCATGCTATTTAGTTAGTTTAGTTTATAGATACAGCGCGGAAACAGGCCCTTCAGCCCACCGATGCCCACAATAGCACTATCCTACAAACCAGGGACAATTTACACATACACCAAACCAATTAACCTACAAACCTGTACGTCTTTGGCGTGTGGGAGGAAACCGAAGATCTCGGAGAAAACCCACGGTCACGGGGTGAACGTACAAACTCCGTACGGACAGCACCTGTAGTCAGGGTTGAACCCGGGTCTCTGGCGCTGTGAGGCAGCAACTCTACCGCTGCGCCACCATGCCACCCTACTCTGCGATTAAAGGGTTAGAGAGACGCCCCATTCTTAATTTTGCAAGGGACATGAATTCGCAAACTAGCATCTGGTGTTTTCTTGTGTCGGAAGGAACTGCAGATGCTGGTTTAAACCGAAAACAGACAAAAAATGCTGGAGTAACTCAGCAGGCCAGGCAGCATGTCTGGAGAGAAGGAATGGTCGACGTTTCGGGTCGAGATCCTTCTTCAGACTGAGTGTCAGGGGAGGGGGAGATACAGAGATAAGGAAGTGTAAGGTGTGAGAACGAGACATCAACAGGGGTGGATGTGTGTGTGCATGTGTGTGTGTGTATTTGTGAGTATATGTATATATACGCACTGAACTTTTTTTCTTTCTCGTTTATCATATTGTTTACAGTGTACTATGTTTACATATTGTGTTGTGCTGCAGCAATGAAGAATGTCATTGTTCTATCTGGGACACATGACGATCAAACACTCTTGACTCTCTTGACTGTTCGGTAGTCCGATACGAGAGTTGGCTGTGTCGGTGGTCCAGGTCTCATATAGGGGAGCAGTGATCTTTAAACGACCAAAAGCTGTGTTTTCACATTGAAACCAATCATGAACTTCATCTTGAATGTCTGCCCTCACTGGGAGAACGTTCCTAAGGAATGAGAAATAATGTGGGTGTTTGGGAGCTCACTGTGGACTCTGGTTATTTGTGAAGATTATGTACTGGGACCGTCTTGCTGAGCTGTACGCAAAAAATGTATTTCACTGTACCTGGTGCACGTGACAATAACGCAACCATTGAAACTATTGAACCATTGAGCCACAGGAGAATACAGGTCCAAGGGTTCCTGTTGTCTTTTTCAGTCAGAGAGTTGTGAATCTGTGGAATTCGCTGCCTCAGAAGGCAGTGGAGGCCAATTCTCTGAATGCATTCAAGTGGGTTTCTAGGCAGGTGTTTACCTGTAAGCTTTTGTTACAGCTCGTTTTTCTGAACAGTGTAGCATCTAGGAATAGATCCGTCAGTATGCAACGATTGATTTGCTGTTTGTTCTGGCATTTATTAGGTTTAGAGATACAGAAAAAGAGAGGCCATTCTGCCACTGTTACCTGTGCTGGTATTAACCCCATTATTCCTTTATGTCTTCACTCACCAAAAACCCATTGATAGACACTAAAAGCTGGAGTAATTCAATGGGTCAGACAGCATCTCTGGAGAAAAGGAATAGGTAACGTTTCAGGTCGAGACCCTTCTTCAGAAGATATATCTCTCGTTTCCCTTTCCCCTGACTCTCAGTTTGAAGAAGGGTCTCGAGAGAGCTGGATAGAGCTCTTAAGGATAGCGGAGTCAGGGGGTATGGGGAGAAGGCAGGAACGGGGTACTGATTGAGAATGATCAGCCATGATCACATTGAATGGCGGTGCTGGCTCGAAGGGCCGAATGGCCTACTCCTGCGTCTATTGTCTATTGTCTTCTCCCTCTTGCGTCACAAACAAGAAGGATTCTGAGGCAGTAACTGGTGGCTGATACGCAGACTGCCAGACATTAATTGAGGACTCCAAACTCAGTGAAGTAGGAAGGAATGAAATTTCCCATGTCCTGCCCTCAAGATAGTTGGCACATACAAAAACATCATGTTTCCATTTAATAGTCTGTGTATTTCCTCATAAGTATCAGTTATATTGTAACAGCTAAAGAGTGGTTGTACTTGAAATATAACCATGCCTGCTTAGAAATTGATCTCAGTCTGTAGCACGATATAGACTATATGGTTATATCAGAGTTGTACTCTGCTTCAGAAATTAATTCTACTGACATGAATCAAATACATAGTACTACGCGTAGAAGTTATATGTAGCACATTGAGCTTTGTCATCCAGAAATGAATTTCCAGGCAATTAAGTCCTGTATTAATGTACGGTTCGAGTCATTTTTCTATAATATATAGAATTATTTCAATGGAATTGAATGTGCTGAGCTGAGTGCAACTAGTGACTGGTATTTTTTCACATACTTTGTGTTGGCAACCAAAGATAAATTCCCCCCATTATCTCCCATATGCGTCTGGTTTTATCAGAAGGTAATGTCTTTTGTGGAAAAGACTGAAATCAGAGCTTCAGGTTTTAAAAAATGGGTTCATAAGTTAATAAATTGTAGGAGCAGAATTAGGCCAATTGGCCGATCAAATCTATTCCGCCATTCAATCATGGCTGATCTATCTTTCCCTCTCAACCCCATTGTCCTGCCTTCTCCCCATAACCCCAGACGCTGCACCACCATGGTGAAGGAAATGCAGCTGCCCCATTGCCCTCAGTAAACTCACCTAAACAGTATAATTTCTGTAACCACCTGAGCTGTTTTTAGTTTACCGAATAAATATTAGCAAGGACACATAGTCCCAAGGGATCATTGATGTCCACCTGCAAGGGCAGACAAGGTAACTGCTTAACAGCTGCCAATGCAGATATCCTCAGTGTAGCACTGTGTATGAGCAGAGATTTTGTGCTCAGTACTTTGCAGTAGAACCCAAAATTCCAATCTTCGAACTCAGTGGCATGGAAGCTTCATATCGAGCCACATCAGAGGCGCATGTTAAATGCAGAAGAAATCGTTCACTCTGTTGTCCATTTTAAGGGCCTGTCCCACTTAGGCGATTTTAAGGCGACTGCCGGTGACTAGGCTGTTGCCGACAGTTCGCCAGGGTGTCGCGGGCATGATCGTGAGGAGTCTTCCAAAGATCATAGTGGGTCGTAGTGGATCTCGGCGCGTCGCTGAGAAATCAAACGGTTTGAAATTTCTCGGCGACAGCTGGCTTGTCGCCAGGCATCGTAGCTTATTGCGGGCGCTGTCTGTCGCATGCTGTCCCCAGGTTTGATAGGTTCTCTTAGATGCATTTAGAAGCACATAATATTAAAATAAGTAAAGTCATTTCAAAATACCATAAAATGCTTGTGTTTAACCAATTTATTTACCGTCAGGACATTTGACAGGTAGATTGGAGGTGACAGTTTGACGGTCAGGTAAGCGTGGGAATTTTTGCAATGTTTTTGGCCTCAGCCATTACATTTAAAGTGGGCTCCAAACCCAGATATGCAACCCAGAAACCAAATATGCATCTCCCTTACATTTTCAAAGAATGCCCACACACTTTTCACAAAAATCCACTTAACCACTTTTTAAATTAATTTTTTTAATACAGCTATTAGTAAACTGGAAATAAATCCAGTTTTATGCCTTGTTACAGTGAAGCTTGGTTTTTAAGTAACCCATACAAGGTGTTATAGTTCAAAACTCTCAAGTACTTACCGACTTGTCAGTGATTTAAGTGAAAATTAGGATGCCGGAGAAGCATTGACAGCGTGGGAATTTTGTGATGTTTCCGAAGACGCTGTAATCTCGACCTGACTCGGCATTGTCGTGGGCATTGTCGTCGGGTAAAAGAAAAGTTTGGCAATCTGCTACGACTTTGACAGTCACCGGCAGTCGCCAAAAAAATCGCCTAAGTGGAACAGGCCCTTTAGTTACTAAAAGCCACTGTTTCAGTATATGTTGTTGTTGTCCTTGAGTGTGATAGTAACAGTCACACTGTAAGTGCCGTCTAATGTGGCCGTTGTTCATTTGCCTAATGCTTTCCTCATCCACAACTTAATAGATCAAACCGATCTGGAGTGGCATCACTGAAGTGTGAAAACGCACACCTCCAGATTCACAGACAGTTTCTTCCCAGCTGTTATCAGACAACTGAACCATGCCATCAACAACTAGAGAGCGGTCCTCAGCTACCATTTATCTCACTGAAGACCCTTGGACTATCTTTGGTATCACAAAATGCTGGAGTAATTCAGCGGGCCAGGCAGCATCTTAGAGAAGGAATGGGTGACGCTTCGGGTCAAGACTGTTCTTCATTCTGAACAGTGTACAGTGTACAGTGAAAAGCTTTTTTTGCGTGCTAACCAGTCAGCAGAAAGACAATACATGATTACAATCAAGCCATTTACCGTGTACAGATACAAGATAAGGGAATAACGTTTAGTGCAGGGTAAAGCCAGCAAAGCCCGATCAATGAAAGTCTGAGGGTCCCCGATGAGGTAGATAGTAGTTCAGGACTGCTCCCTGTGGTAGGATAAGCTGCAAAACATCCTGGACGAATCTGTCCAAATCATTAAACTAAAATATCCAAAGCAACCAAAGAAAGTTTCAGGGAAATTGGCTGGTTCTGTGGTCGAGGAAGGAATGGAGGGCTTTAAGCCTTCCTGGTGGGGGATGGAGGTGCAAGTCTGAAGAAGGGTCTCGATCCGAAACGTTACCTCTTCCTTTTCTCCAGAGATGCTGCCTGACCCGCTTTGATACTCCAGCTTATTGTGTCTATCAAGGAAAGCTTCAGCCAGGGTGGCATAGCACAGGCAGACAAGTGAAACTGAGCTTCACCAGCCTGCACTACTCAGCCATTCAGTGGTAAAACTCAACGTTTCACAAGGAGATCCAAAGGCAAAGGCTGCAACAATTTCTCATCAAAGATTCGATCAAACTAAATCCCAAGCACTCTGTGGAATTAGCAGTACAAAAAGATGTCAAGTTAATTTTTCTTAAAAGTCAAATCAAAGAATAGTGAGAAACACAGAACCTTTTCTACCATCAGATAAGTCAAACAAATGATAATAGAAGTTCTTTCTATACCAAATGCCACATTTGATTAAAATGCTTTCACTTTTTCATTGGGATGGCCCTGAATTATGCAGCATGATGTTTAACTGCAGAGTCTATGATTTGTTCAATAATATATGAGCAATGACAAATCTGTACTGATTATCTATTGGAAGTACAATTAGAATTTAAAAATTCAACACAGATTATAGAACCTAGAAACACAGACGTCTGTTGGAATATAACGCAAGAACACAAGAAATAGAAGAAGAAGTGGGCTATTGGGTCCCTCATGCTTGTTCTACTCAATGGTCATTTTGCAACAGCCACTTTCTTTCACCAACCTTACATCTCTTAATTCTCTCGACATCTGAAAATCTCTAGATTGACTGAAACAACACCCGAGAAAGTGCGGAAAAGCCAGCCGATCATCAAATCTCATTCATCTGCAAGCCATCCATTATTCATCCAGCACAAGTTCTCCCCAGCTTATGAACGAACGTCTGACTTATGTAAAGCCCCTACATATGAATGAATGCTTGGGAGACTGGTGAGATGGATTTGCCAGCTCCAGGCTTTGCTTTCACTGTGTGAGAACTCAATTTGTGGCCACATTTCTATCTTGTAAACGGTTCCGGTTCTCAGGAACAGAATCTTAGTGTAAACTGAGAAGCTCCTACAACAAGCTGTGCTCCAAATTGCACTGGGCCAAATTAAGCTGCAGTAAGCCCCCACCTGCCCTCATCTCCTGCAAGCCCACCCCTCAAACCTGGTCCAAATGCTCAGGGTGGCCCCACTGGCCCTCTGAAACCTGCAGGTAAGCTAAAGCAGCAAAGCTTCAGTTGTGCATGCCCCTACTGCAAATAATGAGCGGTACTGAGGCCATACCCCCCAAAACACAGTGAAGTCCTCTGGAAAAGAGGCAAAGCTGAGGTGGTGTCCAGTGGTGGAGTGATGCCGGAGCTCACCGGAGCTCACCGCGGCTCACCGCAGCTCACCGGAACGCCGCTCTGGCACCTGAGTTGAGTATAGGAGCAAAGAGGTCCTTCTGCAGTTGTACCGGGCCCTAATGAGACCGCACCTTGAGTACTGTGTGCAGTTTTGATCTCCAAATTTGAGGAAGGATATTATTGCTATTGAGGGCGTGCAGCGTAGGTTCAGGGCCGTCTTAACGCATGGGCCTGATGGACACTTGCCCGGGGCCCCACGAGCATAGGGGCCCCATGCTGATCTGTGTATGTTAAGTGACTTGCAATAAATAAATACTACTTTAAAAATGTAGGTTCAATAAGTGCTTTTTTCGCAACATTTTCGGTCCCTAAGTGTTTTTTTCGCAACATTTTCCATCCCTAAGTGCTTCTCACAGCGATCTGTTTCGCAACAATTAGCTCCCTAAGTGCTTTGCTTTTCCATCCCTAAGTGCTTCTCACAGCGATCTGTAAGTGCTTTTTGCAACAATGTAAGTAGTTGTCGTAGGGGCCCCAGTACACTGCTTTGCCCGGGGCCGATAATGCTGTAAAGACGGCCCTGCGTAGGTTCACTAGGTTAATTCCCGGAATGGCGGGACTGTCGGTATGTTGAAAGACTGGAGCGACTAGGCTTGTACACACTGGAATTTAGAAGGATGAGAGGGGATCTTATCGAAACATATAAGATTATTAAGGGCTTGAACACGTTAGAGGCAGGAAACATGTTCCCAATGTTGGGGGAGTCCAGAACCAGGGGCCACAGTTTAAGAATAAGGGGTAGGCCATTTAGAACGGAGATGAGGAAAAACGTTTTCAGTCAGAGAGTTGTGAATCTGTGGAATTCTCTGCCTCAGAAGGCAGTGGAGGCCAATTCTCTGAATGCATTCAAGAGAGAGCTAGATAGAGCTCTTAAGGATAGCGGAGTCAGGGGGTATGGGGAGAAGGCAGGAATGGGGTACTGATTGAGAATGATCAGCCATGATCACATTGAATGGCGGTGCTGGCTCGAAGGGCCGAATGGACTACTCCTGCACCTATTGTCTATTGTCTCTGTAAAAAAAAGCCAAAATAAACAGCGGGGAATTTTAACAAGCGGGGAATTTAACAGTGGCTGCTCTGGCACCAGTGACAGCTCCGGCACCTAAAACATTAGCACAGCAACACTGGTAGTGTCTCTACAGGTTTATGGGAAGGCAGGAGAATGGGGTTAGGAGGGAGAGATAGATCAGCCATGATTGAATGGCGGAGTAGACTTGATGGGCCGAATGGACTAATTCTACTCCAACGGCACGGTGGCGCAGCGGTAGAGTTGCTGCCTTACAGCGAATGCAGCGCCGGAGACTCAGGTTCGATCCTGACTACGGGCGCCATCTGTACGGAGTTTGTACGTTCTCCCCATGACCTGCATGGGTTTTCTCCGAGATCTTCGGTTTCCCCCCACACTCCAAAGACGTGCAGGTATGTAGGTTAATTGACTGGGTAAATGTAAAAATTGTCCCTAGTGGGTGTAGGATAGTGTTAATGTGCGGGGATCGCTGGTCGGCGCGGACTCGGTGGGCCGAAGGGCCTGTTTCCGCGCTGTATCTCTAAATCTAAATCTAAATCTAAATCACTTATGACCTTACGACCTCTTATTAAAGCCATCAAGGGTATGTAACAATATTTTAATTTCTCTGATATTCAGATGAGCAATTGTTTAGAAATAATTAACCAGTGGAAAATCAATATTTAACATAATTTAAAAACAAGAATTATTTTAGTCAGTGTTATTTAGCACAGAAACAGGCCCTTTGGCCCACCTGCCCGTGTTTGGCCCATATCCTTCTAAACCATGTACCGGTCCATGGAAAGAACTGGAAAAAATAATTAACATCATATTAAAACACTGAGAAAAAAATATGTGTTGTGTAAAATATATGTGTGTAATTTCCTTATCGTTCTAATCTTCAAGCCAGGGGTCACCATTCTTAGCAACAGGGATTCTGATTCAATGCCAGTTCTAACTGCCAAAGGTTCCAGACCTAGTTTCTGCATTGCGAGGCTGTGGCATCCCGGCAGGGCAAAGCTCTAGTGTTGGACTGATGGTGCTTCTTCTCCTTATTTGGTGGGGCCCTAGGATACAGGGTGTCCTACCTCCGTTCTGCTTCACAGGATCCTGAGGTGGCTAATGGGAGCTGCAGACTCTTCGATAGATGGGGCAGGTGGTGGTTAGCAAGACAGTGGGCAGGTAGATCGTGAGAATTCATTGCCACAGACGGCTGTGCAGGTCTACGCAATTGATATGTTTAAGGAGGAGATTGACAGATTCTTGATTAGTGCGGGTGTCAGGGGTTAAGGGACGAAGGCAGGAGAATGGGGTTCAGAGAGAAAGACAGATCAGCCGTGATTGAATGGCGGAGTAGACTTGATGGGCCGAATGGCCTAATTCTGCTCCTAGAACTTATGAACCATCCCACCCCTACCTCTCATTTCCAGGTTTGTTCCCCTTACTCCATCTGTCCGAAAAAGGGTCCCCAACTCGAAACATTGGTCCACTACCTCCCAAGATGCTGCCTGCCCTGCTGAGTTCCTTCAACACTTTGTTTATTGTTCAAGAGACAGACATGGTTCTGGAGATAGAAGGGTCAAGGTATCCTCCTTCAGCCTATCATGGAAACACACCGCATGGAAATAGGTACTTATGAACCTATGAGATGATGCATTCTCCCTGCCCTTTATGCTGGCCTTGTAGATGCTTCTGAATGACTGGAGCCTCAAGACCTGGGGTGTGTAGTCCTGTGAAGCCTATATTTCTTATACACCAGACGTAATGGGTCACTGTAGGGCCATGCACAACGTGGAGCTGCCGAACACCGGCAATTCCTGTTAAACCACCAGCCACAGCCAGCATAACTTGGCCCATTTAACTTCCCTACTACACAACTCGGGTCAAATAGATTGAATCATGTTCAGTATCACCCATTTAATATTCTGTACAAAGCCTTACTGCATCCCAGAGGCGACTGCGCACATCATCTGCGAGAAATTCTCTATTTCTCATATACGCTAAACTCATGTGTGGCAACCGAAGCACAAGGAACTCTGCTGCTGAAATTCAATTCCACTGAAGCAGTGAATGCAATAGATGATGAACCTTTAGCTGGTCTACCTTTCCCCAGTTTAAAGTCTACCCACAGAGAAGCCTTCTGGGGTTGCTCCGTGCTGTTTTAATGCAAAGCAATAAAACCTCTAAGTCAATAGAAGCTCGGAATAAGTTTCTGATTAACATTTCCGATCTCAGGGCAGCCTTGAGAATCTTCCTGCTGATCAATGAGTGTGGAATCACTTTTTGTGGGAACGAGCGTGGGTCAGGTGGAAGTTCTGACCAGCCAACAGGGACCACTTGACTAACCCTTTGAAACACAGTCGAGAAAAAAAGAAGTGACCAAAGCTGACCTATTTTGTGGCGTATTGATCTCATCCCCTTCCCCAGAGGCAAGGGGTAGGATCTTTGTTTCATCGCGTTATTAGCATGAATCTAAAGAGATAATTGCCTTGAAATGAAAGTGGAAAAAAGTGTGCGGTTATTGAATGGCAGACTGAAATCCCCAAATCATTTGTCAGGGGAGATAGAAAACAAGGAAACTGAAATGAGATTTTTATCCCTTGATTTCCTGTGTAGCAAGTAATATGGATTGAGCAAGAGACCCATTTTATACATAATATATGTATAGTTTGAGAATCGTCTTTGAGCAGCTGCACTCTAGGATAAGCAGATAGAAATGTGACAAGGTGAGTTCAGATTCTTGGGGGAGTATTGTGAAAGCTATGCATTGACTTCTCCCCCTCACTCTCCGTGATCCACTGTACCTGTTCATGGATGGAGCAGCACAAAGGATTTTTTTAAGATTAAAAGATGCACAAAAAAAGTTTATCGAAAAATAAATCCTCTATCCGTGATGGGTATGAAGGACGAGTGGGCTTTGCAGATGCAGTTCATGAATGATTAAATGTTCCATAAGAAATTTGGTCATGTCGACTATTGTGATCCGAACCACATACGGACCGCAGGTATTTGCGTATTTTCTTGCTCTTATTGTTGGACTGTGGGTGACGAAATCTCGTCCAAAAGACTTGTTTATTGGATGACAAATAAAGGTAATTCTGAATTTTGAATTCTGATATTTAAGTGAGAATAAGGTTTTTAATTTCCATTGAAGGTGCCTGGACAGGTAGGTACAAGATGCAAGAAATGTCCTTAACAAAAGCTCTGATCTTCATTGATCTTCATCAGTCTGAAGAAGGGTCTCGACCCAAAACGTCACCCATACCTTCTCTCCAGAGATGCTGCCTGACCTGCTGAGTTACTCCAGCATTTTGTGATACCTTCGATTTGTACCAGCATCTGCAGTTATTTTCCTACACTACCTGATCTTCATTGCTGGGTCAGTTGGTTAATAATAATAATAATAATACATTTTATTTATATAGCGCTTTTCATATACTCAAAGACGCTTTACAGAGATTTTGAGAACATAGGGGAAATGAATAAATAGATAAATAAATAAATAAATAAATGAACAGAGAAAGGAGACAGAAGGTGAGGTGAGGTGCGGGGATCACTGGGCGGCACGGACTTGGAGGGCCGAAAAGGCCTGTTTCCGGCTGTATATATATGATATGATATGATATGATATGACCTTCAGTGGTTGAAGGCAGTACTGAACAGGTGAGACTTCAGCGATGTTTTGAATGTGGTGAGTGTGGGGGAGTCTCTAACGGTTTGGGGTAGTGAGTTCCATAGGGTGGGAGCAGCGATGGAGAAAGCCCTGTCCCCCCAGGATCTGAGTTTAGTCCGGATGTGGGGGGATAGGAGATTGGCAGCGGCAGAGCGGAGGGTGCAGGTGGGAGTGTGCCTGTGGAGGAGGTCGGTCAGGTAGGATGGGGCCAGGTTATGGAGGGCTTTGTAGGTTATGAGGAGGATTTTGTACTGGATTCTCTGGGGGATGGGGAGCCAGTGGAGTTTATAAAGGACGGGGGTGATATGGTCACGGATCGAGGTGTGTGTGAGTAGACGGGCAGCGGAGTTTTGAATGTATTGAAGTTTATTGATGATTTTTGAGGGTGCGCCATAGAGGAGGCTGTTGCAGTAGTCCAGACGGGAGGTGATGAAGGCGTGGATGAGGGTTTCTGCAGCTGTGGAGGAGAGGGATGGACGGAGACGGGCAATGTTTTTGAGGTGGAAGAAGGCTGTCTTTGTGATGTGTTTGATGTGTTTGTCGAAGGAGAGGGTTTGATCAAGGATGATTCCAAGATTCCGGATGTGAGGTGAGGTGGATACTGGGAGACCATCAATGTTGAGGATGAAGTTTTGGGTGGATTTGGTGAGCATTTTTGGACCAATGATAATGATTTCAGATTTGTTGCAATTGAGTTTGAGGAAGTTTGATTGAAGCCAAGATTTTATTTCAGTAATGCAGTTTGTCAGTGTAGAGTGTGTGGTGGAGGAGATTGACTTGGTGGAGATGAGGAGCTGGATATCATCGGCGAAGCAGTGGTTAGCTGCACTAATTGGCCTCTCCTGTTGTCATTGAGTTAAAGCAGAGCAGGAATGCATGTGTTAGGAATGACGGCCTCAGCTGGATCAAGAAAGAATAATTCAGTCTATTTCCAAGACCTCCTCCCTCCTGGAAAGTAAATGCAGAACATAAAATGTTTCCTTGGACTGTTACCATGGAATGTGGTTTCTTCTCTTTCTTCTTCAGTCTCTCTCCAGCCTTTACAATTTAATCAGTGCAGTTCTCCATCCCATATCCTCTGCTGTTTAGTTCAGTGGTATGCACATGTTCCCACACAACCAGCACTTTTCCAGCATCAGCTTATCTTCCTACCTTTGAATTCCATCAAGGATTTCCCTCTTCATCTCCCTAGTGATATCATTTGCAGATTCAATGCCAGATGTATGCCAATAACGCACATCCCCTTTACCTCTGTGACCATTGTGGTGTAAGACAGTGACTCTACCCATGAGGCCAGCAGATAAACATTTACAAAGGTAGATGGAAAAGAAGCCAACTTTACATGAGCGAAAGGTTATAGAGAAAAGTTGAAATAGAACAGTCCAAACAAAGGTGATTTTTAAAAGATTAAAAGCAACCATCTCAGGACAGATGGTTAATTGGCTGGGTAAATGTAAAAATTGTCCCTAGTGGGTGTAGGATAGTGTTAATGTACGGGGATCGCTGGGCGGCACGGACTTGGAGGGCCGAAAAGGCCTGTTTCCGGCTGTATATATATGATATGATATGATATGACAGAACACTGGGCAGCATTTTCAGTTTGAACAAGTTACACACAAGGATAGTTAATTTCCGAGAAGTCCTTGGAAAAACCTCCTGACAATAATAACTATTTTACTGGCAGGGATTTTCCAGTATTTCATCACAGAATTCTGAATCGGGAATTGGTTTGAGAAGCTATCTGTAGTCATTTAATGGTGAAATGCAGGTTAAAACTCGAATTTCACAACATAAAGACACAGCATTGTCAAGTAAGACTCATCATTTTCAATAGGGCATTTCCTGGCTTCAATAAATTGTAAACAAGGCCGTGTACGTTTGGTAACAATAGATCCACTCTGAAACGTCTCCCATGGTGTCCCAGGCCTCAACAGCAGGAAGAAGAGCTTGCTGTTACGGTGGTGATAAGAGATAGAAAGGTCTAAATTAAAACAGCAAAGAATCTATGTGGGAAAACTTGGCCAGATGAAGTGAGTGGCTTACAAGGTGACGGGTGCAGTATAATGGGGACAAATGTGAGGGGGGTTTTCAATTTGCTTTGGCCATTGTGGAATATCTTTTTAAAAAGGTGGAATTATTAAGTGTTGTTGTTCAGAGAGATCTGGGTGTCTCTTTACATGAAAGTTAGGCACAGATATAACAAGCAATTAGGAAGGTAAATCGGGTGTACACCTTCACCACAACAGGACTGGAGAGCAAGAAATAATAATCCTTGCTGCAGCTCCACAGCACTGCAATCAGGCCACACTACAGTTTTGACATCCTTATCTCAGGATGATTAGAGCTGCCTCAGGAACAGAGCAATAAAGGTTAACTAGACTGTTCCTGAGTTAGTTGAGAAAGGATATCCAGTCCAGAAAGATTGAGTGAAATGTTCCAACATTCTCTTGATTTTCAATGGATGAATAGTGATCTTATTTAACATTCTGAAGGTGATTGAAAGGACGGATGCCAAGGCATTGTTTTGCTGTAAACAAAAGAACTACGGTTCTCCGAGACTGAGACGGGCAAACAGCGTATTTCAGAGGACTGTGCATATTTGGAATTCTCTACTTCAGTGGGAGTGGATGCAGATTCACTGAGTATACAGTACACCTAGCATTCCAGTACATCCAGCGCCTGGATCGCACTTTGGACTTTTAATAAATGGTGCCAAAATATTGCAACTCATATATACACCGATCAGCCAAAACATTATGACCACTGACGGGCGAAGTGAATAACATTGATTGTCTTGTTACAATGGTACCTGTCAAGGGGTGGGATATATTAGGCAGCAAGTGAACAGTCAGTTCTTGAAGTTGATGTGTTGGATCCAGGAGAAATGGGCAGGAGTAAAGACCTGAGCGACTTTGACTAGGCCCAAATTGTTATGGCCAGACGACTGGGTCAGAGCATCTCTGAAACGGCAAGGCTTGTGGGGTGCTCCCGGTCAGCAGTGGTGAGTACCTACCGACAGTGGTCCGAGGAAGGACAAACCACAAACCGGCGACAGACAGGGTGTTGGGCGCCCAAGGCTCATCGATGCGCGAGGGCAACGAAGGTTATCCCGTCTGGTCCGAACCGACAGAAGGTCTTCTGTGGCACAAGTCACAGAAAATGTTAATGGTGGTCACGGGAGTCACAATACACAGTGCATCGCACCCTGCTGCATATGGGGCTGCACACGGAGGACCAACAGCATATTAGGCAGGTGGTCAATATCAAAACGAATTTCCCTGCAATGGCTGATCTTAGCACGGACTGAAACCTGCTCCTTGCTAGTTCCTTATAATTCTTGACTTCCTGAATGCCAAAGTTCCACCTGTGCCACCCTTCATTATACGCAGTGATTCAACCCATTCAGTTTTCTACGGTTCAGAAATCCCAAGATTCACAGACTTCTGTGAGAATAAATTTCTCTTCATCTTTTTCTTAAGTGAGTGATTCCTTGTTGTGAAACATCGTCTCGTTCCAGAGTTCACACATGAGAAAACATTCTCTTGGCATTTCCTTCATCCAGGTCCCTAAGTGTCAAATAATTCACTTGGCCTCATTGGAGTCCTTTGTCACTCAGAAGCACCCACTCTGCTCAATCATAGGTTATCTTACAATTACTTGTCCTTATGTGGTCATGGGGAGAACGTATGAACTCCATACAGACAGCACCTGTAGTCAGGATTGAACCCAGGTCTCTGGTGCTGTAAGGCAACAACTCTACCGTGCACCACCGTGCCGCCCCACCGTGCCGCCCCACCCTGTTAAATTTAAATATGGTGACGGTCTGAAATTCACTAACTAAACAATGAGCAGCCCGTCTGTGCATTCCAACAGTTAACCAGCAAAAGATTATAATCAACATCTTGAAGCTTCCTTTTTGAGGTCAGGTTTGGTGCCCATTTTGTGTAAGTCCTCGTGGACTTGCGTTCTAGTTTTGTGGGGAAACCTATCCCCAATCCTGAAGGACACATTTCCCCTTTAACACAAAGCTCTGACGCACATGGATGCGTTGCCTTCTACAACGTTATCAATTCTGATGCTGCTTCATAGCAGTAATTTCCATAACAGATTATTGATATAATGGCTTCATTATGTTGTCAGAATGTGCAGCATCGGAATGGTAAAATGCATCAGTACTGATATATTCAGAAGCCAAAGCCAAAAAAACAAAATGTTCTATCAAATATTTTGGCGTCGTAACACCTCTGTTTGAATCCACAGACTAAAAAGCTGTTCTGTCAGCTGACAAGAGGTGAACTATCAATCAGTTCATCATCTTAAACTGAATATGAATTCCATATAAATTTCTACACTGAATTTTTAATGTTCACTCCGCAATTCACTTGACAAGGGAATGCCACATGTTGAAACTGCTACCCTGCAGCCCAGCCATGATTGGCAGTTCTGGTAGATACTAAGGAGCTCTCAGTTCCATTTAAAGATGGGGTTTTCTAAACATCTTGGCCAATCTTCTTCCCTCAGTTGACATGACCACAGAACAAGTTACCTGACTACTTATTTAACTGCAGTTGACAGAATCTTGCTGTTTGCAATACTAGGCAATACACGTGCCTGCAAGACATTCTTACTGTACTTCAGAATGACAATCTGTCCTGTGCAAGATATCTGAATGATGTGATACCAAGTGCTTTGTAAATGCAAGTCTCCATCTCGTTCAGTTTAGTGGTAACCTGACAGTAAATTTGCAAATGCATTCAAAGACCCTGCAATGATGTTCGATGTATGGAATTGTGAAAAGTTTTAGTTTAGTTTCGTTTAGTTTATTGTTGTCACGTGTACCGAGGTACAGTGAAAAGTTTTTTGTTGTGGGCTATCCAGTCAACGAAAAGACTAGACATGATTACAATCTAAAAGTTATTCTCTTATCAAGTATCTATACACTGTAAATAGCATGACTGTCATCATGTTTTATCTTTCCGCTGACTGGATGGCAACCAACAAAAGCTTTTCAATGTACCTCAGTAAACTACGCTGAACTGAAACAATCAATCATTTAGTGCAAGATAAAGTCCAATAAAGTCTGATTAAAGATAGTTCAAAGGTCCCAAATGAGGTAGATGGGAGATCAAGACTGTTCTCTAGCTGGTGAGAAGACGGCTCAGTCACCTAATAACAGCTGGGAAGAAACTGTCCCTGAATCTGGTGGTGTGTGTTTGCAAACTTCTGTACCTCTTGCCTGATTGAAGAGGGGAGTAACTGGGGTGAGACTGGTCCTTGATTAAGGGGTGAGACTGGCCCTTGGTGGCCTTGCCAAGGCAATGTGAAGTGTAGATGGAGTCCATGGAAGGGAGGTTAGTTTGCGTGACGGTCTGGGCTATGCACATGGGGGCTGGAGGCTCCAACTCTGCACTTAAACACACTGCAGCTCAGAGTGTTTCACTCCACATTTTGGATCTTCTCTGATACCCAAGATTTGGATGTTAGACATGTTCCATCCCTCAGCTTGGCACCCTTCACTCTGATGAAAACATATATTTTTTTAATGGTCCTCATTGCCAGATTTTGTGCTTCATGAACTGGCTTTTAACAGCAAAGGAAGGAAAAGATGATTCTGCTTGGCTCTTTGTTGTTGATAGGCAGCCCTGTAAAAACCCGGAGGTTAAAGATGCATTACTGCAACGATCTTCCACAAACATGGCAATGGGTTAGACATCAGCCGCTAACTCACTTCACTTACAATTGCAGACTCCTCCAAACAGAAAATGCTGTTACACTTGAATAAATATCACAACTAGACTGACCAACTTCAGTCACTCTATCAGGTCACACTAAATGTTTCTTCATTGCGGCTTGTTTCAACAGCAGCTCAACTGAGGAGATAATGAGATAAACATAACCTCTTGTGCTGTTGACTGGTTACAGAGGTCCTTTGAAAATTGTACTGGGACAACCTCAACCCAGTTCTTTATGAACTGTCAGCCATGGCACAAACCCGGCACATACTCTTTGGTCGCTGGCACCACATTGCTCAGAGGCCTGAAGAAAGATGAATGTGAGAAAGGCGTGCCATTTTGGGGCAGGGGAGGAGGGGTAGTGGGAGGCTCCGGAAGAGATGGGACTCAGACGTTGGGGAGAGTCCCGGCCCAAAACGTCACTTATCCATGTTATCCAAAGATGCTGCCTGACCCGCTGGGTTATTGCAGCATTTTGCATTCTTTTCAGCTTCTGCAGTTCCTTGTTTCTACATTTTGAATGCTCCACTGCAAAATCTCCTCAAGGTATGCTTACTTTGAAGAAGTTCTCCTCCTCTCTCCAACAGGAGTTCCATGAGACCTTCTCTCACTGCTCCCCCTGTGTGATTCCTCCTGTTCTCAGTTTGAAGAAGGGTCCCTTACCGAAACGTCACCTTTCCATGTTTTCCAGAGACGCTGGCTGACCTGCTGAGTTACTCCAGCACCTTGTGTCCCTTTCAGCACCTGCAGTTGCTGGTTTCTACAATAAACCACTTTATAGATGACACTCTGAATCCAGTATACTGCATCACCTTAGGCCATTATGTGACCAGGGTTTATCTACTATCACAGGAGACACACAGGAGCACATTAGTATTTGCAGGTCTTAGCTCGGGTTACACGTAATAAAAGGCCTATGTTGACTTTTTTGGATTACCTTGCACTAGGAGTATTGACATTGCCTAACCTTGCCCAGAACACCGTGTTAAGACACTACGGTTTTAATCTCACCATTAATAAATACAAAAGAAAACTATTATTGCAATGCCTTTAAATTCCTAAATTTCTAGGTCCCCTTATGTTTTGGAATGTTAAAACTGAACAGACCCATGACTCCAAGTAACGTATCACCACTTTTTTCATATTTATATGCCAGAAAGTGAGGGAAGTTAGAAAGTTATAAAGGAAAAATGAATATTTAATGAGTTCCATGAGTCCCCTGCTGAGTGATTAGTTATAAATAAACGGAAGAATTATGTGCAGGGGGATCGTTACTGTCAAATTAAACTATTGTACAGTGAAAAGGAATCGCTACCAATTTTGTGACAGAACATTTAACCTCAGGAGGACATAAAAAACGATTCCAAATATTATCAACCTTTCAACTTAATGACAGTTAAGCAATAATGTGAACTGTCATATCCAGCAGAGACTAGGTTAGCAATTAAAGAAGACAAACGTAAAGGTTGAGCTATTTGATTATTCATCTTGTCAGCAACATGGTAACACATGCTGTATTATTGATGTTGTTCATTTACCACCACTGCCTTCCCACAGGGTCAGCTTATGCATTCAACTTCCTTTAATATTTTATTGTTTGTTTACTACTTTCTCTGCGCTTTAACTACACTCTTGCAGTCGTAATGTTGATGTTGGGTCAGGGGCCACATTATGTTTGAAGGGTTCCCACCCATCGGCTGATCCACCTTCGATTGAAACTCCAGCTAGTTTTCAGTGAACGGCAAGAGTCAAGTCTGAAGGGAATTATTGCATGGTGGTTAAAGTGCTCCGTGAGTAATCGAGAGGCCTGAACTTAAACCCCTTCTATATGAGTTTAAATCCCACCAAAGCAGTTGGGGAATTTAAATCCAGTTCATTCTGAAGTCTGGAATTAAAAAGCTGGCATTGGAAATGATGCCCACAAAACTACGGTACCAGATTGCTGTAAAAACCCATCTGGTTCATTAACGTAATTTAAAGAATGAAATCTGCTCTCCTTCTCCAACCTGGAGTCTCTGTGGCTCCAGGCCCATAGCAATGGCCACCGTTTAATTATCCTCTAAAATTGCCTAACAACCACCTGGTTGCACTGAACCACTAAAAAATAAACCCCACCTGGGATGTCAGCAACCCAATTTGATTTGTATTTACATCCTTGTGCAAATTAATCGAACCACAGGCTGATTTTGAATTTTTTTCATATGATGAGTTTCTATGTCCACAATTTGTTCTTTAGAGCCGATAACATTCAAAACAAATTAAAGATAAAATATAACGCGACACGGTGGCGCAGCGGGTAGAGCTGCTGCCTCACAGCACCTGGTTCGATCCTGACTACGGGTGCTGTCTGTACGGAGTTTGTACGTTCTCCCTGTGACCTGCGTGGGTTTTCTCCGTGATCTCTGGTTTCTTCCCACACTCCAAAGACGTGCAGGTTTGTAGGTTAATTTGCTTGGTATAATTGTAAATTGTCCCTCGTGTGTCGGAAAGTGTAAGTGTGCGAGGATCGCTGGTCGGCCATAATTCGGTGGGCTTAAGAGCCTGTTTCCACGCTGTATGTCTAAACTAAACTAAACTAAACAATCTCACACCAGCATTGCATCAGTATTGCAACATCTGCCCACTGTTTTAACATCGTTTGAGAAGAACTCATCAACAAATTCATAAAATGGATATCGCTCCAGGGAGGCAAACAAAGATCATAACCTTGCATCAAACCTTGCATTTTCAAGAGAGAGTTAGATTTAGCTCTGAGGGCTAACGGAATCAAGGGATATGGGGGAAAAGCAGGAACGGGGTACTGATTTTGGATGACTAGCCATGATCATGTTGAATGGCGGTGCTGGCTCAAAGGGCCGAATGGCCGACTCCTGCAGCTATTTTCTATGTTTCTATGTTTCTATGAAGTTACTCAGTCACAGCGAGAGATTGCAAATTAGTAGGGCTGATCCAAGCTACTGTGTGCAGGATTGTCAAGCAAGGGTCTGAAAACAGATCGCTATCATCCAAGAGGATGGGCAGGTACGGCTGCAGAATGAAGGCGACTCCAAGTGATAAGGCCTTGCTGAGTCGGGAAAATAAGAAGGATATAAAAAAGACAAGCAATGCCCTGAAGAAAGTTTTGAAGGCAGCAGGAGTCTCAATGAGGTGAAGCACTGTGTGCAAGCCTCATTGAGGTTGGTGCCGTAGCCAGAAGACCTGTGAAACAACAACTTCCAACTGCTGCGATCAAGAAGCAAAGATACCAGTGGGCCTTAAAATGTAAAGAATGGACTTGTGAAGACTGGAGAAAGGTGTTATTCCGTGACGAAAGCCATTTCCAGGTTGACGACCTACATATTCGGGGATCAGTCGGAGAGCTGTGAAAAACTGCAACATGGACCAGTTTATCAAACACCCTGAAAAGAAGATGTTCAGGGGTTGTTTCAGCTCCACTGTGTCGCGCCACTGCACCTAGTTGATGGAATGATGAGATTGCCGTAACGTATCGGTGAATTGTAGAGAACAGTGGTACCAGTGATGGCAAAGACCTTTCCAGATAGATCTGGAACCTTCCAGCAAGACTTTGCACTGTGCCACACGTCAAAGATGGTGACCAGTTATCTTCAGCAGAAGGGGATACGTGCCCTGGACTGGCCTGGTAACTCGCCAGACCTGAATCTGATTCAGAATTTGTGGTCAATGATCACAGAAAGACTGAAAGGAAATAGACAATAGACAATAGGTGCAGGAGGAGGCCATTCAGCCCCTCGAGCCAGCACCGCCATTCAATGCGATCATGGCTGATCACTCTCAATCAGTACCCCGTTCCTGCCTTCTCCCCATACCCCCTCACTCCGCTATCCTTAAGAGCTTTATCCAGCTCTCTCTTGAAAGCATCCAACGAACTGGCCTCCACTGCCTTCTGAGGCAGAGAATTCCACACCTTCACCACTCTCTGACTGAAAAAGTTCTTCCTCATCTCCGTTCTAAATGGCCTACCCCTTATTCTTAAACTGTGGCCCCTTGCTCTGGACTCCCCCAACATTGGGAACATGTTTCCTGCCTCTAATGTGTCCAATCCCCTAATTATCTTATATGTTTCAATAAGATCCCCCCTCATCCTTCTATATTCCAGTGTATACAAGCCTAATTGCTCCAGCCTTTCAACATACGACAGTCCCGCCATTCCGGGAATTAACCTAGTGAACCTACGCTGCACGCTCTCAATAGCAAGAATATCCTTCCTCAAATTTGGAGACCAAAACTGCACACAATACTCCAGGTGCGGTCTCACCAGTGCCCGGTACAACTGTAGAAGGACCTCTTTGCTCCTATACTCAACTCCTCTTGTTATGAAGGCCAACATTCCATTGGCTTTCTTCACTGCCTGCTGTACCTGCATGCTTCCTTTCAGTGACTGATGCACTAGGACACCCAGATCTCGTTGAACATCCCCTCTTCCTAACTTGACACCATTCAGATAATAATCTGCCTTTCTATTCTTACTTCCAAAGTGAATAACCTCACACTTATCTACATTAAACTGCATCTGCCATGTATCCGCCCACTCACACAACCTGTCCAAGTCACCCTGCAGCCTTATTGCATCTTCCTCACAATTCACACTACCCCCCAGCTTAGTATCATCTGCAAATTTGCTAATGGTACTTTTAATCCCTTCATCTAAGTCATTAATGTATATTGTAAATAGCTGGGGTCGCAGCACCGAACCTTGCGGTACCCCACTGGTCACTGCCTGCCATTCCGAAAGGGACCCATTTATCCCCACTCTTTGCTTTCTGTCTGTCAACCAATTTTCTATCCATGTCAGTACCCGACCCCCAATACCATGTGCTCTAATTTTGCCCACTAATCTCCTATGTGGGACCTTGTCGATGGCTTTCTGAAAGTCAAGGTACACCACATCCACTGACTCTCCCCTGTCAATTTTCCTAGTTACATCCTCAAAAAATTCCAGTAGATTTGTCAAGCATGATTTCCCCTTCGTAAATCCATGCTGACTCGGAATGATCCTGTTACTGCTATCCAAATACTCAGCAATTTCGTCTTTTATAATTGACTCCAGCATCTTCCCCACCATTGATGTCAGACTAACTGGTTTATAATTACCCGTTTTCTCTCTCCCTCCTTTCTTAAAAAGTGGGATAACATTTGCTATCCTCCAATCCACAGGAACTGATCCTGAATCTATAGAACATTGAAAAATGATCTCCAATGCTGCCACTATTTCTAGAGCCACCTCCTTAAGTACCCTGGGATGCAGACCATCAGGCCCTGGGGATTTATCAGCCTTCAGTCCCATCAGTCTACCCAAAACCATTTCCTGCCTAATGTGGATTTCCTTCAGTTCCTCCATCACCCTAGGTTCTCCGGCCCCTAGAACATTTGGGAGATTGTGTGTATCTTCCTCAGTGAAGACAGATCCAAAGTAACGGTTTAACTCGTCTGCCATTTCTTTGTTCCCCATAATTAATTCCCCTGCTTCTGTCTTCAAGGGACCCACATTTGCCTTGACTATATTTTTCCTCTTCACGTACCTAAAAAAACTTTTGCTATCCTCCTTTATATTATTGGCTAGTTTACCCTCGTACCTCATCTTTTCTCCCCGTATTGCCTTTTTAGTTAACTTTTGTTGCTCTTTAAAAGAGTCCCAATCCTCTGTCTTCCCACTCTTCTTTGCTATGTTATACTTCCTCTCCTTCATTTTTATGCTGTCCTTGACTTCCCTTGTCAGCCACAGGTGTCTCTTACTCCCCTTAGAGTCTTTCCGCCTCTTTGGGATAAATTGACCCTGCAACCTCTGCATTATTCCCAGGAATACCTGCCATTGCTGTTCTATCGTCTTCCCTGCTAGGGCCTCCTTCCAGTCAATTTTGGCCAGTTCCTGCCTCATGCCTCTGTAATCCCCTTTGCTATACTGTAATACTGACACTTCCGATTTTCCCTTCTGCCTTTCCATTTCAAGAGTAAAACTTATCATGTTGTGATCACTGCCTCCTAATGGCTCTTTTACCTCTAGTCCCTTTATCAGATCAGGACCATTACACAACACTAAATCCAGAATTGCCTTCTCCCTGGTAGGCTCCAGTACAAGCTGTTCTAAGAATCCATCTCGAAGGCACTCTACAAACTCTCTTTCCTGGGGTCCATTTCCAACCTGATTTTCCCAGTCTACCTGTATGTTGAAATCTCCCATAACCACCGTAGCATTACATTTGTGACAAGCCAATTTTATCTCCTGATTCAACTTGCACCCTATGTCGAGGCTGCTGTTTGGGGCCTATAGATAACTCTCATTAGTCAAGTCAAGTCAAGTCAATTTATTTGTATAGCACATTTAAAAACAACCCACGTTGACCAAAGTGCTGCACATCTGACTAGGAAAAAAAGAAACATACATTAGGGTCAACATTAGGGTCTTTTTACCCTTACAATTCCTCATTTCTATCCATACTGATTCAACATCGCCTGATTCTATGTCACCCCTTGCAAGGGAATGAATATCATTCCTTACCAGCAGAGCAACCCCACCCCCTCTGCCCACCTGTCTGTCTTTTCTATACGTTGTGTACCCCTGAATATTCAGTTCCCAGCCCTGGTCCTCTTGTAGCCATGTCTCAGTGATCCCTACAACATCATACTTGCCCATGACTAACTGAGCCTCAAGCTCATCTACTTTATTGTTTATACTACGCGCATTTAAGTACAACACTTTAACTTCTGTATTTACCTCCCCTCTCACATCGGTCACAAATGGCCCTGCCCTTAATCTCTTTTCCCCTCTAGAACTTCTGTTCCCATTCTTCCAAGAGTCTTCTGCAATATCTCCTGTATTCCCTTTAACCTCATCTTCATATTCACAATTTGTTAACCCCTGTGTTCTGCAGCTGTGGCTCACCGGCAGTCTCTCTGTCTTTTTTGTTTTGTTTTTGTCTTTGTTATCGTTTAAATGTTGCTTTTGATTTATTTTTAACTCTGTTTATGTGGGGGGTGGTGGGGGGTGGTGGGGGAAACCTTTTTTTCCAATCTCCTCCTCAACTGAGATGCGACCTTTACCGTGTTGTGTCTCCGTTCGCGCTACGGCCTAACACCGTGGAGTCGGCGGCCTCCAACTGGGATCGACCTTGAAGACTCCGGTCGCAGGGCCTGGACTTACCATCTCGGAGGCTTCGGCCGTGGGCCCTGCAGACCGCAACATCGGGAGCTCGCAGGTCCCTGGCTGGCGACCGGCTTTCGGGAGCTCCAGCCGTAGCAGCTTCGACCGCCCCGAAGCGCGAGGTTTGATTGACCCGCTCGCAGGCCCCTCATCGCCCTGCGTGGCACGGCCGCGGCACTTTTCATCGCCTGGTGGGGGCTCAGGACCTTCATCGGCCTGCTCGGCTCGGCCCTGGGACTTTCCATCGCCCGGTGGGGGCTTCAAAAGTTGGGAGCCTCGATCGCCTCGTGGCACCACGGGAGAAGAATGAGGAGGAGATAAGACTTTTCTTTGCCTTCCATCACAGTGAGGGTGTGCCTGGAGCAATCACTGTGATGGCTGTTTGTGTTAAAATTGTAATTGTGTGTCTTGTGTTCTTTATTGTCTACTGCCGGACCCTGACGTGAGAGGACGCTGGCGATATTTGTTCGCCTCTTCTCAGTCAGGATAGTTCGTTTGTTTGTTTTTATGTCTTAACTGTATTGTAAAGCGTCTTTGAGCATTTGGAAAAGCGCTATAAAAAATAAATGTTTATTATTATTATTATTATTATTATAAAAAATGACATTAGTAAGATAAAAAGACAATATTAAAAATAGGTAAAAAGACAATATTAAAAATAATCAACATATATGATTTGAAATGTGTTTATGAGTTCAGAAGCCTGATGGCCTGATGGTAGAAACTGTTGTTAAGTCTGGTGGTACACAGCCATACTCCTGTATCGTCTGCCTGACGGTAACAAGGAGAACAGCCTGTGTGCTGGGTGGCTGTGGTCCACGATGATGCTGCGTGCCTTCCGCAGGCACCGAGTATCAGTGAGTTCATATAACTGCATGCCTCTGACATTCACAAGTATTTAAAAGCTATTAAAAATTAATCACGCTATTAGATTTTCCAAAATGTTTTTCTTAAGATGTTTTAGACACTTTAAACATTTAAAATACAAGAAAACACTTTAACGTGAATAAAATTAAATTAACTCAATTAAAAGAAATGTAAAGTGAGCTGCTGGGAAATGGCAGAATGCTCCTCCTTGTGCAATCAAATACTGAAGGATGGTGAGGAAGTTGCCAGGGAAGACCTCCCTAAAAGTTCAAAAATTTGTTGTACAGGCCGCCTCCTGAGTTTCCTGACAATTACTTGTGTTCCTGCTTTTTTCTAACATCTACCTATCTGACATCTATCTCTCAGGGTCCAGAAGAGGTTTACAAGAATGAGTGGGTTAGCATATGATGAGCGTTAGACAGCATTGGGCCTCAACTCACTGGAGTTTAGAAGGTTCAGGGGGGACTTCATTGAAACTTACAGACTAATGAAAGGTATAGATAGAGTGGATGTGGAGAGGATGTTTCCACTGGTGGGAGAGTCTAGGACCAGAGGTCATAGCCTCAGTATTAAAGGGTGCTCTTTGAGAAAAGAGGTGAGGAGGAACTTCTTTAGTCCGAGGGTAGTTAATCTGTGGAACTCATTGCCACAGAGGGCTGTGGAGGCCAAGCCAGTGGATATTTTTAAGGCAGAGGTAAACAAATTCTTGATTTGAGCGGGTGTCAAGGGTTATGGGGAGAAGGCAGGAAAATGGGATTAGGAAGCAGAGATCAGCCATGATTGAATGGCGATGTAGACTTGATGGGCCGAATGGCCTAATTCTACTCCTATAGCTGGTGAACTGGTGAACTCCTGCTGCCATGTGAAGGTGTATAGAATAGCTGGACAGATCCTCTTCACTGTGCCTTGACAGACACTTCTCTGCAACATCAGATAGATACTGGATTCTCTGACCCCTTGCTTGTTGACATCTAATATCGAATATCTTGCCTTATCACTTGTGTACAAGTAGGGAAAAAACGAATCATCCATCGCGTGGTGAATTGCAATGTGATGGGATCTGCCACCTCCCAGGCAGATGGACAATAATCTACAACTGCCTCAACATAATCTCCAAACATCTTTGACGTTCACAGCCAACTCCAGCTCTTTTCAAATCAGTGAAATGAAATGATAACTCTTTTTCGGGCCGGATAAAAATTGAGAACCAGGTGAAGCCTTTGAGATTGGAGTAGGAGAGGCATCTAAGGTGGAGATCAGCTTTAATTATTGCATGGCAAAGCAGACCCAAATTGGCCAGCCCTAACTTTAGTTTAGTTTAGTTTAGTTTAGTTTAGTTTAGAGTTTACAGCACGGAAACAGGCTGTTCGGCCCATCGAGTCCTCGCCGACCTATGATCCCCGCACATTATCCCTATCCTACACATATTAGGGATAATTTACAATTTTATACCAAGCCAATTAACCTACAAACCTACACGTCTTTCGAGTGTGGGAGGAAACCGGAGCACCCGGAGAAAACCCACGCAGGTTCACAGGGAGAACACATACAAACACCGTTGTACAGACAAGCACAACAGTCAGGATCAAACCCGGATCTCTGGCGCTGTGAGGCAGCAACTCTACCGCTGCGCCACCGTGCCGCCAAACATTTTAATTTAAGGTTACAGCCACTACCAACAGCCACTACCAGCTATTTTTTTAAAGTTCCATCTACTTCCCACCACAACCTCGTTTGAATCCCAGTTACAAGTAACAATGGAACTACTGCTGCATTTCTTCCTGCAGCCTTGAAGCAGATAGATATTACTCAAAGTACATCAATAGTTTTCTGTTATGAGTCCTGTCATGGAAAGGATTTCTGTCAAAGCAAACAGAAAATAAAGCCTATCAGCTTTTATAACCTGTTTCAGCCAATCAGTTACCCTGTTGGGTTCCCCATTCATTTCAATTTCATCACACTATTAGGAAGAATAGTAGATTTCATTTTATTTATAAATTATTTCTCATCCATTTAAATTTATCAGTATTAATTTGTTTTGTGCATTTTGGAAAGGAAGAGCTTTCCTGCGTGCTATTAAGAATGCTTTTTATTACAAAACATTAATCACATAACAACATTTAAAACAGATTTACGGTTAAAATGCAGGATAATATATGCACGTGGAACGGCCTCTTATATCCGTGGGAAAGGGAGTAGGACTTCAGAGTAGGGTCGCCAACTGTCCCGTATTAGCCGGGACATCCTGTATTTTGGGCTAAATTGGTTTGTCCCGTACGGGACCGCCCTTGTCCCCTATTAGTAGGGTTGCCAACTTCCTCACTCCCAAATACAGGACAAAGGGTGACGTCACCGCCCCGCGCCCCACGTCACCTCACCCAGCCAGCGGGACAAACTAATTTAGCCCAAAATACGGGATGTCCCGGCTAATACAGGACAGTTGGCAACCCTATGTCGGTGCGAGTCAGGCTGAGGTCGGAGTTGGGCCGAGGTGGACGCGTCTCGCCGCCGAAAACAAAGAGGGACCCAGCAATGGGGGGAGCTGCCGAGAACAAAGGGGGCAGGAAGGAACTGCAGATGCTGGTTTAAATCGAAAATAGACACAAAAGGCTGCAGTATTTCAGGGGGAAAGCAGCATCTCTAGAGAGAAGGAATTGGTGACGTTTCCAGTCGAGACCCTTCTTTAGTCTTCTCCCCAGAGATGCTGTCTGTCCAGCTGAGTTTCTCCAGCATTTTGTGTCTGTCTTCGAGAACAAAGGGGGACTCGGCGTGAAGGGCCATCAAGAATAAACTTGTATTATACAAGTTTAAATATTATACGTGAGTTTGACGGTGGTATTTATCCATGATATATCTGATCTGATTGGATAGCATACAAAACACAGCTTTTCGGTACACATGACAATATTGAACCTGAATGTTAATACACCTTCTTTCATTGGCCACTATCCTGCAGTCATTGGTGAGAAACCTTTGGCTGGATACAAAAGTGATTCTTTCATGAACGCTTCATTAATGCCTTAGGGAATAAGCAGATCGATGAACAAAGCCTGAGAAACACAAAAGCACTATGAAAAAAAATTATAAATTTCCTCATTTAAAAATTGAACAGAGAAACAGAATTTATTGAATTTATTTCATACAGCGACAGTTGTTGAACTCAGAAAGGAATTAACAGAGACTGGAAATTAACTAGGGCTGAAACTGAAAATTGAATCAAATTGTTAATAGTGAATTAATGGAACTAAACCTGATTAAAACCGATCAGTCTGAAAGTGCAAGGTTCATACATGAAGAACATAATTAGTTTTGTGTGGGCAAAGTGTTTCGGTTGATTGAAATCGTACTTCATTCAAATTGGCATTATTCTCTTTATTTACTTCATCTTGGTACAACTCCACCAAATGTTAAAAATAGACAGCTTAACCACTTGCATTTTAACAAGAGAACATTGTTCAATGAAGTAACTCAGGGTCACATTACAGTGTGCAAATTTGCTTTTCACATTCTTACGTATGAAGACCCAGTAGCCTAGAAATTGTGCATTCTAAAACATTCATTACAGGGTCGTAACACAGTGAACCATTGACCGATCTGGTTGTGTCGTAGAGTCAAGTAGAATGAACCTGTCATGCCTCTGCCAACCATCAAAAACTCATCTATACTAATCCCATCTATCAGCACTTGGTTGATAGCTTTGGCTGTTAAATGCTTGCTTAGATACTTCCTCAATACTGTGTGAGCCTCGGCCTCTATCATCCTTTCAGGCAGTGCTTTACAAATTTCAATCAGGGTGAGAAAAATCCTTCCCACTGCCTCATTACATTGTACTCGTATGGAAGGTATGTGATAATTCACCCAACAGGTGGTAAACCTCCCAGCTTACTTGTAGAATAGTGTTGCAATTTACCGTAAGAGAACATCTGTTGTGACCTAACATAACAAAGTTCAATGTCCGCAATGGGATAGAGGTGAATCGGACAGCACCCTAGCTTATGGAAGGACTGTCAGAAGCCTGATAACAGAGTGGAAGAAGCTGTTCCTGAGTCTGGTGATGCACACTTCCAAGGTTCTGTACCTTCTGCTGGACGGGAGGGGAGAGAATAAGGAGTGACCTGGTGGGACATGTCTTTGATTATGTTGGCTGCTTTTCCGAGGCAGCATGGTATAGATATAGTGAACGGTGGGAGATTTGGTCTGTGTGATGGATATAATTTATGCAATCGTTTATCTGCAAGACATCCCAAGCTTTTACATATAATGGCTGTTCTGACAAAGAACATGTAACTAGTTCAGTAAACATCTCACAGCAGCAAATGAAATGTTCCCAATCATTCTGCCACTGGTGATATTGTGTAGAATATGGCGAGTCCGAAACTTGCTAGTTGTAGACGAAGTTTATTGCAGCCGCAATACACGAATACAGAATCAAAACAACAAGTTACAGGACAACCAATATAAACTTACTGTCTTCCTTGAAGACTTCGCCGAACTGGCTAAAACGGGCGCCAAACGCGCACCTGACATCGCTGGCCAATCAGCGATGTCGCTTGCTGGACCAATCCTCATGGTCGCGTTCCCACGTGACCTCGCTGGCCAATCCGAGGGTTCGACGACCTGGACCATTCTCTATGGTCGCTACATGACCCCCCCCAGAACCCGAGGTGCGGAACCTAGCAGGGAGCCGGATTTCGCGACCATAACGAGTACGGAGAGGGACAGCCTGAACCACAGGAGCCGGAGGTTCCGGACTTGGTGGAACAGCCGGAACGGGAGGTTCTGGAGGAACTACCGGAACGGGGGGTCCTGGAGGAACTGCCGAAACGGGGGGTCCTAGGGGAACTGCCGAAACTGGAGGTCCCGGAGGAACTGTCGGAATGGGGGTTTGTGGACTGGGCGGAACTAACGGAGGTCGGCCTCTTCTAGGGGTTTGACCGACCAGGACTGGTTGATCTGGGTCCAAATGGGCAGGTTTGAGCCGGGACACCGAGACGAGTTCACTCTTGCCGCCCATGTCTAAGGTGAAAGTAGCCGTTCCCTTACGTAAAACCCGAAACGGCCCTTGATAGACCCTCTGCAACGGGGCGCGATGGGCATCTTTACGCAAAAAAACAAACTCACAGTCCTTCAGGGAAGACGGTTCATGTACCATGGGACACCCATGACGTGAAGTCGGCACTGGAGCCAGGGAGCCCACCCGTTCCCGGAGAGCTGCTAACGCTGATGGGACTGTAGGGAGCAGGGCTGAAGTGTCCGGAAACAGATCTCCAGGTACTCGAAGGGTCGAGCCATATACCAGCTCTGCGGACGACGCACCGAGATCTGGCTTAGGAGCCGTCCGGATGCCCAACAGAACCCAAGGGAGTTGGTCTACCCAGTCTGGGCCTTCAAGCCTTGCACAGAGGGACGCCTTAAGTTGGCGGTGGAACCTTTCTACGAGTCCATTTGCCTGGGGGTGATATGCAGTTGTGGGTTGCAATTTGGACCCGTACAGTTCCGCCAGCGCGGCCCAGAGGGACGAAGTGAACTGTGGTCCTCTGTCAGTTGTAATAACTGCCGGGACCCCGAAACGAGCTACCCAGTGAAGGGCCAAAGTCCTAGCACAAGACGCTGACGAGATATCACACAATGGGAAAGCCTCTGGCCACCGGGTGAACCGATCCACCACCGTGAGGAGGTGGGTGTAGCCCCGGGAGGAAGGCAAAGGCCCGACCAAATCCACGTGGATGTGGAAAAAACGAAAAGGCGGGACTTCGAAATCCTGTACGGGGGGCTGGACGTGGCGCTGGACCTTAGCGGTCTGACAGGGCACGCAGGAACGTGCCCATCCCGCTACCTGTTTCCGCAGGCCATGCCAGACAAACCTCGCTGCCACCAAGGCAGAGGTTGAGCGGATGGACGGGTGTGCCAGCCCATGAATGGCATCGAAAACCCGGCGCTGAAGGGAGGGCGGTACTACCGGCCTGGGGCGAGGAAGAGAAACATCGCACCAGACTTTCGTGCCCTCCGACCCACAAGCTACCTGGGCCAACTTCAATCCCGAAGTGGTGGACTGGTACGTCGAAACGGTATCCGCCAGGAGCTGTGCCTCCGCGAGCTCCTGGGGATCCACTTCGCAGTCCACCGCCGAAATAGGGGGAAAAGCAGGTCTAGACAGGGCGTCAGCAACGGCATTCAGCTTACCCGCGACATGACGGACATCTGTGGTAAATTCTGAGATAGCAGTCAGGTGCCGCTGCTGGCGGGCCGACCATGGGTCAGACAATTTCAAAAAAGCAAATGTTAATGGCTTGTGGTCCGTAAATGCCACAAATGGGCGGCCCTCGAGGAAATACCTGAAATGACGGACAGCTAAATGGAGAGCTAGAAGCTCTCGGTCAAATGCGCTGTATTTCAGCTCGGCCGAATTTAGTTGCCGGCTGAAAAACGCTAAAGGCTGCCAACGGCCACCAACCTGCTGCTCCAGAACCCCGCCCACCGCCACGTCAGAGGCGTCAACCGTCAGGGCCGTGGGGGCGGAGGGGCTCGGATGGACCAGCATGGTGGCGTCTGCCAAGGCTGCCTTAGCTGCCGTAAAAGCCGACTCTGCGGCCGGGGACCACAACAACTCTACCGGATTACCTGCAAGGCATTGGAAGAGTGGGCGCAGGACTCGCGCCGCTGCCGGAACGAATCTATGGTAGAAATTAACCATGCCTACGAACTCCTGCAGCCCTTTTACTGTGGTAGGCCTGGGGAAAGCCCGGATAGCCTCCACCTTCTCTGGCAAAGGGACAGCGCCGGCAGAGGTAATTCTGTGACCTAGAAAATCGAGAGCAGGCAGGCCGAATTGACATTTGGAGGGTTGAATAATGAGCCCGTGGTCTTGGAGCCGCTGGAACACGGTCCGCAAATGGGCCTGGTGTTCTTGCACTGAGGGGCTGGCTACCAGGATGTCGTCTAAATAAATAAACACAAAGGGTAAATCCCGGCCCACGCGGTCCATCAGTCGCTGGAAAGCCTGTGCCGCGTTCTTTAAACCGAAAGGCATACGCAACCATTCAAACAACCCGAACGGAGTAATAGTTGCAGTTTTTTGTATGTCCTCCGGTCGCACCGGAATCTGATGGTATTCTCGCACCAAATCGATTTTGGAAAACACCACCGCTCCTTCCAGTCCAGATGAAAAGTCCTGTAGGTGCGGTATGGGGTAGCGATCAGCCGTGGTGACAGCATTGAGACGCCAATAATCGCCACATGGCCTCCACCCCCCAGATGCCTTGGAGACCATGTGTAACGGCGAGGCCCACGGGCTGTCAGACTGACGAACAATTCCCATTTCCTCCATCTTCCTGAACTCCGCCCGTGCCACCACCAGTTTGTCTGGCGGTAGTCTCCTGGCCCGAGCGAAAACGGGAGGGCCTTCAGTGCGGATGTGATGGACTACACCATGCTTAGCTGAAGGTGCGTCAAAACGTTGGACGAGCAGCTCTGGGAACTCTGCCAGAATCGCAGCATACGAGTCGGGGGCCGCGACGACGGCCTGGACAGTAGGGCTGGGCGAGGAGGCGATTGCCGGAGCGACGTGCTCGTCTTCAGCAGCGGGTCGGAGGTCGTTACCGCGGACATCAGGAACCAGTGAAAAAGCCCAGAGAAAATCTGCGCCCAGGATCCCTTGTTTGACGTCGGCTATGATGAATGGCCATTCATATGTGCGGAGGCCTAAAGCAAGGGACATCTTCCGTGTGCCGAAAGTGCGAATTGGGCTGCCATTAACCGCGATGAGGGTGGGACCTGTCTTACCCGATCTGGTTTCGAGGTCGGTCGGCGGCACTATGCTGACGATGGCTCCGGTGTCTACCAAAAATTCTGTGTCCGTGAATCGATCATGGACATAGAGGCGCCGGTTCTGGCCAATCGTAACTGCCCCTATGTACGATCGGCCGAGGCATTTCCCGCGAAGGTACAAGGCAAACGACAGTTGCGGGATTCGTTACCCCATCGTAGGTGATAATAGCACCAGCCGCGCTTGTGCGGATCTTTTTGGCGGGCTTTCGGGGAATTGGCGGGAGACGTGGCGCCATCTTTCCGTCGCTGTGGCGTGGTCACCGATGTCGAGACTTTGTTGATGGAATCACTGGCCTTGTTTTTTCCCGCTATGAGCGCGTCCGCTTTCGCTGCATATGCTTCGGGGTCCTTAAAAGAACAATCCGTAAGCAGCAGTCGGACATCCTCGGGAAGTTTCTCGCGGAATGCCTGTTCAAACATCGGGCAATCCGTATGCTCACCGGCTAGCACCATCATTTCAGCCATGCGGACGGAAGGCAGTTGGTCTCCAAGCTCCGGTAGGTGCAGAAGTTTTGCCGCACCACCATGCTTATTTAACCCGAAGGTTCGCAGTAATGCCTTCTTCATGGTTTCGTATTTGTCTTCCGCAGGTGAAGTTATGACAAACCGCATCATGCGCTTGGTTGTGTCCGGCGATAGAGCGCTGACGAGGTAGAAGTACTTCGTGGAATCGTCCGACACCTTCTTTATGTGGAATTGAGCCTCGGCGTGGATAAACCAAGCTTGCGGTGCGTACGTCCAAAATAACGGAAGATGAACGCCTGCCGCGCCTGACTCCAGTGTGCCCTGCTCGGTCATCGTCAACGAGGCGTCGGGTTCCTGCTCAGTTGGTGATCGTCCAGATCACGTTCGGGGTCACCAATATGGCGAGTCCGAAACTTGCTAGTTGTAGACGAAGTTTATTGCAGCCGCAATACACGAATACAGAATCAAAACAACAAGTTACAGGACAACCAATATAAACTTACTGTCTTCCTTGAAGACTTCGCCGAACTGGCTAAAACGGGCGCCAAACGCGCACCTGACATCGCTGGCCAATCAGCGATGTCGCTTGCTGGACCAATCCTCATGGTCGCGTTCCCACGTGACCTCGCTGGCCAATCCGAGGGTTCGACGACCTGGACCATTCTCTATGGTCGCTACAAGAACACAAAGTTAAGGGGTCACTCAGCAGATCAGTCAGTATCCAAGGAGGACATGGATAGGCAATGTTTTCTTGAGACCCAGTCTGAAGAACAATCCCAACCAGAAAGTCGTTCATCCAATGTCCGCCACAGATGCTCACCGACCCGCTGAGTTACTCCAGCACTCTGTGCTTTGTACACTAGATTCCAACATCTATCATTCCTTGTGCCACCACTGGTGATATTGCTTGTTCAGGAGAGGAATGTTGGGCTGGACAATTGTTTTTGTGCATACCACCATGGTATCTTATCCATCAACCTGTAACATCATACGTTACATGTGTCCTGATATATGGGCTTACTTCCTTCACCTCAATTTATCAACGAAAGTATTATTTATCACGATTACGTAAGGGGTGACATTAGGCAAGACATGAAACCATGTTGAAAATGATTCTGATGTGTGTGTAATAGATTCATGCACAAGTCAGTGAAGTGCACAAGTTCCATAACTGTCTCCGTGAATTGTGCGGGATGAAATAAGTAGTGTGCAAATTCACACACATTTGTCGTCTTAAAACAAAAATTGCAACATACCAAAGGAGTGTATACATAGCTGGCCTCCATCAGGCACAAGTACATTGTGTGTGTACATTGTGTGTACATTGTGTGTGTACATTGTGTACATTGTGTACACAAGTACATTGTGTGTGTACATTGTGTGTACATTGTGTGTGTACATTGTGTGTACATTGTATGTACATTGTGTGTGTACATTGTGTGCACATTGTGTGTGTACATTGTGTGTGTACATTGTGTGTGTACATTGTGTGTACATTGTGTGTGTACATTGTGTGTGAACATTGTGTGTGTACATTGTGTGTGTACATTGTGTGTGTACATTGTGTGTGTACATTGTGTACATTGTGTGTACATTGTGTGTGTACATTGTGTACACAAGTACATTGTGTGTGTACATTGTGTGTGTACATTGTGTGTGTACATTGTGTACATTGTGTGTACATTGTGTGTGTACATTGTGTGTGTATATTGTGTGTACATTGTGTGTGTACATTGTGTGTGTACATTGTGTGTGTACATTGTGTGTACATTGTGTGTGTACATTGTGTGTGTACATTGTGTGTACATTGTGTGTGTACATTGTGTGTACATTGTGTGTGTACATTGTGTACATTGTGTGTGTGCATTGTGTGTGTACATTGTGTGTACATTGTGTACATTGTGTGTGTACATTGTGTGTGTACATTGTGTGTACATTGTATGTGTACATTGTGTGTGTACATTGTGTACATTATGTGTACATTGTATGTGTACATTGTGTGTGTACATTGTGTACATTGTGTGTACATTGTGTGTGTACATTGTGTACACAAGTACATTGTGTGTGTACATTGTGTACATTGTGTGTACATTGTGTGTGTACATAGTGTATGTACATTGTGTGTACATTGTGTGTGTACATTGTGTGTACATTGTGTGTACATTGTGTGTGTACATTGTGTGTGTACATTGTATGTGTACATTGTGTGTGTACATTGTGTACATTGTGTGTACATTGTGTGTGTACATAGTGTATGTACATTGTGTGTGTACATTGTGTGTGTACATTGTGTGTACATTGTGTGTGTACATTGTGTGTGTACATTGTGTGTGTACATTGTGTGTTTACATTGTATGTACATTGTGTGTGTACATTGTGTGTGTACATTGTGTGTGTACATTGCTGGCCTCCATCAGGCACAAGTCGTTTCCTGCCAGCAGGAAGAGTTAGAGTAGGTTCAGTCAGAACACTGTGGCAATATTTTACCCTGCAAAGTGACATGTCTATACTGCTGCACAGTACATAACCTTTACCCTGGTAAATAAGTAGCATCTCCTACACAGTAACACAGTAAATAACTTTTATGGTCTTCGATAGGCACAAATTCTCATGGTAAATCACTGAGTAACATTTACCTGTTCAATTGCAGTGAGTTATTCTTACCCATATTCGGGAAGATAACCCTTGCGAAGCTATTCACACACAGCAGTCTTTTCCCTAATGCATAAAAGGTACACGTAGGAAGGAACTGCAGATGCTGGGTTAAATCATGGACACAAAAAGCTGGAGTAACTCAGCGGGTCAGACAGCATCTCTGGAGAAAAGGAATAGGTGGCGTTTCAGATCGAGACCCTTCTTCAGACTGAGAGTCAGGGGAAAGGGAAAGGAGAGATATATCTTCTGAAGAAGGGTCTCGACTGAAACGTTACCTATTCCTTTTCTCCAGAGATGCTGTCTGACCCATTGAATTACTCCAGCTTTTAGTGTCTATCAATGGGTTTTTGGTGAGTGAAGACATAAAGGAATAATGGGGTTAATAACAGCACAGGTAACAGTGGCAGAATGGCCTCTCTTTTTCTGTATCTCTAAACCTAATAAATGCCAGAACAAACAGCAAATCAATCATTGCATACTGACGGATCTATTCCTAGATGCTACACTGTTCAGAAAAACGAGCTGTAACAAAAGCTTACAGGTAAACACCTGCCTAGAAACCCACTTGTAACTAAGGGCTTTCTTACATTACATATACCTCCAGTCCTCTGCTGCATCAAAATAAATATCTTATTGCCTGTCATCACATGGATTTCTGCAGTTCATTCCATTGTTGACCAACAGAGATTTTAAACCTATTCCTTTGCCTTTTAAGTGCGCAATTATGTTTTAAAAAAAATAAACTTTCCTGTTAACAGTTAGAAACGAGGAAAAGATAAAATTCTACGAATTGTTCCAGTCAGTTATCAATCAATTAAATCTCCTCCTTCTGCCATTATTTAATGAGGTGAAGTCAGGGCTGGGCAGGATGTAACAGGTTTCTCTTGTTTCTTGAAACAGGTGAAGGTCACCTGTGGAATAACAAGGAAGCAGAGCTGCTCGGTGGCAGGCTGACATTTGATAGCTGGCTTGTTTGACAGAGGGGCAGGAGCAGCAAACATCAATGATTACGCAGTCCGTCGAGTGTTGGAACATGTCAGCTCACAATGGAATTTGCGGGGAAAGCCATTGTGTCGGCTGCTTTTGTGGTCACCCTGACTTTAATTTACAGGTACTACAGAATAAGATCTGCCAATGCCGCTCGAAGACGGGACCTGGGAATCTGTGAGCACCGGGACTTAGCAGAATCTCTAGAGAAAAGCACTTCGGATCCAGAGCCGTTGCCAAGTTTTCAAAGTCTCAGCAGCCAGGGAAATGTCAGTGACCCCACAAGACAGATTAATGCAGGTAAACACGAGGAAACCGGCTTGAAAACGCTGTCGGTGGATAAAACGGCTGATATTCGATGCACGGAGAATCTCCAAAAGACAGGTGAGCTGAACAATGGGGTTGGGAAAGTTAAAAGCCAGCGTCTGTGGGGAAAACATGGACAATCAGGTGCCTCCGGGTTCATGAGCAATCGTCTGGCAGAGTCAAGCGGTAAAGATCCAACTCCAAACAAACTCACCTGTGCTGCCGCTGGTGTGTGTGGGGTCAGAAACTTCCAAGCTGAGCAAAGTAATAACACAAAACCCAACCAGAGATCGGCAGCAGTTACGGACGAGAGCAAAAGTGGTGAGAGTGATCAAATTGTAGGGGAGGAGGATTATTCAAACAGTATCAGACCTCAAACAGGTACGGAACAAGAATTGGATGCTTATCATAACGGTGAGCCTCAGCCGGGTCAGAATGTTAGTGCCTTTGATGTTGTGATTGCTGACGATGACCCTAAAAAGATAGGTCTGTTTGTAAATGTTACCGAGTCCCTCCAAGATCTTCTCCTTTCACCTGCTTCTGATGCTGTTAAATGCACTCCGTACAAAACCGTTAATGATCAGCCCTCTGAACCTGCAGAAGATGAGATGTTGGAAGATCTCTTCAATGGCCACTGCACAACAGGTAGTGCCGGAGAACATAAGAACAACTCTGGTGCCTGCAAGATATACCCTGACATCCAAAGTCTAAGATCTAATACTCCATCTGTTCAATCTGCCTATCAAGTCAAACATGAAGAAGCCCCAGCTGGCAATGGATCAGAAGGTAGGCTAAACATTTTGCAGCTCTGCGTGGGAGTGAATCACAAGACCTTCGCTACTTCAGAAATGGCAGGAGAGGCAAATGAACAGCAGGACAGAAATAACACCTGTCTCATTGTTCAAATTACAACAGATCAAGTTCCCCTTGATACAGACAACCTCAACAACTCAGCTTTCCAAAACCGGATGACAGACCTGCCAGAGGTTTATTGTTCTTCAAATGCAATTCAGGATAATATAGTTCCCTCGCAAAGTTTGACTGTTGAGCCAAAAGTTGTCAGTTCCTCGTTATCTGACCTGAGCCCATCTGAACATCCAGAGACCTCCAGTATTTCTTACTGTCCAACCGAGTCTGACATCAAGAAAATAATGGAGGGAAGAATAGTCTCCAGAAAGCACAGTATTTCAGCAATTGCCGAGACCCCAGAGTTTTTAATCGACTTCCAGTCAGAGGCACAGACTTGTTCAGAGGAAAGCATCTCAGATGGCTTTCACTCTCGATCATCTTCACTCGCTGACGTTAGCTCCATTTCTCTGGGCTGTCTGGTAGATTCATTGTATTTGTCTCAGCCAGATCTCAGCAAGGAAACAACAGTGGAGATTGTGGCCGGAGCCAATTTCATTCCCATCCCTTTGAGCAATCAATCAACTGCAGAAGTCATGAAATGCCGCTTGGATCTGGGGAACTGTTATGAGATTTTGTGCGTTGCAAAGAAACATGACCTGAAGGACCTGCAAGGCGCTGCTTATCAAGTCATGAGTGACAATTACCTGCAGGTTTTGAAGAACCCAAGTATTTATGGTCAACTCAAAGCAGATGAAAGGGAACTGATCCTGTCGAGAAGGATGCATGGGACAAAGTATTTGATGGTAGCTGATGTCGATGTCCAGGAGAATGCCTGGACCAAGACCCCAGTTCAACACAACGTAGAAGGTGAAACCACTGCCCGATCCCTGAAGCCTTTTCAGAACAATCACAAGGTTTATTATTACAAGAATGATAATGATTCCTGGTATCCATTAGTCGAGCTGGAAATTGAGTCAATTTCCAAGGACTGTGCTTTATGCACCATGTATAATTATCTCTTTGTTGTGGCTGGTTGCCAGGGATCTGGTAAAGGGACCAAACTATCCAACAAAGTATTTTGTTACAATCCAGTGACTAACATTTGGAGTGAGATAAGTCCACTCAACCAGGCCAGACCCAATTGTAAGCTTGTGGCTTTGGACGGGTATCTTTATGCAATTGGCGGAGAGTGTCTTTGTACAGTGGAGAAGTATGATCCCAGGAAAGACAGGTGGACCTTCACTGCACCTCTACCACGAGGAATCTTTGCTGCTGCGCACAAAGCCACTGTGTGTAACGGCGAGATTTATGTCATTAGAGGTATCTCCTACAATCAGCTTCTCAAGTACAATCCCCGGGAAAACTCATGGAATGATTGCATCATGATGAGGAAGAAGGACAAGACTACTGACATTGCAGCTGTCAAAAACTTCATCTACAGGTTTGAGATCAACCAGGATTCTGGTGTCAGTGTGTTCCGGTATCATATCATCACCAAAACTGCTTGTGAGTGTGCATCGAAACAACTTGGCAAGATGGCGTCCTTTCAGTGTGCTGTCATGGATGACACGATTTACTGCATAAATAAACAGTTCATGATGCAGTTTGTAGCTCGTGAGATGTCACCTTATTTTAAAGCAGAAGATCGCACTGTCCTTCCTGGAGCAAAAGGAATTTTGATTCCCTTTGTTCTTACACTGCCAGATGGAAACTCACCACAGACCCGAGTGTAATCTCTATTGAAAATCTCCGTTTTGCAAAAATGTTGACAAGAAAATTGTTTGATATTGTTACATAAAATACTCACCAGGTAAAATTGCATTTGTGGAAAGTGAAACAGAGTTAACATTTCAGTTTGATAATCTTTCATCAGATGAAAAATCATTGACCTATGAAATATCAACTCTCTTTCTCTCTGCACAGATGCTGCCTTATCTGATCATCTGAGCATTCCTGAATTTTTTTTCAGATTTTCAGTATCTTCACTAATTAGCTTTTAACATTGCTGTGTGTTTGGTATACCAATAGCAAAATATGTCTGATTCCTTTTCTCTCAATCATTTCAAGTGATGTGCGCCCTCTTGGCAATCTCTTTCTGCCTAGAAGTCATTCGAGATTGGACCTTTCTGCACTGCCTTTCAATAGCTGACCATGAGGAAACTAAGTGAATGAGATCAGATCTTGTTCATCTACCCCACAAGCATTTGAAGGAAGCACAATTTCAAATTGCAATTTAAGTGAAAGCCCAATAGTCACAATGACAGGTACTGTCAAGGCTTGTAAAAGTATGAGAGAATTAGTGATTAGTTTTATTGATTGTCCAGGATGTGTAGACAGTGAGTAGCTATTCCTGGGTTGATTCTTGGTTGGGTTTCCAGCTCTGGTGGCGACATCGCGTCCACTCCTTTGGGAAGTGCTCATCATTAAACGCTGAGTAGGATTTGGTCATCAACCAGAAACATTAAATATGTTTCTCTCTCTGTCGATGCTACCTGATCTGTTGAGCATTTCCATCAGTTTCTGCTTAAGGGTCTCGACCCGAAACGTCACCCATTCCTTCTCTCCACAGATGTGTAAGGGTTAACAGTAGGTAAGCAGCTATGTAGGTGCTATTGCAAGAGTGCAACATATTCCAGCTTGGTTAAATCGCTGAGGCATCCTGTTTGTCAACACTTAGCGTTGTTTATGGCTGATCGCATCCGTCTGATATCAGCAACTGGCGTTCAAAGCTTAGATCTGTTAAGAAGAACATCTTGCCACATGGACTGCCCTTTGTTCCCAAGAATGGAGAGGTTACGTAGGTCACGACTGACAGGGAAGACACATAGGTCCTGAGGGACACATAAGATATGTAGGACATTGTAAACTTGCCTTATAAGGCAGCGATGGAAAAGTACTGGCACATGTATTACGGGTATAAAGTGTGTGTGTATGTGAGTTTTCAGAGAGAGAGGCTACCATAGCTGCCTGAGCGTTTCTGAACGCTCCAGTGCCTAGGCTCTCTCCCACTTGGGTGAGTACAATAAAGAGGTTAAACGAACTCCGTTGTCTGACTGTTTCTGTTAATAGGCCACGAACTACAACAGATGCTGCCTGACCAACTGAGTTACTCCAGCATTTTGTGTCTATCTTCGGTTTAAATCAGCATCTGCAGTTCCTTCCCACACAGTTTCTGTTTATATTTGAGTGTGATCAGTCATACTGCTCAGTCATGCATTTCCAATAAAAATAATTCAGATATTCACAGTTAAAGTTCACCCATGGCTATGTCAATAAGATATCAGAAGTGCATCAAAACCAACTCAGTACAGCCCAAAGAAGCAGGAGAGCAGAGAACATGGCCAATTTTTCAAAGCACTAATCTACGGAGCTAAACCAGGGCTGGGGAGTCACAGGCAGACGCTGACATATGGTACAGGTCCTCTCAGCCACCATCACACATCTACATCTGTATCATGTTCCTTCTCACATCTCCATCAACCACTTGATTGTCTTGCCACAGCATGGGCAAATTACAGTGACCAATTAACCTTTTGAAAGAGCAGGCTTGTTCTCAGTCTTCATGCTTGTTGTCAAGTGCTTGAAGATCAGCTAGAGTATGCTGAGGAAGGGGAAGTGCCCTGCTCCTCCCTCTCTGGAGAGTGACATGCGATTGTGTATCAGGTCATAAGGAATAGGAGCAGAATTAGGCCATTCGGCCCATCAAATCTACTCCGCCATTCAATCATGGCTGATCTGTCTCTCCCTCCTAACCCCATTCCCCTGCCTTCTCCCCATAACCTTTGACACCTGTACTAATCATGTATTGCTCCTCTGAAAACAGTCTCCTATGACAGTTTTTAAATATTATTTATAGTAAAATTAAAATATATATATTTATTATTATCTATTCATTTCAGTGCTGAAAAAGTCATCAGTTCTAGAGCTGAAACTCTCCTGTCCATCATCACTATTTGAAAGGATTATTCACAAAATGCTGGAGTAACTCAGCAGGTCAGGCAGCATCTCAGGAGAGAAGGAATGGGTGACGTTTCGGGACGAGACCCTTCCTCCTGAGATGCTGCCTGACCTGCTGAGTTACTCCAGCATTTTGTGAATAAATACCTTCGATTTGTACCAGCATCTGCAGTTATTTTCTTACACTATTTGAAAGGAGGTCTCTTTATTAGCTCCAACACCACAAACCTGGAAAGCAGGGCATGCGGCTGAAACAATTGAGACTCTGTGCCAACCCCCCCCCCCCCCCAACCCCTCAGCATATCTCGAGCTAACTTTCAATCGTGCGAGAACAAGCTCGAGGAACTGCTGTTTCAAAGAGATGTTAACGACTGGTGTGTTCTTTGTTTCACTGAAATATTGCTCACCCCTGATTCACCTAATCCTGCTACACAACCTACTGTTCCTCCATTAATCGTATAGACTGTACAGAATCCTCAGGCATGGTGTCTGCTTTCTAGTCAATGATTCGTGGTGCACTGATGTGATGGTCTTAACTCAGATCTGCTCGCCTGACCTAAAATATCTCATAATAGAGTCATACAGCATGGAAACAGGCCCTTTGGCCCAATGCCCTACACTAGTCCCACCTGCCTGCATTTGGCCCATATCCCTATAAACGTGTCCTATCCATGCATCTGTCTAATTGTTTCCCAAACGTTGCAATATCTATCCATAACGAGCCGTTCCTTTTACCTACCTAGTGAATTCACCTTTGCTTTCATGTCAGCAGTCCACATACTATCTGAAGCCAACACCAGAGTGGACCAGATGAATTATACTTTCTCATCAACTCTCTTGAAACAATAAACCCCGCTGCCCTGTCTATCACAGCTGGTAACTTCATTCAAGCTAACGTCAGGAACATACTCCCAAATAACATCTGCATGTCTCCAGCCCCACACTTTGGACCACGGCTGCACCAGGGCCGTCTTAACGCATGGGCCTGATGGGCACTTGCCCGGGGCCCCACGAGCATAGGGGCCCCATGCTGATCTGTGTATGTTAAGTGAATTGCAATAAATAAATACTACTTTAAAAATGTAGGTTCAATAAGTGCTTTGTTCGCAACATTTTCGGTCCCTAAGTGTTTTTTTCGCAACATTTTCCATCCCTAAGTGCTTCTCACAGCGATCTGTTTCGCAACAATTAGCTCCCTAAGTGCTTTGCTTTTCCATCCCTAAGTGCTTCTCACAGCGATCTGTAAGTGCTTTTCGCAACAAAGTAGCACTCTAAGTCCATCGCTAAGTGCTTTCCGGTAAGTGCTTTTCGCCGGCACGACAGGGGGGGAGCTGGTAGGGAAAGGGGGGTGGGGGAGAGTAACGGTGGGGGCGACGGGGAGGGTGGGAGGAGGAGGGGCCCCAGTACACTGCTTTGCCCGGGGACAATAATGCTGTAAAGACGGCCCTGGGCTGCACCATCAAGTATGCCTGTTCTTCCATCCCTTGCCCTCATTTCAGCCAGTCTGATCCTCTGTTCCTGCTGATTCTACTAGCTGAGGACAGAGATTGAAACATGAGGCACCAACAGAAATAGTAAAGCTGAGGAGACTGCGGGTTTACTTCAGGTTTGCCTTGAGTTGGAGGACTAGAACATAACTGGAACTTCATTCAGCCTGAATAAATGTACCTCAGTCATCACCAGTTTTATCAACACATCTGTGTTGCGACAAAGACAGTTTGGATCTATTTAAACCAGAAACCTTGAATGAACAGTGAGACTCTCTCTACTAAAATCCAGATTTGAGGATCCGAGCCCCCCCATCCAGACCAAACGATGGAATCTAAAAGAGAGTCATGTCGATTTGAATCATTTAAAAACTATTTTGCTGAAATGCCCTTGAATTTTTATTGTTGATAAAACTATTAATTCTTTTCAGGGCCTCATTACATGAAAAATTCTCTTCTTAGTTTTATCACTGCCATCAAGGAAGCCAATTCTCATAAGAAGTTTATAACACTGCATATGCCATAAGCAAGATTTTATAGGCTGCCATCTGTAAGATATGCAAGCTAAAGCTTCGCTGTTGGGCTCCTGTGTACAATTCTCTGCTGCACGAGTATGTAAATTTTCAGGAACATCTTCCTGAAGCTGAGCTTCCCCTACAAGGGAGTGCAGGCGGTTAGTGTGGGCCAAGCCTGGAAAGGGCAGTTTTCCTTTACACCTGGACTGCCACGTTAAGGATCACGATGCACGTTATCTGCAATTATTTCAGCATCCGGGTGGGAAATTGCAGGAAACGTCACCTTATGTTCAGAGTTTTTCTCCCGTGAGCAGACGTGCCAGGAATGTAGAATAATCAAATCATGTTAAATCAGTCCTTCTACTTTTGGGAGCAGGTATGATTGCCAGGGCAACTTTTACTTCAGGCAGACTTACTCTGTAGGTTTTTCTGGTTTGGGACTGGCATCTTATGAGTGTATGCCACACACTACATACTTTGTAAGGCCTTGAATCACAGACATAAGGCTGGCACAATAACAGAAGAACCACATTGTCCTTGTTTAATACTTTCCTGAACAGTGATTTTGACTCCTATAAACATCGTTCATTATTACCTTTGTGGATTGTCAATTTATTTCCTTCAACAGAAGAGCAATACACATTAAAACCTTGATATTACCACATAATCATTTTCTTCCCTCATTGATTTTGAACACTTGTATTAAATGGACAGTTCTGAACATATCCAGAAACTATAAATTGGCCAGAATTACATTGTGACGTAGTTTACCACAAGCAGTAACTACCAGCAGGAACCATTGTACACTCCATCATAATTACCTATATATCCCTATTGAAACAATTAGCTTCAGTCCCAGGTGCGATATTGTTGAAATAGCTTTTGGGACATGAACCAATGTGATTTGCATTGCTATCAGTCTGAAGAAGGGTCACGACCCGAAACGTCACCCATTCCTTCTCTCCAGAGATGCTGCCTGACCCGCTGAGTTACTCCAGCATTTTGTGTCTACATTGATATCAAGTGATTTTGATTTAGTATCTTGTATCGTAATTCAGGATCATTCTAAAATGGCCTTACACCATTTCACAAGAACCACATTTTATGTATGATGTCATTTACTTTCTATGCAATATCATCCCTATCCCTGGAGCCAGCTCAGCAGCCTCTTGTCATCCTCAACACCCAGTCAGCACATGGCACACCAATAGATATTGCATTCCAGAGATTCACTACTCCCTAGAATGGGTAAATATCTCAATGTACCTCTTATTGTTCATTTCATCAAGTGTAACCTTATCCTATGCTCCTCTCCCAATGCTGTAACCTAACAACAGAGTACTATCAATTGCTATATCAATTTTAAGTATTTATTTCTGATCTCTCTCTCTCTCTCTCTCTCTCTCTCTCTCTCTCTCTCTCTCTCTCTCTCTCTCTCTCTCTCTCTCTCTCTCTCTCTCTCTCTCTCCCTCTCTCCCTCTCTCTCTCTCTCTCTCTCTCTCTCTCTCTCTCTCTCTCTCTCTCCCTCCCTCCCTCCCTCCCTCCCTCCCTCCCTCCCTCCCTCCCTCCCTCCCTCCCTCTCTCCCTCTCTCTCTCTCTCTCTCTCTCTCTCTCTCTCTCTCTCTCTCTCTCTCTCTCTCTCTCTCTCTCTCTCTCTCTCTCTCTCTCTCTCTCTCTCTCTCTCTCTCTCTCTCTCTGTAATTGAATGGCGGAGGAGATGTGATGGGCTGAATGGCCCAATTCTGCTTCTATGTCTTATGGTCGCCATCTTAAAACTGTGACCAGACTAGGCGGAATTTTTATGCTTGTCTTATTTGCCTCCTGGAATCTTCAGCCGGCGGTATAACTCAGATCTTATGTCCTTGAAGTCAGCATGGACAGGCACCTGCAATAGCACATCTCCACCAGTCTCTCGTAACTGAGTTACCATATTGTGGTTCCCGCTAAAGGGGACATGAATGACAGCATCTGACTTTTGCGTGGGTGAGATTTACATTTGAGGTGAATTTCCCAGTGTTTTGTGACATTGCAATGCATGTTCATCAGCACTGCAGTAGTGGCTTGTTCTGTCGAGTTACAGAAAGACACAATTAGTGTGAGACTGCACTTTATGCTACTTGACATTTTCTTTGAAATTTGCAATGTTGAAAGTGTTTTAAAATAATTTGCAATTTTATGGTGAATATATTGGTGGTAAAATTCACTGATCTTTGAAATCAAATATACTGTAAGCTAATAAAATTTTCTCATGGCAAAGCAACGACAGACTCCATAAATTCTTCCAGTGTTATTCTGAAGAGTTTTCATCTGCCACACTCAGCTTTCCCTAAGATTTAAACACCATTATTGTGATTTATTCCAATGTCATTCTCAACTCAGTTTTGATATCAACCCTACCAGTCCTTTCTATGGTGCCAAACACTTCAATGTAAATATCCTTAGCTCTAATGGCAGAGCATCGGCATGAAACATTAACTCTGTTTATCCCTCCACAGATACTGCCAAACTCGGTAGATGGTTGGTAAGATATATTCAGCACCAACTAATCAGGTCATTCATCCCCCTCTGACTTTATTCCCTATTCTCCTGCCAACACACAATTCTCAATATCTCATTCCTAACCCCATCATGTGAAGCCTGTTGAGTGGTGCAGGTTTAGTTTTGTTCAGTTTAGATTAGTTCTGTAGGGAAACAGGCCCTTCGGCCCACCGAGTCCGCACCGACCAGCGATCCCCGCACGCTAACACTATCCTACACACTAGGGACAACTTACATTCATACCAAGCCAATTAACCTACAAACTTGTATGTCTTTGGAGTGTGGGAGGAAACCGAAGATCTCGGAGAAAACCCACGCGGTCACGGGGAGAACGTGCAAACTCCGTACAGACGGCACCCGTAGTCGGGATGGAACCCGGGTCTCTAGCGCTGTGAGGTAGCAACTCTACTGCTGCGCCACTGCGCGCCCGGTGTGCATGGAAACCTGGTTAGGAATCGGAGCAGATTTATTTGAAATCCTATCTCTGATCGAAGAGCTCACAAATTCAATGTGGGTATGGTGAACGATCAGATCGTCAGTTAATGGAGGCGGCTGATTTCTGCCACAGCAGGTACAAGTGCTCTCAGGTGAGTCCTCAAAGAACAAAACGAGGCAGAAAGTTGATGGACACAACTTAGGCAAGGGCAGCACGGTGGCGAAGCAGTAGCGTTGTTACCTTACAGCGGCAGAGAGCCCGGTTCGATCCCGACTACGGATGCTGTTTGTACAGAGTTTGTACGTTCTCCCCGTGACTGCGTGGGTTTTCTCCGAGATCTTCGGTTTCCTCCCACACTCCAAAGACGTACACGTTTGAAGGTTAATTTGCTTGGTGTAAATGTAAAATTGCACCTAGTGTGTGTATTGGGCGGGTTCGGTGGGCCGAAGGGCCTGTTTCCACGCTGTATCTCAAAATTAGACTAAATATTGCGCTGGAGTAACTCAACGGGTCAGGCAGCATCTCTAGACAAATGGAACAGGTGACATTTCGGGTCGAGACTCTTCATCGCTACCACGTGGCAAAAGTTGCTCGTGCCCTCCAATTTTAGGAGGAAAGCACAAGAACTTGGAGAAGGTGCAGAGGGGATTTACAAGAGGAATGGGAATTTAGAAGCTGGGCTTGTTCTCCTTACAGCAGAATATGTCAGGAGGAGATTTAACAGATGCGTTCAAAATTGTGCAGGATTTTGATTGAATAATGAGGGAGAAATTGTTTCTCGTGATGGGAGAGTCAGCAGAGGACACAGATTTGGTATCATTTGCAAAAGAACTAAATTGGAGATGATTTTCTTTTTGAGCTGCTGTGCTTGTGAAGCAAAATGCACTGCCTGCATGTCTGGTGGAAGCAGATTTAACTGTAACTTTCAAAATGAAATGGGATATTCACTTGATAAGGCATAAAACTTGCAGGGCCACAAGGCAAAGGATCGGATCAAAGAGTTGGCATAAATACGATGACAAAATGCTTGCCATTCCACAAAGTCACAATAAATAGCACCCTCTTCCTAATTTACGGTTCCCCTCCCAAAGCATGCTCTCTGCGTAAGTGAAATAAAATGTACTTTATAACCTGTTTCTCATGCTTCGACACCTCCTATTACACAGATTGCAAGAGTCGGCAGCAACAGAAACTGGATTAGATATAAATGCCGGTTAGTCAAGCTTGCAAAGCAGAGCCTCTAAGAGTAGATTAAACATTCTCCTGCAGTTGCTTTGCTTCAAGCAAACATAATGTTTAACAATAAATAACTAGCTGCAGTGGAAAGCAATCCTTTGGGACACACGACAACGTGTGGCATTGAGTCTGCAATTGAAAATGAAACAACAGGAATAGAAAATGTTCCAAAAGACTGCTTTTGTTTAGTTCCAAACAATTGAACACGATTTGCATTCAAACTTCTCACATAAAACATTGTGATTTCTTCTTTTGCCAGTTGCACGGAATTGAATTGTAGATCAGCCTGATCTGATTAAATGGTAGAATAGCCTCGAGGGGCTGAATGGCTGAGTTTTGTTCCCATAAATCTGCTGAATATTCTGCAAAGAAGAAAACAAAAATCATCAAAAGTGCCCACTTTTGCTTTACAGCTTACCGAGAAAGGATGCAAAGGCAGAATGGAATAAACAAGGAAACAATTTCCTCATGTGTCTCTCAGAAAGAAGAAGTTAGATGTATGTGCAGTTCACAACGTCAATGTTAACTCCAATCAAGAAGCAGATGAGCAGAAGGTAAGCAGATGGCACACTCAGCTCACTCATGGCACACTCAGCTCACTCATGGCACACTCAGCTCACTCATGGCACACTCAGCTCACTCATGGCACACTCAGCTCACTCATGGCACACTCAGCTCACTCATGGCACACTCAGCTCACTCATGGCACACTCAGCTCACTCATGGCACACTCAGCTCACTCATGGCACACTCAGCTCACTAGGTCTGGATTTGCACATCAGATAGTACAATACAATACAATACAATATATCTTTATTGTCATTGTACCCAGGGGTACAACGAGATTGGGAATGCGCCTCCCATACGATGCAATAATTTAGGTAATTTAGACAGCAGCAACCCAACGAAACGAACAGTTGTAACAGTTTTGGACAGGGTAAAGTAACCGTACAGCTAGCCAGAGAGATCCTTGCAATGTAGGATTAATCCATCTTATTCATGTCCATAGGTTCTAGGAGCAGAATAATGACATTCCCCCCCCCCCCCCCCCCCCCCCTTTGTCTACACTGTCATTCAATCATGGCTGATCTGTCTCTCCCTCTCAACCCCATTCTCCTGCCTTCTTCCCATAACCCCTGACACCCGCACCAATCAAAAATCTGTCAATCTCCGCCTTAAAAATATCCATTGACTTGGCCTCCACAGCAACGAATTGCACAGAATCCCACCCATAGAATATAGAGAGACAAAATGGGCCATTTGCTTCAACTAGTCAGTGGTGGAGTTCATGCTTCACACCAGTTTCTTCCCATCCAACTTCATCAGAACGTGCTTTGTAGTGTATCTGTCAAATACTTAGTCTGTCTGACAGTCTGAAATATTATAATGAAAATGCCTTCTGACAAGTGGCTGTGAAATGTGAGTAATCTCTTATGAATTCTTACACACAGCAGTGTCACAGATGATGGCTCCGAGATCTACTGTTCTACAAAGTGGGAGTGGATTTTAAATTTGTGATATTGTGTAAAATATATGACTGCGTATTTCACATTAATACCAATTTTACTGGTTCTAAAGTCCAACTGTGCTTTAATTCCAGCTTGTTATTCATCCTCAGTTTTCATTGTTCAAATTTTATTAACTCGTTCTTGTGAAATGTCTTGTGTAAAACGCAAAGTGCTGGAGTAACTCAGCAGGTATTTATTCACAAAGTGCTGGAGTAACTCAGCAGGTATTTATTCACAAAGTGCTGGAGTAACTCAGCAGGTATTTATTCACAAAGTACTGGAGTAACTCAGCAAGTCAAGTCAAGTCAAGTCAAATTTATTTGTCACATACACATACTCGATGTGCAGTGAAATGAAAGTGGCAATGCCTGCGGGTTGTGCACAAAAATAATTACAGTTACAGCATATAAATAAAGTTAATAAGTTACTAAACATAGCCAAAAAGTGTCGACAAAAATTTAGTCTCTGGGGTTATCAAAGTTGACAGTCCTGATGGCCTGTGGGAAGAAGCTCCGTCTCATCCTCTCCGTTTTCACAGCGTGACAGCGGAGGCGTTTGCCTGACCGTAGCATCTGGAACAGTCCGTTACTGGGGTGGCAGGGGTCCCTCATGATCTTGCTTGCTCTGGATCTGCACCTCCTGATGTATAGGTCCTGCAGGGGGACGAGTGTAGTTCCCATGGTGCGTTCTGCCGAACGCACTACTCTCTGCAGGGCCATCCTGTCCTGGGCAGAGCTGTTCCCAAACCAGACTGTAATGTTGCCGGACAGGATGCTCTCTACAGCCCCAGAGTAGAAGCAATGAAGGATCCTCAGCGACACTCTGAATTTCCTCAGTTGTCTAAGGTGGTAAAGGCGCTGCTTAGCCTTACCCACCAGTGCGGCAATGTGCGTTGCCCACGTCAGATCCTCTGCGATGCGGACTCCCAAGTATTTGAAACTGCTCACCCTATCCACAATAGACCCATTTATCTCCAGTGGCGTGTACGTCCTTGGATGTTTAGCCCTTCTGAAGTCCACAATCAGCTCCTTTGTTTTAGTGACATTCAAGAGGAGGCTATTGTCCTGACACCAGAGTGCCAGATCAGCCACCTCCTCCCGGTAGGCCTTCTCATCGTTGTTGGAGGTATTTATTCACAAAGTGCTGGAGTAACTCAGCAGGTATTTATTCACAAAGTGCTGGAGTAACTCAGCAGGTATTTATTCACAAAGTACTGGAGTAACTCAGCAGGTATTTATTCACAAAGTGCTGGAGTAACTCAGCAGGTATTTATTCACAAAGTGCTGGAGTAACTCAGCAGGTCACACAGCATCTCCAGGGGATGTGGATTGACAACATTTCGAGTCAGAACCTTTCTTCAGTTTCTGCGTGTTCTACATGTTAAACATGCTCTAACAATGGAAGTTGTTGTTGTTGTTGTTGAAGTCAAGACGTAATCACGTTGAGAGGAGGAGGTCTGAACCTCCCTCAGAAGAGTTTCAGTTCAGTTTATTGTCACGTGTACCGAGGTACAGTGAAAAGCTTTTGTTGCATGCTAACCAGTCAGCAGAAAGACAATACATGATTACAATCGAGCCATTTACAGTGTATGGATACATGTTAAGGGAATAACGTTTAGTGCAAGGTAAAGCCAGCAAAGTCCGATCAAGGGAAGTCTAAGAGTCACCAATGATAGTAGTTCAGCATTGCTCTCTGGTTGCCTGATAACAGCTCGTTAACAGCTCGTTAAGAAGAGTGTGAACTGGCTTATGATAGCCTCCCCTTTTTCAAGTTCAATCGCCCGGTGCTCCCCTCTCAAAGCTCTTATGGGAAGTTGCCACTCAGCAGATTACTAAAGCTAATAACGGCTAAAGTGCCATTCAGAGTCTACACACCTGTAGCTGCATCAGGAGGAGCCCAAGAGTGTCAATAATAACCAGTGAGTGCAGATTTGGATCAACAGGAAATAAGGGAACAATTCCTCCTTCATTGCAGAGTGATAGAAAGAAAACTATTGCAAGCGATCAATTTTAAGCACAGCGAAAGGACATTCAAGGCAGCGGGTCCATGCTGGTGTAAACGCTCCACAGAAGGACCAGCTTTCATGTACGCCTGGCTCTAGCCCGACAACCTAGTGTTTGATGCTGAGTGCCTGAATTAGAGCCCCATTCTAATCCTGACAATTATATCATTGTCGGTACACAAGACTATTGAAAGAAAATGAATAGTGACGGAAATGTGGGTGGCTGTAGATAAGACAGAATACAGAATAGGAACAGCCTGGCAGCCATGGCAGAAAGAGGCAGCCATTCCTACACTCTGAAAAGCTAGGCTGTGATTCACACATTTTCATTCAAGCTAGCCCAGGGGAATCGAAACATTGAGCTGCTTATAAAAACCCAGTTTGTTTAATAAAGAAGAAAGGAATAATGCACATCACTATATCACTTCTTATCACATTCTCGAGATGTCCCAGAGCACTTCACAAACAATTAATTTTTATTGAAGTTAAACTGCTCTTGCCACCTAAGCAAACTCAGCTGTCAATTTGTACACAACCGACTCTCACAAAAAGAATGATCAGTTAATATAGTTCTTGACAAAATTTGTTGAGAGAAGGAATGTGGCGCCGTGAATCGTGAAATCTCTTAGTTTGGAATGAGATGTTAAACATCTGTACGGGCCATCAGAACAGGCAGGCGAGCTTGTGTCCAAGAGACCCCATGTTTCCTTATGTGCCTCCATGTCACATTTCATTCCATGACATCCTTCTGAAGTTAGACACAAAACGCTGGAGTAACTCAGCGGGACAGGCAGCATCTCTGGAGAGAAGGAATGGGTGATGTTTCGGGTCGACACCCTTCTACACATCCTTCTGAAGTGTCAGTGTACACTGTGTACCTCAGCTTGGAGTGAGGTTGGAACACGACCTTTTAACAGGGAGACAAACTGAATGATTGCTGTTATGAAATTCTTTGCAGTAAATTCCAAGTCTCTCCCCCTCATGGGAGAATATCGAAAACTGCCGTGACCTTTTAATGGTGGGAATTGCAGCAAGTCTCATGTCTGCCAATATATTCACATTATTTTCACATCTATTGATTTTTAATTATTTTGCTTTTGTTTTATAGTAACAGGACTCAAAACATTCTGTCAGAAATACTCACACCAGTTAGGATTAGTGCTGTGTTCTGAACAGGCTATTTAGCATATCAGCCAAACACTTAGGCTATCTGACAGCCTGACATTTTGAAATGAAAATGCCATTTGACAAGTGGTTGTAAAAGCTGAGTAATCTCATATGAATCCCAACACCTGGCATTGTCACAGAACCGATAGCTCTGTTTAACTAGAGTGGGCTACTTCTTCATCTAGTGTAATAGCATAAAATGAGTTCTAGCAAGTCAGTGCCCCATTTACATGAATCCCAATTTTTATTTCAATTGAAGTCCTAAGCTCTACCATATGCTGAGATCTTTGTGTGTCTCAGATTCTGCCCTGATGCACACTGTCAGCAACATTACTCCAACAAGAAAAGGCATAAAGTGCTGGAGTAACTCAGCGGGTCAGGCAGCATCTCTGGAGAACATGGATAGGTGACGTTTCACAGAGTGCTGGAATAACTCAGCGGGTCAGGCAGAATGGCTAGAAAACATTACTCCACCTAGGCAAGAAGGAATGGGTGACGTTTCAGGTCGAGACCCTTCTCGACCCGAAACATCACCCAATCCTTCTATTCAGAGATGTTGCCTGTCCCGCTGAGTTACTCCAGCATTTTGTATCTATCTTCGGTGTAAACCAGCATCTGCAGTTCATAGAAACATAGCAAATAGGTGCAGGAGGAGGCCATTTGGCCCTTTGAGCCAGCACTGCCATTCATTGTGATCATGGCTGATCATCCATAATCAGTAACCTTGTCCCCATATTCCTTGATTCCACTAGCCCGTAGAGCTCTACCTAACTCTCTTTAAATTCATCCAGTGAATTGGCCTCCACTGCATTCTGTGGCAGAGAATTCCACAAATTCACAACTCTCTGGGTGAAAAAGTTTCTTTTCACTTCAGTTTTAAACGGCTTCCCCTTTATTCTTAGACCTTCCTACACATTACTCCATCAAGAATAGCCTTACCCTTAGCTTATGGCGAGTCTGGAGGCTCGTTCTTTGTTGAATAAGTTTATTGCGACAGCAACATTCGATTACAAAGTATAACGAACGAGATTACAGACAACTATTAATTCTAACTGTTCACTTCGAAGAACTCTCCTAACTCACTGGTTTTGGGCGCCAAAACCACACGTGACGACGCTGTCCAATCAGCGGGCTCAACTCCCTGGACCAATCCCTACGGTCGCACTCACACGTGACCTTGCTGGCCAATCTGAGGGTTCGACTCCCAGGACTAATCTCTATGGTCGCTACAAGCTGTTGATCTCCTGAGTAGAATTCCTTCCAAGAACGTATTGCCTCTAACTCAATTTCAGTTCAGTTTCAGTTTTGGTTTATTGTCACATGTACCGAGGTACAGTGAAAAGTTTTTGGTGCGTGCTAACCAGTCAGCAGAAAGACAAGACATGACTACAATCGAGCCATTTACAGTATACAGATACATGATAAAGAAATAACATTTAGTGCAAGGTAAAGCCAGTAAAGTCCGATCAAGGATAGTCCAAGGGTCTCCAATGAGGTAGATAGTAGTTCAGGGCTGCTCTCGATTTGTGGTAGGACTATCTACCAGTTCTGTGACAATGCTGGGTTACATACTGCTGAGTTGTAAGCTACCCAAGTGAAATATGAGGTGCTGTAGCTTTAATTTGTGTTTCCAAGGGTTTGGTGGCAGTATAATGGATTCATTGGTAGATAATCTTAGTTTTGCAGATGAGTAAAGGCCCATTCTCTCATATGCTGCAGTGAATGAATCCATAATGACTAGGAGCAAGACTTTCAAATGTGTGCGTTTGTCAGCGTCATTGGCTTACTGCAGCATGGTCACTGAGGCCGGAGTGACCTTGGCTCAGCTGTGTAGGTTGCAGCAGTTGAATAGCTTCCCATTTAGCTCTACTCTAGCAGGAAGTTTGTTGAAGATGAATTGAAGCATTACACTGAGAAAAACTGAGAACAAATGTCTCACATGAGCTCAGACTACAGTAGCATTGATTCTGTTGTAGATATTTGGTTAGAATTTGTAAGGTTAAAAAAGGCCATACATGGTGGTTGATGCTGTTCCATGTCGTAGAGTTGTACAGCAGTGAAAGAGGCCCTTCAGCCCAACTTTCCCATGCCAAGCAAGATGCCCCATCTAGCCTAGTCCCACCTGCCCACTTTTGCCCATATCCTCCAAACCTTTCCAATCCATGTACCTGTTTAATTTGACTTTTAAATGATGTTATAGTACCTGCATCAACTATCTCCTCTGGCGGCTCATTCCATACACCCACCACCCTCTGTGTGCAAACGTTACCCCTCAGGTACCATGATGATAAAAGACTTGCTGGATTTTATTCACTCTTTGCGTCTGCAATCTGTACTTTAGGTCACGGACTAGATCTGCAAAGACCGTTGTTAGATGAGATTATTCAGAGAGAAGTGCGGAAGGCATGTTCACTAAGCCCTAGTATGTGAGAGATGGATGTGTGGATCAGCAGTTTGAACACTGCCCCTTTGCCTCTGAGACATACACAAGCAATGCCGATGATGAGGCCAGAAAATCTAAGAAGCAGAGGTTGTATAATCGCTTTGCTACTTCCTCATGTTTGAATTGAGTCTGAGTTTAGACTTGCTTCACAAATCTTCTTTCCCACAGCAATACTACTGCTGGGCCATTCTTTGTCACGTGGGTGACCAAAAATGTGAAAAATTGTGGAATACATCTCTTCTAATTCTGAAAGCATTACAGGTATATTGTTTTGTACAGTATATATGACTTATATATGTCGAAGTTTATCAAGTGAAAATTGTATATGTTATGATGACAATGTTTGTTTAGGGTAAGAGGTCAAATATGACTGGTCGTGTGTGTGTCCATTAGAAGGAAAGGGTAACATTTTGGGTCCAGAAGAGGGTCTCAACCCAAAACATCACCCATTCCTTCTCTCCAGAGATGCTGCCTGTCCCGCTGAGTTACTACAATATTTTGTGTCTACCTTCGATTTAAACCCGCATCTGCAGTTCCTTCCTACACATTTTCCCATTGTGGGCTCCACCTTTCCTAAATCTGGCTTTGATCTGTTCTTTTCATACCTTTCGTTCATTTGCTCTCTGTAACTTTTCATTCCTCTAGCTTCCCTCTCCCCTGACTCACGGTCTGAGGAAAGGTCTCGACCCGAAACATCACCTATTCCTTTTCTCCAGAAATGCTGCATGACCCACTGAGTTACTCCAGCATTTTGTATCTATCTGGGGTGTAAACCAGCACCTGCAGTTCCTTCCTACATATATACAAAACAAACTGCTCATTATCACATTTTTTAAAACTTTTGCGAAGCCTTGTTTGTAAATTCTCTGCTGTGATTCATACATCACGATAGTTCCAACATCTTAAACATACTTCATTGCTGTGAGTAGGTTTTGGACATCTCGAGAGTGTGGAAGGCTGAATATAAATGTCGTTCCTTTCTTTCTTTGAAAAGGAACCCGCCCTAGGACCAGCAGAAAGAGAAATGAAGGAGAGTTTCGCTGTCAGTAATCTGGGACAGAGGGTGAATGAGATCCAGAGGGCTGCTAACTTTAGTTACAATCGATAGCCTTCCAAGATGTTCAAAACCTAGGGACTGGAAAACAGGTTTAAAAAAAACCAATACCTGACAGTGAAAACAAACAGCTCATGATTGTGCCTGAAATTTATTGGAGTGTGTTATTAAGAATCATGAGTCATCAAAACAGCCAAACAGGTGCACCGTTATATTTTTGTACAGAAATTATATGAGAATAGCTTTCATTAAGCCCCAGATTAATGTGGTTACTGCCACCTACTGGTACATTAAAAATATTGCAAATGCCAAGGACAATGAGGCATTCCAATAATATTCACAATCTGTGTACTAGCTAAATATTTTCAGTGCTGCATTGGAATTTGGGTTTCCGTAAGGTCAAATTGAACAAATGCCCCAATTTTCCAAGGCTGAAAAGAAATTGTAGAAATAGCATTTAATGGCAGGGACAATTTTACAGAATTCCTGCAGGTTCCCTCCTGAATGTAATGTGGGATAAGCATCAGGCACTTAAAACGGAGTCATTTGCCAAAAAGAAAACCAAGTTAAAGCGAAGGAGGGAACAGCAGAAGTAGAGAGAGGTGGGAGGCAGGAAGGTTCCTAAGTTCTAGAAGCAGAATTAGGCCATTCACCCATCGGGTCTACTCCTCTATTCAATCATGGTTGATCTATCTTTCCCTCTCAACCCCATTCTCCTGCCTTCTCCCCATAACCTTTGACATCCTTACTAATCAAGAATCTGTCAATCTCCATCTTAAAAATATCCATTAACTTGGACTTCCACAGCCTTCTGTGGCAATGAATTCCACAGAATCACCACCCTCTGACTAAAGGAATTCCATCTTTGGCTTAGTTTAGTTTAGAGATACAGCGTGGAAACTGGTCCTTCAGCCCACTGAGTCAGCAATTCCTGCATTTTAACATTATCCTACACGCACACTAGGGACAATTAACATTTTTATACAAAGCCAATTAACCTACAAACCTGTACGTCTTTGGAGTGTGGGAGGAAACCGAAGATATCGGAGAAAACCAACGCGGACATGGGGAGAACGTACAAACAAACTCCGTACAGACAGCACCCGTAGTCGGGATCGAACCCGGGGCTCTGGCACTGCAAGCGTTGTAAGGCAGCAACTCTACTGCTGCGCCACCGTGCCGTCCATCTCGTTTCCTTTCTAAAGGTACATCCTTTTATTCTGAGGCTATGATGCCTCTGGTCCTAGTCTTTACCACGAGTGAAACATCCTCTCCACATCCACTCTCTCCAGGCCTCTATGAGAAAGCTTTGCCTGGTTTCTGAATTGAATGAATGGGAATCATGTGAAATTGATGCCATAGAAATGAAGAAGGTCTGCCATAAAAACAGGGTGATCACAACGTTAATTCTAGAGGCCGAGTGGTATCTGTGAACGAGGTATTTGTAATGCTGATGTGTGCACGTCAAACCCTTCTTTGGCTGACAGGAACTAGAGAGAATTACGTTTCGGTTTTGTTGTAATTGGGTGAGAACAAATGTAGAGCTTGATATTTATTTTTATTCACTAGTGACATTGGTTCCTACATGAACTAAGTGACAGTGACATTCACCATGAACACAAAGCGTAATGTAACTACAGATAATGCCAACGTTCAGTTAAAACAGCCATTGAAGCAACATGTGGGATGTGGGCTTGCTAACAAAACATAGGTCAGCACTGCCTTTATTATGGGGGCCACAGAGATCATTCTCTTACTTCAGGGGGGATTTTGGAATCTTAGAATACGAGTTTGTTTAAAGCATGTGTGTGTGCTAAAGTCATTCACTATATGTTCCAGTGTTACAATCCAACAATTCTATAAAATAGTTTCTGTCATTCAATTCAGAAAAAGCAATTGTTTATATGAATTCCAGTTTGCAACAGGAACGTTCTTTTATTTCATTTTTTTTGTGTGGCTAGTACAAATGATTACAGCCTCATAATATTTCAAATCAATCCAGTATGCCCCAGTGTTAGGTGTTTCAGTCATTTAGCATCATGTTAGATTGCTTTGCTACTTTGCAAAATTGTACAATGGGTGATCACAAGAGAGCAGCCTGGCTTACTTTTCCCCCTTTCTTCCACTGAGGTTAAAGTCAACCTTGGAGATAGTTTGAATATTTTAAAGTACAGCCTTGAGATGCAAGCATCCTGCTCTAAATACTGGATTTCTTCAGTGATCGGCTTCTGATCGACACCGTCTGCACTTCATCTACACTGCCTCGGAAGAGCAGCAACATAATCAGGGACCACTCACACCCTGGTCATTATCTCTGCTCCCCTCTCCTAAGCTTGAGAGCACATACCACCAGATCCCACAGCAGCTTCTTACCCACTGTTATCAGACTCTGGAACAGACTTCACATATGCTAAGGATGTATTCCTGATCTTCCAATCTACCTGCTAATGGCCCCTGCATTGTTTCTTATCTGCACTTTCGCTAATAGCTACAACACTATATTCTGCACAGGAAGGAACTGCAGATGCTGGTTTGCACCGATGATAGCCTCAAAATGCTGGAGTAACTCAGCAGGTCAGGCAGAATCTCTGGAGGAAAGCAGTAGGTGACGTTTTGGGCCGGAACTTTTCTTCAGACGTTTCTTTAGTGTCTGTCTACATTATATTTTGCATTTTGTTTCCTTTTCTGTTTTCTATTACCTACTGCATTCACGTATGATATGATTGTACTCATGTATGGTATAACCTGCTTGAATAGTGCGTAGAACAAAGCTTTTTGTCTTGGTACATATGACAATAATAAACCAATCCTCTAATACCTGATTCACAATGACCACTGTTCACTTGTAAGACTGCTTATTCTTTCACATTTATAACCAAATACTGCCAATTCAGTCATGTTTGCTTTGAAGCGTGAAAATAAAAAAAGCAAGACAGACAGGCGTACACACACACACACACACACGCATGTGCAGGCATATATACACACACACACGTGTAACACGAATAGTTACCCCTCCCTTGAAAAGGAGATAAGAGATAAAAGACATTGTGATCAATGGTGGTGTCCACCAACTACAGCTTTGTATAAAACCATCTAACGATAGCTTGGTATAAAGCATTTATTTAATGGCGATCACAGGATTTCAGGCCTCATTGCCCATTGCAAAGCATACAGAATATTTCACCAATGACAGTGTGCAGGAATCAGTTATAACTCGTAACCATTTACTGTCGAGTCTTTCAGATTCTTTAAAAAACACCAGTAATTCACTGTCAATGCCATGCAGTGAAAACATCTTTCTAAGCCTGCAGAGTATTTACTAAGCTTCTTCCATGATGGATCTTCTGATTGGACCTGTGCTCGAATAGTTATCAGAGCCAACTGCGGACCAAGTTGCACTTATTACCCAGACCCAAACCCTGCAAATATTACTACCACTATAACAACATTTAAAAGTCATTTGAACAGTGTATGAATAGGAAAGGTTTTGAGGAACATGGGTTATATTTGGGACAAATGGAACTAGTATAGATGAGCACCTTGAACAGTGTGGAGTGGAGTCTGTTTCTGTGCACTATGACTCTGTTCATCTTGTTTAATACTCCAATACTAATGATAATAATGGCAAAAAAACTATATCCCTGGTTTTGAATTCCAGTTTTAAATTGAGAGTGTAGATTCAAGTTTTAAGCATTTAAACCATGGCAATATTTCCAATGCAGAATGTCTTTTGGGTGAAACATTAAAAAGAAGTCCAAGTTTGACACAGAAGGATGTGGAGGCTTTTCTCTTATTTTCTTTTACAGCAGAGATTGATAGATTCTTGATTGGTAAGTGTGTCTAAGCTTATGGGGAGAAGGCAGGAGAATGGGGTTGTGAATGAATGAATGAATGAATGAATGAATGAATGAATAAGTTTATTGGCCAAGTATGTACACATACAAGGTATGTGCCTTGGTGCTCCGCTCACAAGTAACAACACGAACATACAGTAAACAATTACGAATAAAGCATAAAACATTAAAACATTAAGAATACAACATTATGGTTTAAACATGTGAGTGAAATAAACCAAAGCAAAAAGAGGCTACAGACCTTTGGTTATTGGGTAGAGCGACTACTCGTGGAAAAAAGCTGGTTTTATGTCTGGCTGTGGCTGCTTTGACAGTCCGGAGTCGCCTTCCAGAGGGAAGTGCTTCAAAGAGTTTGTGGCCAGGGTGAGAGGGGTCAGAGATGACCTTACCCACTCGCTTCCTGGCCCTTGCAGGGAAAGATAGATCAGCCATGATTGAATGTCGGAGTAGACCTGATGGGCTGAATGGCCTAATTCTGCTCCCATCACTTTTGAACATGAACTTATGTTTCCTTCTTGGATGCCACACCACTATTTCTAAGTACAGTATAATTTGTTCCGGCCAAAATATATCCCTTAACCACCAACCACTAAAATGGTGTATCTGACCATTCATTCCTGTGGAAGTTCCTGGCAACCTCATGATTCTGTTTTTGTATGGAACTATGTTTTATAGAGCCTTCTCTTTAAAACACATCTAAGTGCTGCTAAATAGGTGGGACATGTTTTGAAAAATGCAATATCTCTGCTTTATTGGCCATTATATTATACTTAGCAGATGGTAACAATTCCTTCTGAATGGCCAGAATACACACCAAATGACAAGGCCAAACAAAGTCAGAGTAACCTATTATAAATAGGAGAAAGAAAACCTGCTGGTTATTATACACTTAGTGTATTCTTACTGGAGTCAGAATACCACCTATATACTAAAACTCTCATTTGTTTGTTTGTTTGTTTGTTCCTGAACTACAGCCAAAACGGTACACGACAGTGCGACACGTTTAGGCCCACCTTACTCACCGTCGTCCCTTTGGTGCTAAAGGAAGAAGTTTCATTGAAATCGGTGTTATATTTTTTAAGTTGTTCACATTTTAAAGTTTAAATCTATCTCCGAGGGAGGGGGGAGGGAGGGAGAGAGGGGGGAGGAGGGAGGATAAGGGGGGTCGAGGGGGATGGAGTGGGGGGGAGGGGGAGGGGAGAGGGGAGGGGGAGGGGAGGGGGGAGGGGGGGAGGGGAGGGGAGGGAGGGGGAGGGGAGGGGGGAGGGGGGATGGGGAGGGAGGGGGAGGGGAGGGAGGGGGAGGGGAGGGGTGGGAGGGGGCGAGAGGGGAGGGGGGAGGACAGGGTGCTGCACCATTGCAGGAGAGGTTTGGCCCCAACGTGCCCACTTGGTCTAGTTAAATTATAAAAACAAAAGAGCATGGAAGTTGTGAGGTCATGTTACAGTTGTACAAGACATGTATCTATCATGGTAGACACAAAATGCTGGAGTAACTCAGCGGGCCAGGCAGCATCTCGGGAGAGAAGGAAAGGGTGACGTTTCGGGTCCCTTCTTCAGATACACTGTAAATCGCTCGATTAAGATAATTAACTGAGCTGATAGGAGATATACACAGATATAATTTCCTTCTGAAATGGCCATAAGTCTTAAAATTCGTTTTTAGTTGTAAAACTGCAGTTTAACTTGATGGAAACGTGCCCTTCGGCCCATCAGGTCCACGCCAACTATCGATCATCTGGGTTTTCCCACTTTCCCATCTACTTCCTACACATTAGGGGCAAGTGGGTTGTGGGAGGAAACCGGAGCACCCAGAGGAAATTCACGTGGTCACAGGGAAAAAGTGCAAACTCCACATAGACAGTACCCAAGGTCAGGATCGAATCCAGGTTACTGGTGCCGTGAGGTAGTAGCCCTACCAAATGTGCCACTGTGCCACCCTATGAATTAGGCCGTAAGAATTAGACTGATTGGGGATAATGTCAGGCATTACTTCTTTATACAAAAGGTAGCAGAAATCTGGAACTCTCTTCTCAAATAAAGTGAGTAGGATGGGCTTCAACAGAAAATTCCTCAGCTGAGCTTGTTGGATTTTGCTAAGGCAATAAAATTAAGGTTATGGATCCAATTCAGTCAGATCAGTCAATGACCACACAAAATGGCAGAAATTACTTAATGGATTTCCTCGTGTTTCTTTCATTCACAAGTTCACAAGTTATAGGAGTAGAATTGGGCCATTCGGCTCATCGAGTCTATGCCATTCAATCATGATTGATCTCTGCCTCCTAATCCCATTTTCCTGCCTTCTCCTCATAAACCTTGACACCTGTTCTAATCAAGAATTCAATTGTTGCCACAGGATTGTGAGCCGTACTAGTCAATGTTTGGCAAGTTTTAAAGATCATCTTATAGGTGATAGAGAGATGTGCAGGGAGGAACAGCAGATGCTGGTTTAAACCCAAGACAGACACAAAAGCCTGCAGTAAGTCAGCGAGTCAGGCAGCATCCGTGGAGAAAAGGAATAGGCGACGTTTCAGGTCAAGACCCTTCTTCAGATGGATGGGTTTAGACACAGAGTTCCAGTGCGGAAGGAATAGCCATTAATTGGAGAGTCACAATGACCAGATGGCAAAGATCTTATTGAGTTGTCGGGCTCCAGAGTTTATAGCATGAAAAAAGGGTGCAATTATGAAAGGATTTAACCACACAGATGAAAGAATTAGTAGACAACTTTTGCCAGCCAGAAGCCAGAATATGAATTAAGCTTAGGTTTGATCTGTAAATGGATCAAATAAGAGGAATGGTTTGGTAGAAGCTGAGATGAAGTTTATAAAGAATGGAAGGTGGGATGCTACACAAGAGAACATTGGAATAGTAGAATTGGGAGGTATCAAAAGCAAGGATGAGACTTTCAACATTAATGAGTTTAAGTGGGAGTGGGAATGCGTGATATAAGGTATAAAAGTCTTTGTTACAGGATCACACAAACCTGTGATACTGGGCTCATCAAAACGGGCTGAGTTGGGCAATAAATCCCTTATCGCTTTAACAAATGTCACATCTAACAGGAATAGATCATTGAAGAAGGGTCCTGACCCGAAACGTCACGTATCCATGTTCTCCAGGGATCCTGCCCGATCTGCTGTCCTTTTAGGAATAGAAGTCTATTCAAGGGTTTCCAAGTTATAGATAAAAAAGTTTAAAACATTTATCGAAAAGCAAAACACCGCCGATGTGCGATGCGGATTTTGTGAAAGGTCATTGATCTGAAACATTAACTCTGTTTCCATCCCCACAGTTGGTAGCTGGCCTGCTGATTAGCTCCAGCTTTTCTGTGTTAAGTTTAAACATTTATGTTGGTTGCTTCATTGGAACAGTGGTCTTTGGCGACACCCAGAGGCAATAGCTGAATAACTGCAGCAAACACAGCTAAGATCAGAGCTCCACAAGAGTTTCATCCTCCAATGGTGAAGAGAAAAGAGGAAAAATTAGGGGGAAAAAAAAAAAAAAATCAAATCAATAAGGATAGTTACTTCCCAGCTGTTATCAGTCAACTGAATGATTCTCTTGTTAGTTATAGTGTTATCCTGACCTCCCATCTACCTCATTGGAGACCTTTAGTTTTTTAGAGATACAGCGCGGAAACAGGCCCTTAGACCCATCGGGTCTGCGCCGACCAGCGATCCCTGCATATTAACACTATCTCACACCCACTAAGGACAATTTACACATACCACGCCAATTAATCTACAAACCTGTACGTCTTTGAAGTGTGGGAGGAAACCGATCTCGGAGAAAACCCATGCAGGTCACGGGGAGAATGTACAAACTCCGTACAGACGGCGCCCGTAGTCAGGATTGAACCTGGGTCTCCGGCGCAGCATTCGCTGTAAGGCAGCAACTCTACCGCTGCGTCACCTTTGAACTATCTTAATCAGACTGTACCTCGGTACATGTGATAATGAAGAACCATTGAACCATTAAACATCAGTATGAGCTCTATGGAGAGCAGGCCACAGCTATTATCAAGGCTGGGTGTTACAGGTTACAGAATGGTGAACTCCAAAAAGGAAAATGTAACTTGCATAGCAAATTTAATATGTACTAGACCAAGTGGACCCGTTGGGCCCATAACTCATTGGGGTGCCATTGTGATGTTGGGAAAAATCGCACTTTTTTCTTTAAAATAAATGCCTTAAAAAAATGTTTTTTAAATCTCAATGAAAATCTCAATTTTTTCTGCATTGGTCTAGCACCCTCCCCTCCCCTCCCCTCCCTCACTCCATCCCCTCAACCCCTCTTCTTCCCCTCCCACACCCCAGTCACCCACTCTATCCCCCCTTATCCCCCCGCCATTCTTAGGGGCTCTCTGGCGGCGCCACCATTCCCGCCCGCCGGGTTTCCATGGTGACGTGGAACATGGAGGTATTACTGCGCATGGGCGGCGGACGGGCACAACAAGTGGAAAAGGGATTTATTAAAGTTTAAAATCTGAATAACAAAATATAACAATTTGAAGGTCAATAGGATTTCTTGATGCAGGAATTTTCAACATCAGCATCATTTCCCCTTTTCACAACAGGAAGGAGTTGGCGAAAATCGCCACAACAAAAACTAAGAATGCCGCCAAAAGGCTCATCGTTCTTTTTGCATAGATGTCGAAGATTTCTGTCCACCACTTCAAAGCTCTCCCTCCTAATCATCGGGCACTCATCCGGAACAATCAGTCTCACACTCCTGATCAAATGAACCATGTTGGAGTTCTTCTCAATGTTGCACATGGTATTATCGGTCACTTCGATGGGTATCTTGAATCGAGAATGTGCAGTTCTTCCACCAGGCATCAATGTAGCTGCCATACCAGAGGACGCTACAGCAAAAGCAACATCAACTTGACCTCGAACTTTGGAGAGGATTGTTTTGCCCATTCCTGCTGGTGTATCAATGAAAAACAATGAAGGAACATTCCTTTCCAAGCAGCTGCACACATGGTCATACACTGCTCTTTGCTCAGCATTCAGCAGAGGCTCCTTCTCTTCAACAAATCACTGTTGTTTAGGTCTATTGTACTGCAGTTCACTCAGCAATTCTGGATTGTCACCATCAAGGTTCATCCTTCCATGTCTTGGTAGTGGCACATGAAAGTATCCCAGTGTCTTGTTGTAATTCACAAGCTTGTCTTGAATATACAACAGAGCCTGATCATGATGCCTCTCATCAATCATGATGCCTCTCATCAATCATGATATTTGGATCGTCAATTGTTCTCCGTTCTCTTTGAAGGTAATCTTCAGACATTGAATTCTTGAAGCGATCCCATAATTGTCATGGAGTGTTGATCTCAGCAATCGTCAGCAAAACAAACAAATCTCTTATTGCTTCATGGAGTCTTGTCCGCTCAGCATCTTCCATCGTCTGTTGCCAATGGTCATCAGTTTGCAACAAACCTCTTTCTATGCAGACGTCTTTGAAGGAAGGAAGAATATGTCCGTCATGTGTTCTCGATGAATCGAAGGATATCGGCCCTTTTACGTGATGGAGAAGCAGTCTCAAGTAGTAGAGGTCACATCTCAAGTAGTAGAGGTGAATCGGACAGTGCCCTAGCTTATGGAAGGATTATTCAGAATCCTGATAACAGATGGGGATCTGCCCAAAAAGAGCAGGGAGAAGAAGGAATGACCAGGGTGAGACAAGTCTCTGATTACGTTGGCTGCTTTTCCGAGGTTACGTGAAGTGCACATGGAGTCAGAGGCGGAAAGCCTGGTTTGCGTGATGGACTGGGCTATATCCCCACCTCACTGCAATTTCTTGCAGACTTGGATAGTTCCCAAACCAGTAAAACCTTTTAATGAGATTGCTAACAGTAAATAGTGTAATAACAAGTAACTGCAGATGCTGATTTACCAAAGATTAAAATAAATGCTGAAGTAACCCAGTGAGTCAAGCATCTCAAGAGAATATGGATAGGTGACTTTTCAGATCAACACCCTCATGCAGTAAATAGTGTAGATAGAAACAGAAAATTGAGAAACGGCATTAACAAATTGGGAGTGATGAAAACGATGACAATGGAGTTCAGCACTGAATGTGGAGTCATCCATTTTGGATTCTAATTAAACACCACAGATTTTTTTTTCCAAGAAGACAAGAACTATGGACGAGCAAGAATCTAACTGAAGAACCCTTTGTGGAAAGGCAAAATATATAAAAAGGTCAAATGGATTGTAGCCATAACATTTAAGGATATAACTCTAAAGTTAATGCGTGCACTCTCTTCTAGAATATTCTGTTCAGTGCCGGTAAATAAACCAGGAAGGAAATATGACCTTGGAGTGGCATAAAATGCTCATTAGCAACGATGATTTGGGACTAGAGTGGGTAGTTGTGTTGGCTAGGCCTGTATTCCTGAAACTTTAAATATTATCTATATTCAGCATTAAAACTGATTGAAGAATTAACAAAGAGAAGCTATCTGCTCTGTCATGGAAGAGCAAAGAATATTGGACGTATCTTTTGATAGCGTTTTATCTGTCTGTGGATGATGTCAGTAAGCACTTATTTCTCTTTATGACAGTGGAAATGTGCAGTTGTCTGCCTTGAGAACAACGGAGGTTTTGTCAGTTGTTTAGTCAGTGAAATTAAGATTTTTGTTAAAAGTAATGAATTTAAGAAATATAGAAAAGTGTTAAAGCACAAGGATAGGTGATAACAAGGGAAGGGGTAGAATGAAAAAAAGGAAATACATAAAACCAGATACATTTGAACAGACATTTATACTAAAAGTTAAAATTTGGTTTGTGTTTAATTTTGATTTTTTAAAATATATTTAAATTATATTTGTTGTTAACTATTGAACTTTGAATAACTGAAAAGGTTTTTTAAAGAATACCACTCTTACCTGCTGAGTTACTCCAGCATTTTGTGCATAAGATTACACTTATTATTGTTTATACTTTTAGTATTGTTATAAAGGTTTAATTTAATACCACCAAACCCTCCCAAAGTGTGGCAATTATCAGGTGGTGTCTCAAGGGAGCATTTATCAGTTTGTATCAATACTTTTTTAAACAAACCAAATCTCAGAACATTGCTCAATCCCAACATAAATAATTTTGAAAAACTGCCCAATGTTACAAATGTATAGATGAACAGGTGCCCAAGAATGCAAATACATAATTTCTGCAAAGAACATATGTAGCACAAAAAAAACTAGTCAATCAGTCCTGATGAGGTGCCACGGATGCTGAATTCCTACAATAGTCTGTTTTTTTCTCTCTAAATTACATCACCCACAGTCTCTTGTGACTCCAACTGGCCACTACATTTTAAGTTCATGAACAGAATTCAGCACTAGGGTTAGTGAGGGCGAGTTGTAAAGAGATAATATCATGGCTGATCTACCATTGAATTGTAGAGTAGGCAGGAGATGCCAAATTATTTTTTTATGATTGTTCTGTACATACAAGTGTCCGGGCCTCCAATGAGAACAAGATGCAATTTATCTTACATCCTCCGCACTCTCCTGCCTAAGTGGCGTGGCGTGGGCGGTGGAGAGACGCCCACCTACGGGCGAGTAATGGATGATGAGAAGAACACCTGTGTGAGGGCGGCGAGCATTTCCACTGGGGACTGGGGACTGGGGGCTGGGGACTGGGGACTGGGGACTGGGGGCTGGGGACTGGGGGCTGGGGACTGGGTGCTGGGGGCTGGCGGCTGGGGACTGGGGGCTGGGGGCTAGGGACTGGGGGCTGGAGACTGGGGACTGGGGGCTGGGGGCTGGGGGCTGGGGGCTGGGGGCTGGGGGCTAGGGACTGGGGGCTGGGGGCTGGGTGCTGGGGGCTGGGGGCTGGGGACTGGGGGCTGGGGGCTGGGGGCTGGGGGCTGGGGGCTAGGGACTGGGGGCTGGGGGCTGGGTGCTGGGGGCTGGGGGCTGGGGACTGGGGGCTGGGGACTGGGGGCTGGGGACTGGGGACTGGGGGCTGGGGACTGGGGGCTGGGGACTGGGGGCTGGGGACTGGGGGCTGGGGGCTAGGGACTGGGGGCTGGGGACTGGGGGCTGGGGGCTGGGGACTGGGGGCTGGGGGCTGGGGACTGGGGGCTGGGGGCTGGGGACTGGGGGCTGGGGACTGGGGGCTGGGGACTGGGGGCTGGGGGCTGGGGACTGGGGACTGGGGGCTGGGGGCTGGGGACTGGGGGCTGGGGACTGGGGGCTGGGGACTGGGGACTGGGGGCTGGGGACTGGGGACTGGGGACTGGGGACTGGGGGCTGGGGGCTGGGGGCTGGGGACTGGGGGCTAGGGACTGGGGGCTGGGGACTGGGGGCTGGGGGCTGGGGACTGGGGGCTGGGGGCTGGGGGCTAGGGACTGGGGACTGGGGACTGGGGGCTAGGGACTGGGGGCTGGGGGCTGGGGACTGGGGGCTGGGGGCTGGGGACTGGGGGCTGGGGACTGGGGACTGGGGACTGGGGGCTAGGGACTGGGGACTGGGGGCTGGGTGCTGGGGGCTGGGGACTGGGGGCTGGGGACTGGGGGCTGGGGACTGGGGGCTGGGGACTGGGGGCTGGGGACTGGGGGCTGGGGGCTGGGGACTGGGGACTGGGGGCTGGGGACTGGGGGCTGGGGACTGGGGACTGGGGGCTGGGGACTGGGGGCTGGGGACTGGGGGCTGGGGACTGGGGGCTGGGGACTGGGGGCTGGGGACTGGGGGCTGGGGACTGGGGGCTGGGGACTGGGGGCTGGGGACTGGGGACGCGGCAGCGGCAGTAGCAGCGGGTTGGTTGGCGCCAACCAAGCCGCCGCCGCTGCGCCAAACCGGCGCAGCATTCCTGAAATGGAAAGTAGTTCATTTCCCACAACTAACACCCCTGACCTTGATGACCACTAAGAAAAACACACTAAAAGGTTTTGTAATTCATTTCAAAATTGCTTCCATTCCATTTAAATTAAAAGGCCTCTGACAGTATTTCTCATTGGATTGCTGTCAGGAACTTTGCGATATATATAATCCTGTGTTCATTAATGTCACCACTTGCTCACTTTGGCAGCACATATCTTAAAACTGGAGTGACATAGAGGAGATGAACAAAATAATTGGTTTGTGCCATCACAGGATGAATGGTAAAAAGCCAAAGTGGAACAGTCTTCATATTTAGAGTGCACACATTCAAATACATACGAAATGTATGGTGAGTAAAGAGAATTAGATATTTTATAAATTATTCTTAATGGAGTAACTCCAACAAGTTTCCTGTGGAATTGAAGCAAATCCCACAGATTCACCACCCTCTGCCTAAAGAAATTCTTCCTCGTCTCCTTTTTAAAGGTAGGTCCTTTTTATCTGAGGCTATGGCCTCTAGTCCTTGACTCTTCCACTGGTGGAAACATCCTCTCCACGTCCACTTTACCCAGGCCTTTCACTATTCTGTAAGTTTCACTATTCGGTACGTAAGCCACCTCTGGACTCTCTCTTCTGCAATACAAGCATCCTGTGGTCTTTCTCAGTGCCTGTAACTTGAGCACCAAATGACATTAATCTATATAGTTAAGTTCAAGCTTCTCTCCTTCTTCTCACAAGCACTACCTCCTGGACATCTACAAGCACAGATATTCCACTTGGAGTCACTGGATAATGACTTGGAGTCACTGGATGAAGTGCAGCAGTCATGCCAGTCTTTCCTCTTCCTGTCTCAAACAGTGGCCAATTATAACGACCTCAATGCTGGTGTGATGACGATCAAATGACACAACACAGACCAAAATAATTAATGTCTTTTTTCACAAAATGCTGGAGTAACTCAGCAGGTCAGGCAGCATTTCAGGAGAGAAGGAATGGGTGACGTTGCGGATTGACACCCTTCTTCAGACTGAAGAAGGGTCTCAACCCGAAACGTCACCCATTCCTTCTCTCCTGAGATGCTGCCTGACCTGCTGAGTTACTCCAGCATTTTGTGAATAAATACCTTCGATTTGTACCAGCATCTGCAGTTATTTTCCTACACTAAAATAATTAATGTTATGCTTAAACCTCAATTAACTGACATTCTTTTCATTCCTTTGATGATGTTAAACCTGTGCACAGTAATCTAATGGGAGATTAGACTCAGTTACAAATAATTAAATGTGAAATTCATATTAACAAATCAGTTGAGCCTCTCCCAGTGGTGATGTACTGCTACTGTTATATATTTATAATTAAACTGATGATAATGTAGTGTGATGTTTACACTTCTCATTTATTGATGATATCGTATTGTTAGTTGTCACCGATATAAAATATCTTTGATAATAATAGGAACTTCTGTCGATTATGTTCTGCACAACTTGTAATGGATGTATGTTTATGTGCTCATCAGGAGTATAAATAAGTGTAAGAAAATAACTGCAGATGCTGGTACAAATCGAAGGTATTTATTCACAAAATGCTGGAGTAACTCAGCAGGTCAGGCAGCATCTCAGGAGAGAAGGAACGGGCGAGGTTTCAGGTTGAGACCCTTCTTCAGACTGGAGTATAAATAATATCAGTTTTTTTAATTGGCAGGCACTGATTTCCTGAATCAGAGAACAGTATGTTTAAGCCGCACTCTATCTTTCCTGTGTAATATACATTGACACATTGCTGCAATGCTGCTCTGTCAATGTTAAATCAAATTTGCCTGTTTAGATGGATGTTAAAGATGTTTTAAAAGTGCTTAGCAAATTTACTAAACCTGGACAGGTGGTGTGTGATTCACTCAAAAGAGGTAACTGACTGTTTATGTGTGAAGTAAAGTGAATGTCACGGCTTAGTACCACACTGCACAGAAATCTGCAACACGCATACATCCCTCATAATTTTATTTTAGCTTGAAGATATAATTTGTTTTACAGGAGACTGTTCAGTTTTGGTCACCATGTTATAGAAAAGATGTTGTCAAGCTTGAAAGGGTTCAGAGATAACTTACCAGGACTCGAGGGTCTGAGCTGCAGGGAGAGGTTGAGCTGGTTAGAACTCCACCCCTTGGAGCACAGGAGGATGAGGAGTGATCTTATAGGGATGTACAAAATCATGAGGGATAGATGATGTAATCACAGTCTTTTGCTCAGAGTAGGGGAATCGGGAACCAGAGCACGTAGGTTTAAGGTGAGGAGGGGGAGGTAGTTGAGGCAGGTACTATGACGATGTTTATAAACCATTTGGACAGATACATGGATAGGATAGGTTTAGAGGGATATGGGCCAAATGCAGGCAGATGGAACTATGTAGATGGGGCATGTTGGCTAGCGTGGGCAAGTTGGACCAAAGGGCCTGTTTCCACGCTTTATGACTCTATGACTAAAATTATGCCAGTCAAAACTAGAACTGCTGGCACAAAACCAAATGGACATGGTGGTTGCATGATACTGCCTTTTCTTAGGATCTAATTGTTCCAAATCCAAAACTTGCCACACAGATATGTAGGAACAAGCCTCAGAAAAAGATTAGGTGGAAAAATTAAATAAGATGAAAGAGATGGGAAGGGAAGGGATGAAGGAAGGGAGGAAGGAAGGGAGGGGAGGGAGGGGAGGGAGGGAAGGGAGGGGAAGGGAAGAGAAGGGAGGGAGGGAGGGAGGGAGGGAGGGAGGGAGGGAGGGAGGGAGGGAGGGAGGGAGGGAGGGAGGGAGGGAGGGAGGGAGGGAGGGAGGGAGGGAGGGAGGGAGGGAGGGAGGGAGGGAGGGAGGGAGGGATCAAGGAAGGAAGAAAAAGAAGAGTAGCTGGAAGGAAACAGAGACAGGTAAGGAGGGAGGGGGTAGGAAAAGAAGGTGGAAGGGAAGAAGGAATGAAGGAAGGGGGTGGAGAGAGATAGAGAATGGGCCATTTACGTTTACAATCTGTTCTTTTGTTCAACTGATGGTGCCTGAGCTGCAGCTTAACCTCATGAGGTCAAGGATTTCGGTCAATAAAAAATTAAAGGTTTAACATACATTAATACATACAATAAAAAACATATATCTGAAATATGAAAATATCGCTTTGTTAACAAAGACATTTTAAGTTATGATAATAAAACAATACATATTGTAGCTTTCAGGTTAGTCACCATGAGAGACAAAGATCGTGCGTGGTCTCGACAGAGTGGATGGGGAAAGGATTTCACCTCTTTTTTGAGAATCTAAAACAAAGGATTATTGACTCAAATAAGAAGTTACTCATGTAAGACATAAATGTTTTTTCTTCCATCAGAGAGTCATAAACATTTACAACTCTCATCTTCAATGGCCAGTGAAAGTAAAATCGTCGTTAAGGTAGCTTCTTGAATAAACTTAGTGATGAAAGATTACCACAAGTAACAGGAAGCAAACTTGCAATCAAATCGGCCATGATCTTAATGAATAGCAGAGCAGATTAAATGGGCTGTGTGGTCTACTCCAGCTCCCAATTTGAATCTTCACATGATAGTTATGATTCTTCATGTCTAAGTGACAGCAGAGGAGGGGCACGGAACTGTTGTCACTGATGTTCTGGTGAACCTAAAGATGGCAGCAATTGACATATGGATAGATCTCTTCTCTTTCATCTGATAAAGCCCCTTAGTATTGGGATTCGGTTTTTGTTGTCATGCGTACTGAGATGCAATGAAAAACTTTGTTTTGTTGATTTCCAGGCAAGTGATACCATACTTGAGTACATGAGACATCAAGTGTAAAATAATTCAGCACCTAGCGTTACAGTTCAAGAAAGTGCAGATAAATTAAAGTGTGAGGCCCACATCGAGGTAGATTGGAAGATCAGAAATTCATACCTAACAATCCTGTTGTACAAGTAAATGGTTCCCTGAAAGTGGCATCGCAGGTCGACAATAGGCAATAGACAATTGGTGCAGGAGTAGGCCATTCGGCCCCCCCTCGAGCCTGCACCGTCATTCAGTGTTATCATGGCTGATCATCCACAATCAGTATCCTGCCTTCTCCCCATATCATGTGACTCTGCTATCTTTAAGAGCTCTATCTAACTCTCTCTTGAAAGCATCCAGAGGATTGGCCTCTATTGCCTTCTTCGGCAGAGAGTTCCACAGATTCACAACTCTTTGGGTGAAAAAGTTTTTCCTCATCTCCGTTCTAAATGGCCCACCCCTTATTCTTAAACTGTGGCCCCTGGTTCTGGACTCCCCCAACATCAGGAACATGTTTCCTGCCTCTAGCATGTCCAATCCCTTAATAATCTTATATGTTTCAATAAGATCCCCTCTCATCCTTCTAAATTACAGTGTATACAAGCCCAGTCGCTCCATTCCTTCAACATATAACAGTCCCGCCATCCTCGTGATCCTACGTTGCACTCCCTCAATAACAAGAATGTCCTTCCTCAAATTTGGATACCAAAACTGCACACAATACTCCAGGTGTGGTCTCACTAGGGTCCTGTACAATGCAGAAGGACCTCTTTGCTCCTATACTAAACTCTTCTTGTTATGAAGGCCAACATGCCCTTAGCTTTCTTCACTGCCTGCTGTACCTGCATGCTTACCTTCAGACACCCAGATCTCGTTGTACTTCCCCCTTTCCTAACTTGACACCATTCAGATAATAATCTGTTTTTCTGTTCTTGCCACCAGAGGATAACCTCATTTATCTACATTAAAATGCATCTGCCATGCATCTGCCCACTCACACAATTCACCAAGTGCTCCAAGTCACCCTGCATCCTCACAGCATCCTCCTCACAGTTCACACAGCCACCCAGCTTTGTGTCATCTGCAAATTTGCTAATGTTACTTTTAATCCCTTCATCCGAATCATTGATGTATATTGTAAATAGCTGCGGTCCCAGCACTGAGCCTTGCGGTACCCCAATGATCAAGGCTGTCATTGTTCCTTTTAGCAAACCACAGCATTTTCTATCATGTGGCCAAATCATGTTCTATCACGTACTTCATATCATGTTCGATCATGAACTTCATATTGGGATCATTATTTTTGATGACAGCAATTGTTTTCTTGATGTAGAAGAATGACTTTGATATCGTGGTGCAATGTTAGTGTTAGTGTGTTTTCATCTTGTGATCCCCACTGCTCAAGATCTTAACAGATCCTCATTTATCAGCATTTGGCATTATATTCCAATAGCTCTCCACATCTACTTCATTAAACTAGTCTCATTGACTGTCTTGAGGTCTAGAGTGGCGTTTTCATCCTTTGAGTGAGCATGCAAGAGGGCAACCGCTTCCAAAAGAGCATCTCATCCACGCTAATAGACAATAGACAATAGGTGCAGGAGTAGGCCATTCGGCCCTTCGAGCCAGCACCGCCATTCAATGTGATCATGGCTGATCATTCTCAATCAGTACCCCGTTCCTGCTTTCTCCCCATACCCCCTGACTCCGCTATCCTTAAGAGCTCTATCTAGCTCTCTCTTGAATGTACTTGTTCATAGAGAAACCATCTCATAGAGTTATAGAGCATGGAAACAAGCCCTTCAGCCCTACTTGCCCATGTTGAGCTAGATTCCCATCTACATTAGTCCCACCTGCTCACTTTTGGCCCATATCCACTCAACTTTTCCTGTCCATGTACCTGTCCAAATCTCCTTTAAATTATGCTATAGTACCTGCCGCAACTACCTCCTCTGGCAGCTTGTTCCATGTGTACCCATTGTGTAGAAAAAGTTGCCCCTCGGGTTCCTATTAAATCTTTTATAGGCCCGGACGCTGTAGGCCCAGACGCTGTAGGTCTGGGTGCTGTAGGTCCGGACAGTGTAGGTCCAGAGGCCGCCTAACGGAGGTTGCGTAGCAACCCGCTTCCCGGCCCGGGCGGTCACCATTGGTGGAGCGGGAGCACGTGGCCGCTGGCTGGATGAGGTCACATGGGACGCGGGGCGGTTACGACACCTTGTCCCGTGTTTGGGAGTGAGATAGTTGGCACTCCTAAGCAGGTGGGACTAGTGCAGATGGGGCATCTGGGTTGGAATGGGCAAGTTGGACTGGAGGGCCTCTTTCCAGGCAGTATGGCATGCCATTAATTCTGATCTTCTTGCCACATTCGTATTTTCCATTCTCTTCATTATAACATCACTGCCATTAGAAGCATCTGATGTGCTTCCAGGGGTAACACTGGGTCTAACTTTTCTTTTGTCTGCATTAAGGATGGTTAATGGGCATTGTCAACGCCCAAAGCATTAATGAACAGCAAACATGCATCAATTCCTTGCCCTTTTCTCTTCTTTTACTAACGTTGACACAAAGAACTATAGATGCTGGAGCATGGCGTAGAACACAAAGTGCTGGCGTAACTCAGTAGGTCAGGCACCATCTCTGCCGGAGGTCGTGGACAGGCAATATTTTGTGTCAGTCCCTTTCTTCAGACTCACTATTAATTAATATTCAGACTTAGTATTACTGCTTATTGCCGTGTAAAAAAGTTACCATTGAATGATCAATGATATTTAGGAGTCCTGTTGTGCCATGAATCAGGGCCCCGGCCGCACCTGCTCTTCACCTGCTGGCGGCGCTGCCGCGGGAGGAGCACTGTCCGAAGCGGGCGGAATGCGCATGCGTAATCTGACTGGGCTGGTTGGATGGGCGTAGTGCGCATGCGCCCTCTGGATGGCTGGGCTGGGCGGAGTGCGCAGGGGCAACCTGGCTGGATGGAAGGGGCGACGGGGGCTGGGCGGAGCGCGCATGCGCCCTCTGGATGGCGGGCTGGGTGGAGTGCGCATGGGCAGCCTGGCTGGTGGGCGGATCGACGGAGCTGGGAGGAGCGCGCATGGGCAGCCTGGCTGGTGGGCGGATCGACGGAGCTGGGAGGAGCGCGCATGCGCCCTCTGGATGGCTGGGGGCTGGGCGGAGTACGCATGCGTAGCCTCGCAGGATGGACGGGCGGATCGACGGAGCTGGGCGGAGAGCGCATGCGCCGTCTGAATGGCTGGGCGGAGTACGCATGCGTAGGTTCGCAGGATGGATAGGCGGATTGACGGGCTGGGCGGAGTGCGCATGCGCAGCCTGGCAGGCTGGGCGGAGTGCGTATGCGCAGCCCAGCTGGCTGGGCGGGGCGACGGGGTTGCTCTGGGTGGGCGGAGTGCGCATGTGCTACCCTCCGGCAGCCGCGGGTCATCGCGTGCGGCCTTAGCAACCGCGGCCGCCAGCCCGCCCGATCCATCCTCAGGCCGGGTCCCGGCGTCAGGCCGGCAGCGACACCCACACCCACACCGAGTCCAGCCATGCTGGAGGGACTGGCAGCCTGGGTGCTAAACACTTACATTGGCAAATATGTCAATAACCTCAACACAGACCAACTCTCCATTGCCCTGATGAAAGGTACTTGCAAACTTTTTTAACCACTGTTTCTCTGTCACCCGGCTCTGTCGTAGTGAATATTTCATTAATAAATGCTGTCTGAACGCGTGGGCTTTAAGTATCTAAGTATCTAATCAAATGCAGTCCTGTTAAAAGTGTATTTATTAATCAGAACCATTGGATCAGTGACCTTGGAGGGGTGAACCACTCTGATACCTGAAGAAGGGTCTCGACCCGAAACGTCACCCATTCCTTCTCTCCTGAGATGCTGCCTGACCCGCTGAGTTACTCCAGCATTTTGTGAAATAAATACCTTCGATTTGTACCAGCATCTGCAGTTATTTTCTTACACTATGATATCTGTACATGGTAAACATGGACAACAGGTGCAGGAGCAGGTCATTCGGCCCTTCGAGCCAGCACCGCCATTCAATATGATCATGGCTGATCAACCACAATCAGTAACCCGTGCCTACCTTCTCCCCTTATCTCTTGATTCCGCTAGCCCCTAGAGCTCTATCTAAATATATTTTGAATGCATCCAGTGAATTGGCCTCCACTGCCCTCCGAGGCAGAGAATTCCACAAATTCACAACTCTGTGTGAAAAAGATTTTCCTCGCCTCAGTTCTAAATGGCCTACCCCGTATTCTTAAACTGTACTTTTCCTCTCAGGAAGCTCCTGCGTGCTATAATTAAATATTAAAAGAAACACACCCTGTCCTCGTGAATGTAAACATGTGGTTTCACTTTTATCCTCTGCCTGCCTCTGTGTTTAGGAATGGTTAACCCTAATCAAATATTTCTGCTGTAATTTTAATTTCCACTATGCTGAGTGACAGACGAGGTTATGGAATTCATTGAGAAAAGTAGATGGACTGACCTGATATTAGGTTCAGAATTAAAATCATTGAGGTTTGGGTGGGAGGGAAGGAAGCTGATGTCTTACGTCTGAGGAACTCCACAATAAGGTGACTTTAGAGTGATCTGATTGTTATGGCACCATTGATTGTAAGAAATAATAAGTACAAGAAATCTAAGATGTTACTACTTGTGATATATGTAAGGATTATTTTTAAATGAATGGGGTGTGTATGAAATTTCTTGACCTCCACCCATTTGACTCATATGCAACATTACAACAGTCGATTTATTCTTTACAGGTGATGTTTCAGGTCAAGACCCTTCTTCAGACTGAAGAGTCTTGACCCGAAAAGTCACCCATTCCTTCTCTCCAGAGATGCTGCCCGTCCCACTGAGTTACTCCAGCATTTTGTGTCTACCTTCGATTTAAACCAGCATCTGCAGTTCTTTCCTACACATTTATTCTTTATAGCTTTGCCCTGGGAAGCATCAGAGTGAAATGCTATTTGTTTCTGTTGTTTGCTTGTGGCAGGAACAAATTAGGGATATCATAAAATTTTAAATCTGATTGATTAAAGTACTTTTGCGTCATAGCAAGTTTGATCCTGACTTAGTGTACTGTCTGTGTGTGGATTACAAGTTGCCCCAGACCACATGGGTTTTCCCCCAGCGCTCTTCTTTCCTCCCACATCGCAAAGATGAGTTTGTAGGTTAATCAGCCTCAGTAAAATTGGAGTGGATAAGAAAGTGCGATAACCAAGAATTAGTATAAATGGATGATTGAAGGTGAGCATGAACTACGTGGGCCTAGGAAGTTATAGAAGTTGTGAAAGAAACCTGAATTTAGTGAAATAATTTAAACAATTATTTATTTGAGTGGGTAAATAAAGCTCTGTTATACCTGTTAAGAAAGTTTACCGTTGAGGGCTGGTCAGGAGATGTGATTTAGGTGGTGATGGATGAACTGTACGAGAAGGGTGACTGCATTTGAGCACTTTGATTGACAAAGAATATTACATGAAGAGCATATTGAATGGCATGATGTGTTAGCATGTGTTTTATTTCAGGTGGGCAATTTTGAACTAAAGCCTGATTTTTGTTCTTTAAAGTTTGGGAGGTAACTGAATCTGCCTGCTATGTTATTTCACTGCAGCTTGTTTTTGTATCTGTCAGTTTCTCATAACTGAAATATAATAGTGGTAATTTGCTTGTGTGTCATGTTGCTTTTGGTAAAGTCAACTAACCTTTCATTCCATTATCAAGTTTATTCTACTTTTCACCAGTTTGCTCCACATGATAAGATTTGCCCTGTTTATTCTTATGACTGTTTCAGACTGACACCTGATTTCATTGATCTCAATTTACTGCAGTGCATCCTTGCATTCTAGGATGCCCATTCTTTGTTATATATTTTTCACTGTTTGTCGGGAAGTAAGCTATGAGCTTGACATTATGACCATGAATTGGAGTTTCTGCATATTTGGTATTTATGTACAAAATTGCAGTCTAAGCATAAAATATTTTTCATATAATTTTGATATTCTGCAGGCCTGCCTTTCATCATACTGCTCTGAACAGTTAACATTAGTCAGAGTCATTGAGCCATACTGTACAGAAGCACGCCCTTCAGCACCAACTCATCCATCCAACCAAGCTGCCTAACCGAGTTAGTCTTGCTAGCCTGTGCCTGACCCATATCTGTTTCCTATCCATGTGCCTGTCCAAGTGTTAAATGTCAGAATTGTACCCACGCCTCCCACTTCGTTTGGCACTCATTTCATATACGCACCACGCTCACCTTAAATCTTTGCCTTCTCGTTATAGACTTCTCTACTCTGGGGAAAAGGTTGGCTACTCACATTATGTTGGCCCTCATGATTTTATAAACCTCCACAATGTCACCCTTTTGCCTCTTACACTCCAGCCTCTACTTTCAACTCAAACCTGGGTTTAAATAGTTAATCAAAGACAGTTGAGTTAAAGGGTATTTCATAATCAGAACCATTGGATCAGTGGCCTTGGGAGGTGAATCGCTCTGATATCTGTACTTTTCCACTCAGGAAGCTCCTGCTTGCAATTAAGCCGCTCCTTTTAACTCAAACCTTCCAGACCCAGTAGCGTCTTCATAAATATTTTTTATGGAAAAACCTTTCCAGGTTAATGACATTCTTCATATTGTAGGGTGACCAGAATTGTACAGTGTATTCCAAATATGGCCTCAACAAAGTATTATCCAGCCATAAAATGACAAGCTAACTCCCATACTCAATGCCCTAACCAATGAAGGCAAGCATGCCAAACACCATCTCAACCATCCAGTTACCTGTGTCACCACTTTCATGAAACTATCAAGATCCCACTGGAATCTTCGATCTTCTAAACTGTCTACAGTACGATCAATTTTACTGTGATCTGCAACTTCCTACAATGCCACATACATTTATATCCAAATTGATCATTTTAATAATGGACAACATTAGACCCACTGATCCAATGTGGCTCACAACTTGTTTGGACTGGAATGCTGAATATTATTTATCTTTTGATGTAAGGTGAATAATCTCGGTTAAGAATAAAGTGCTATCAATTAAGTTTCAAAGAGTTTCAGTGCTGTTATTATATATTGAGGTCCAAGGAGCGTGTGATAATCTCCTGAACCTTGCCTTGTATCTCCAGCCTATATGTGAACGAGAACCCTTGGTCATCTCAACTATGAATCTTAGTGATGAACACATTCATTTTCATTTGCCTATGTATATCGTCTTTAATATAACAATTTTGCAAGTTGACTAGCCTTAATGGCGACCATTTGGTGGCTCTGACATCCACCATCATCTCGTACTTCGAGAGGCTGGTCATGTGCTCTCAACTCCAAGCTCCCAGACAGCCTTGATCCACTATAATTCCACAAGTGGTTCGTGGTCGATGCCATCCTTCTGGCCCTATGCTCATCCTGCGACATCTGGCTAACAAGAACATCTCCATCAGATTCCTCTTTAATGACGATAATTCTGCTTTCAACATCATAATTCTAACCAAGCACATCACCAAACACCTGTACCTGAGACTTGGCACCCCTCTGCAACTGAATCTTCAAATTTACTGACCCTTAGACCGCAATCAGTAAGGATAGGCGACAAAACATTCTTGATGATTATTCTCAAAACAGGTGCTTCACGGGGATGCGTTCTCAGCCTCTTAATATATTCTATATATATGACTATGTAGGCAAATTCTGCATTTGCTGCATTTACAAGTTTGCAGATGATACCACTGTAGTGGAACGGGTCTCGAACAATAACAAAACGGAGTGCAAGAAGGAGATAGCTAGCTCAATAACATAGTGTCAAGACAATAACCTCCCCCACAATGTCAGAAAAACAAAGGAGCTAGTCACAACTTGAGGAACTAGGCTGGAATACATGCCCCAGTCTATATCAATGGGGAGATGGTTGAGAGCTTCAAATTCCTGGGCATAAATATCACCAACAGTTTGTGCTGCTCAAACCACATTGATACAACTGCTAAGAATGCACACCAGTATTGATACTTCCACATAAATTAAGGAAATTCAGCATGTTTCCAATGATTCTTACCAATTTCTACAGATGCACGTCAGAATGCATCCCATCAGGATGCAACACAGTTTAGTTTGGCAACCGCAAGAAATTGCCGAGAATTGTGGATGTGGCAGAGTCCATCATGCAAACCAGCACATTGATTTTATCTGCACTTCATGCAGCCTTAGGAAAGCAGCCAACATAATCGAGGACCACTCGCACCCTGGTCGTTTCCTCTTCTCTCATCTTCTGTTGGACACTAGATGCAAAAGCTTGAAAGCACGTACAGCCAAATTCAAGAATAGCTTCTTCTCTGCTGTTTTAAGGCTCATGAATGAACCTGTCACAAGCTAAGGGTGATTTACGACCTCCAAATGGATCTCGTGGCCCTTGCAGTTCATTTTATGTGCACTTTCTCTGTATACACCATATTCTGCACTCTGTTTCCTTTCTGTTTTTGCACTATATAATTATACTCATCTGTGATTTGATTATACTTGTGTTTGCCTGCATAGCCTACAAATCAAAGTTTTCACTGACTCAGTGCACAAGATAATAATAACCCAATACCAGTACTTTGTTGGAGCATGAGCTAATAAAATTTGACCCGAGTCACATAGACCAGTAGCTTGATCGATGAAACAAATTTTAAACAGCATTTTGAAGGATGTTGGGAGAAGGGTAGAAGAGACGGATGGAAAAAATTTAGTTGAGAGAGTTTTGAGAGAGCTGAAAATTAGGGATGTGCAAAGAGCCAGAATTTTGAGAGAACATTCCCCCGGCCTATCATTATCCATAATTTCTGCAAGTTTTAAATACAGCTAAAAGTGACTACTGTTCAAATGTGTGCACTTTGTCTGCTTGTTTTGATACTATGTCCCCATCTCTTTTTTTCCTTGGAGGGATAAATCTTGCTGTGAAAAGGTTGGCTTGCTTGCTCACAAAAATAAACACAAACTAAGCCTACATTCTACAATGGAGGGATATGGATTATGTGCAGGCAGATGAGAGTTGGGTTTGGAATTATATTCAGCACAGTCATTGAGGACCAAATGGACTAATCCTGTGCTGTACTATTCCATGTTCCTTTACAGTTTCCTCTTTTCATCAGATTGTATTTGGCATTACTTTCAAGGTTGCTGTTTACATGACAAATCCCACAGTGGACTCTGTCCTTTGTTACAATTTTATTTAGCCAAATATTAGATTGTTTGGGAATGTATCCGTTTGGAAGGGTTGAATTGCACTCATGGGAATAACTTGTGAATGGGAAACCATGGGAATATTTGATTGAGATGCAAAGTTTGTAACAGTATTATTAGATATGTTGTATTGATGGTGTAGCAGTTTGGAATGTGATGCTTGTACTGGGACTGAAGGAACTTTTCTCTACATTTAACCATGTTTACTTGATTTGAAAGCGCCTAATCCTGAAACTGAACCAAAAGACAATCTTCGTTTTAGCAAGCTCCAAACTGTTACTGTTTTGCAGAGCTGTACTACAATTTGTGTTATTATTTCAATGTAGGTGCTGTTGAATTGGAAAACCTTCCTCTGAAGAAAGACGCCCTCAAAGAATTGGATTTACCTTTTGAGGTGAAGGCAGGTAAGCAAACATCTTGCCTTTTTCCAGACACAAAATATATTAATATAAAGTCCATATTTTCCATTTATTTCTGTGGTGTATATATCTTATTTCAGTATTACCTTGTAATAAAATTTTCAACTTTGAAAATAAGGAAATGCATGTTGTTTAGTGTAATTACTGAAGAAAAACTAATTTGGGGCAGAATTGTGCTCAAGGTGCTTTATCACAGTCCTATTGTAGGGTTGGAAGGAGGCTGGTAGAGAAAGAGAAGAGGGCTCAATGTCAGTATTTTGTAAGATGGCCCACATTTGGCTCTGAGTTTTAAAGGTTAAAGTTAACACTGGTCTTGTCAGTGAAGCCAAGATCAGGAGAAAGTTCCTCTTGCTATATATATTGTGTGTATAAAGTGTGTATGCACATTTTCAGGTTTTATTGGGAAGATAACATTGCAGATACCATTCTACCGGCCTCATGTGGAACCATGGGTCATATCCATCTCCAGACTCCATCTGATCGGTGCACCAATTAAACATTCTGAATTTGATGAAGAGACGGAACGGTCACTGGACAGGAAGAGAAAGAGCGAATTACTGAATGCTCTGGAGGCAAAATGGAAGGTTGGTTTCTTAGGAATGTAAGTTGAAAGCTCTCTATGCTACCTGTATTATAGTACGGCGCAGGTCTGCACTAAGACTGATACATTTCTACATAAAGCCCAACTTTAGTGCTGACTCCTTAAATTGTTGACTGGTTGATGTGGTGTACAATCTGACACTTCACTGTGAAGATCAATTCTCAATTTTAATTTTACTGCATAATTTTGTTCAGTGATGATCGGTAATGTAGAAAAGGTTGAGATGTAGTAATGCAGTAAAGGTGCAGTAATGAGATGTTTCTATTTTCAGAACTTTGCAGTTTCATGTGCCAGACCCATTGCCTGAAGCTGAATATGCAGATTTTCCCTATTCTGCTTTTATCATGAGTGTTCTTAGAAACAGTTGTTCCTTGCCTGAGATTTGTGCTTGGGAGAAGATTCAAAGTAGCACACCATATATAACAACTTGTTGCACTTTGTCTATACTGATAAGAATCCAATAGAAGAATAGAAGAGTAAGTGGCCAGATAGTCTAATAACTATCAAATCCTGTTGTAGTGATTCATACACAGCCTCCTATGTCCTACCCCATAGAACGTGCCATATTCGTGGAGAGATTAGACAAATATTTTGGTAGAAATCTCTAACTAGTTTAGTAAAAAACTCTTGGAGTACATCTCTGACTCCTGTGGGCAGTAGCAGTTGCCGATAGTCACTGTGACTGGAGGCACATCAGTCAAACCCGATTACCTCACGTAGCTGCTTCATTGGTCAAACTCAGATGTTTCCAGTTCATTTTGGAATGCCTGCAGTGAATCTACACTATCTGTAGTTATCAACCATCTATTTTCTGAAGTAATAAGCGGCATCCTTGTGTATGATCTAGTTTGTACTTTATATAACTTAAGCCAGTCTGCCTAACCTATCCACAAAACGTTAAACTTTAATATTTTAAATACTTCAAATGAATCTCTTTGAAATCTATCATTTTCTACAATATAAGAGCCACTTCTTCTTCTTGCTTTTGAGGCAGCAGAAGTTATGAAGCTGCTTCTGCTCCTGCTGTCTCTGTTTGTTGTCGTTGGCATGAATGAGGTCAGTTGACAGGGCTCACCACGGGGAAGTCGACAACATGAGCCCCTAAGAGCCACTGTTCTCACCTGATAGTTTTCTGAGGACCCCTACATTCTGCTGACAGGTTTGAGGTGTCTTTTCAGCACTAATCGTGTGAGGTGACCTAAACTGAACATTGTAATCGGAATGAGCCATTGTAAAGAGACAGGATGGTATTTCAGTATTTAATTTCATCATCTTAGCAATGCTTTAATAAACAACCTTCAATAATTTAGATATGTATCATCTGGGCCTTGCTCTGATCAACACCACAAGCACACAGACCTACAGGTTGTAGATCCACTGTCCCTTCCAATGTTTAACATTACACTCAGCTGTGTTAAAAGATTTGCATCCTTATTGCAAGTTAATTGAATCATCTGCTGATTTTTGTTATTTTTCATATAATAAGTTTCTATATCCATCATTTGTGCTTATATTTTTCTGAAACACTAAATCTCTCCGAAAACGTTATTCTGGTCATTTTTCATTCTCTGGCTATTCATTTCCAGTGGTTACTGTGAAATTTGCCTTCAGTTGGATGGTGTGGCATATTAAAAATTAAGTGTGGTACAGCAGAGAATTTGAACATGGGTAATGGAGGAATGCAACAGAAATAAACTACTTCAGGAAAAGAACCAAGAAGAATTCCAGAAGATGAGGATGGATAAACAAAGTGGGTTACTAGAATTCACAAAATGGATATCACTCCAAGCAATTCACAAAATGGATATCACTCCAAGGAGGCATACAACGTTGCTCCATGTCACAGCGAGGGGTTGCAAAGGTAAGGCGGTAGGCGAGTGACAATTCAATGACGAAAGCCATTTCCTGGTTCAGGGCCAACATGTTCGGAGATCAGTTGGAGAGCAGTGAGAAAATACCACATCGATCAGTTCATCAAACACCCAGAAACAAAAATGTTCTGGGGTTGTTTCAGCCATTCCTGTCTTGGTCTGTTGCACCCAGTTGATGCAATGATGAGATTGCTGCAAGATTTCGATGTATTGCAAAGAAGAGCGGTGCCAGAGATGGCATAGATTTTTCCAGATGGATCTGGAATATTCCAGCACTGTGCCGCACATCAAAGATGGTGATCCAATTTTTCCAGCAGGAGGGGATACATGCCTTGGACAGGCCTGCTAACTCACCTGACCTGAATCCGATTCAGAATTTGTGGATTAAAAAAGAATCTGATTCAAAAAGAGAGACTGAAAGGAAAGGACTGTACCACGAGACAGAACCCATTGAAGCTACAATTCACCCATGGTATCGAGATGAAAAAATCCTTGGAAACTATCAGAATCTGGTCGATTCCATGCAAAATCGTTTCAAAAACTTGATAAAGAACCAAAGTTGGATGTGACATAATGGTGCGATGGTATGTGAATAAAAGGTAGCCCTGCAACATATATACTGATATATGTTATATCGTGAGTGTATGCTTGATTCAATTAATTATAGCAAGGCTGTGTTACAGCTACATTCCCAATCCTCTTGTACGTCTGGGTCTTCTGTTTTTCCAATTTCAGAGCTCCTCAAGACACTTTTGTGTTGTCTATATATGCACAACTAAATGTGCAATAATAGCGAAGAACAGTGGCTAAAACAGTGATCGATGCAGGACTCCACTAATAGTGGCCCCTACGTGAAGCATGACCATTAATTGCCTTGGTTTTGTAATGAGTCTTGCGGTTGTGGTTGACAAATGGATAAAGTCTGCATTTGACTTGTGCAGAATCCCCGGGCATCAACCTGCATTCCAAAGTTGCTGAGTTTGTTATGACGAGGCACCTTGACGCTGCAGAACCTTTCATGCGTAAATGGGTGGAGTGTGTGGTTGGATGTTGTCCACTAGAACTGGTTAAGCCCATCCAATAGCAGAAAAAATATTAATAGTTGGCTAACCATTTTTCACACTCCGCACTGGTGAACTCTCAAAACATTTATTTAACCTGAAATCTGTAAAATTCAGAACCAGTTCAAACCATCAGTAAAGTTGTAAAAGTTTAGAAACCCAACACTTGCACAAGCTTAAAAACATTCTAATGACACAGGATCATTGGGCACATTCCCCAGCTTGTGTGCCTTTACATTACTGTCATTTCACGCTATGCTGCTAGAGGGCATTTTTGAAAACTACTGCAAGCAACTGATAGCACCTCTGGGACTTCTGCTTTTATGTGATAATAATTCCACAATTACCATCAGTAATGTGGTGGAAAGATTGCCAGATATGTGGATGCCAGCTAAATTCTGCCTACGCAAAAGCATCCAGTTACTTAATCATGGCAAAATCTTCTCTCCACTGACTTGGTAAACTTTGGTGCAGCACTATGAAGTTCGATTATATACAATGTAAATTGGACTTTGGATATCCCATCAAACCCATAGCTGCTGCAAAATATGTAAACTGCTTGTTGAGCTTTTTGAATTATTTGCAGGCCCCATTTGGTTGTTGCACCACAGAATGGTACAATACAGAAGCCGTGGAAAAAAACAGAGATTTCTTTAATGTTAAGCATAAATTCCTTGCTTTTATAAACCATGACTGGGCAGCACGGTGGCGCAGCGGTAGAGTTGCTGCCTTACAGCAAATGCAATGCCGGAGACCCGGGTTCGATCCCGACTACAGGTGCTGCCTGTGCGGAGTTTGCACGTTCTCCCCGTGACCTGCGTGGGTTTTCTCCGAGATCTTCGGTTTCCTTCCACTCTCCAAAGACGTGCAGGTTTGTAGGTTATTTGGCTTGGTAAATGTAAAAATTGTCCCTAGTGGGTATAGGATAGTGTTTCCGTGCTGTATCTCTAAACTCTAAACTAATGCCAAAGATAAAAATGCTTTTATAAATGGTCTTCCCTGCTTGTTTGCCTCTTTCAAAAAATTGGTGTGATAGCACCCACATCTCGCAAACTCTTTAAAATGAGACTTTTAAGCTGACCTTCCTTCCACTTTCATACAGTGATTCCAGATAATCATTCTGCATTTACATTTTTCTCTAGATCTTATAACTTGTTCATCTCCAATTATTACAGTTCAAAAGTGGGTGTAGGATAGTGTTAATGTACGGGGATTGCTGGGCGGCACGGACTTGGAGGGCCGAAAAGGCCTGTTTCCGGCTGTATATATATGATATGATATGATATAAAAGAAAAGGCATTTTATCTTTTTTGCAATCTCACAGTTGCAATCTGACCTATTGAATATTTTCTGCGTTTATTTCAGGGTTCTAATATCTGTAGCCTTTTGTTTATGTTGTCTTGGTGCAATCTTCCAACTAAATTAGTTCAAACTCTAGTTTATTACTTTTTAACTATTATGCGGTTTCCTTTTTCACAATGTGGTCAATGATCTCCTGAAGTGCGTTGGTTATCATTTGGTGTATTTCTGACTTTTTGTTAAATAAATTATCTGCACAAAGTTATGCTCTCTATGGGCCACCAGATTACTAACATGTACTACAAAGTTCAGAGACCCTTATACTAACCTACTGAGCACCTACATACAGTTCGTTCTTGTCTGTGAAAACCTTTCACCATTATTTATTTCATGTTTCTTAGTCAATTTTGCATCAAGGCAGTTACAAACTACGGATGAATGAGCGCACAGTTCAGTATTATAATGGAGGAATTAACTTGTTCAAATAGATTCATGTTTACTTTGAAATTGATCCCATCAATCATAAGAAATGCATCCCCAGCTTGCTTTGGCATTCAGATCATGGATGATCTGATCTTAGCTTGTTTTAACATTGTATAAGAATGTAGGGTGGTCTTTTCATTTGTTAAAATAAAGCTTTAACAAACATGAACTAAATTCACTCAAGTCAGTTGAACTGAAAACTTAAGTTGAAAATCAAATGGTATTTAAAATGTTGAAAGGGTTTGCGAGAGTTTAATAGGAGATTAGTGGGCAAAATTAGGGCACATGGTATTGGGGGTAGGGTACTGACATGGATAGAAAATTGGTTGACAGACAGAAAGCAAAGAGTGGGGATAAATGGGTCCCTTTCGGAATGGCAGGCAGTGACCAGTGGGGTACCGCAAGGTTCGGTGCTGGGACCCCAGCTATTTACGATATACATTAATGACTTAGACGAAGGGATTAAAAGTACCATTAGCAAATTTGCAGATGATACTAAGTTGGGGGGTAGTGTGAATTGTGAGGAAGATGCAATAACGCTGCAGGGTGACTTGGACAGGTTGTGTGAGTGGGCGGATACATGGCAGATGCAGTTTAATGTAGGTAAGTGTGAGGTTATTCACTTTGGAAGTAAGAATAGAAAGGCAGATTATTATCTGAATGGTGTCAAGTTAGGAGGAGGGGGAGTTCAACGAGATCTGGGTGTCCTAGTGCATCAGTCAATGAAAGGAAGCATGCAGGTTCAGCAGGCAGTGAAGAAAGCCAATGGAATGTTGGCCTTCGTAACAAGAGGAGTTGAGTATAGGAGCAAAGAGGTCCTTCTACAGTTGTACCGGGCCCTGGTGAGACCGCACCTGGAGTACTGTGTGCAGTTTTGGTCTCCAAATTTGAGGAAGGATATTCTTGCTATGGAGGGCGTGCAGCGTAGGTTCACTAGGTTAATTCCCGGAATGGCGGGACTGTCGTATGTTGAAAGGCTGGAGCGATTGGGCTTGTATACACTGGAATTTAGAAGGATGAGGGGGGATCTTATTGAAACATATAAGATAATTAGGGGATTGGACACATTAGAGGCAGATAACATGTTCCCAATGTTGGGGGAGTCCAGAACAAGGGGCCACAGTTTGAAAATAAGGGGTAGGCCATTTAGAACGGAGATGAGGAAGAACTTTTTCAGTCAGAGGGTGGTGAAGGTGTGGAATTCTCTGCCTCAGAAGGCAGTGGAGGCCAGTTCGTTGGATGCTTTCAAGAGAGAGCTGGATAGAGCTCTTGAGGATAGCGGAGTGAGGGGGTATGGGGAGAAGGCAGGAACGGGGTACTGATTGAGAGTGATCAGCCATGATCGCATTGAATGGCGGTGCTGGCTCGAAGGGCTGAATGGCCTACTCCTGCACCTATTGTCTATTGTCTATTGTCTATTGTCTATCTTATTACCACTCTACAAATAAATAAGGAAACATGAAATAAGGATTATAATTAATTATAAAATGCAATTCTTTCAATCTTTTGAGATTGAGTGATCGAGGCTGAAATGTAGAAGGCTTGTTTAGAGTAAATATCTCTATTTTGGAACAAAAACTTGCTCATTTTCTCTAAAACAAATAATCTTCTGGGATAAAATTTCAATAATTGTCTAGTGTAATATTTCCCACGTTTTATTGAAGTACTTTTAAAATTAAAGGGCGACTTTTGTTACAGAGAGACCAACAGCAGAAAGGGGAGTCTTATTGGTACTCAGCTACTGCGTCCATGGTAACCAGAATTGTGGAAAATGTGGAGGTGAGTGGGAAAGTTGTTATAAAATCGTTGTTATTTTATATGAAAAATAACAAAATAAAAACATTTGTTTTCAATAAACTGCTCTACTGAAGTAATTTTTGGAAATACATAATTCAAATTGTATCTTTGGAATTTTAATAGGAAGAAACCAATATGGAAAAGTTTCTAATTAGTATGTATGTGAAAAATACAACTTGCATTTAGAATCATTCCGGTAAGGATAGAAGCTTTGCCTGAGTTGTCATCAATTCATGGAATGTAGGCAAAGCCAGAATTTATTTCCTCTCCTGAACTACCTCTGAGAATGTCTTAGTGGCCTGTCATCTTGAGTTGTGCAGTTTGTGTGGTTAAAGGTATTCTCAGAGTTATTTAGTGGAAGGTTCGAGAATTTTTATGAAACAACAAAATATTCCCGAGACATAACTTAATGTGCAAGTGAACAATGGTGGCCTTGTCCCTTTGAAATTGATGCCCATTGTACTACGAAAGACTTGGTTGCTTCAGTAGATAATTTAAATAATACAAACTGAACTATGGTCGTCTGCCTGTTTTGGAGGAAGTGTACAAGACAAGAGGGGTACAGACTATGTTGCTTTTGATGCTGTTGAGTTAGTGTAGAGAGACAATGTGGATACAGGCCCTTTGGCCACTGAGTCCACGCCAACCATCGATCACCTGTTTACAATAGTTCTATGTTAGCTCACTTTTGCATCCTCTCTCAACACACGAGGGGCAATTTACAGAGGCCAATTAACCTGCACACCCATGTGCCGTTGAGCTGTTGGGTTTTATTGGAAGTGCACTCATCTGTGCAGGCGGACAATTGGAGAGTATTCCTTTTTATTCCTGACCTGTGCCCTGTAGATGGTGGAAAAGCTTTAGGAGTTGGAGGTTAAATCAATCTGCAAGAAATGATGTGTTGGTTAGTGCCGACTCAGTGTGCCAAATGGCCTGCTTCTGTGCTCAGTGACTTTATTTCCAACCTGTAACCTGCCATGTAGCCGCAATGTCTATTAAGCTGGAGCAGTCTAAGGCGCTCCACGGAATGTTAATACAAGATACAAGAATGGGAAGATAGATTCTCATAGGAAATTGAATTTGTTTGAGACGTGAGCTATTCATACAACTATTTTATCTGGTTAAACCTGAATATTTTGCTGAATGCAGGCACAATTGCTTTATTTGAGTAGTTGGGAAGGAAGCATTCATTAATGGCAATCATCAGCAGTAAACATGCTTCACTCTTGAGATTGCAAGAAAGATAACTGATGAAGCAGCAGAGGTTCCTTGGGCCTCGAACATCGCCCTGATGAAATCCCATTGCTGAGCTGATTGGACATTGATTATCTCAGTCCTTCTGTGTACGGTTATTCCATCCAGTGAAAGACTTTTCTACCGATGACCATTAACTTCAATGTTATTTCTTTCGCTGGATACTGCACAGTCATGGTGCCTCACTCCATCTCTGGACTTCAAGCACTTTTGCCAATAATTGGGCCATGATTGTAACAAGGACTAGACAGGCAGAATCTAAAATATTCTCAATATTTGTTGGAGAGTTAGCGGCGCTTGTTGTTAGAAAGTCTTTCATTCTATCACTAATGATCAAGAGTAAGGTGGGATATGGATTTGACCTTTCTTTGTGGATAGCATACTCCAATTTGCAAATTTATTGGCCAGTTGCCAGTGTTTTAGCTATTTTAGTTAAAACTGCAACTGGTTCTGATGAACGTCATAAACACCAGAGCTGGAATGTTTTTGTGTCTCATAGCCATGGGTGTCTCTCAGCTGAGCCATGAGAATGCTCTCAGCTGTTTCCATATTGGTCAAAGACTGGCTTTTGTTATGACAGGATCCTCAGGAGGAGACTGCAATCATTCCACTCAGGTGCTTAGAAATGTTGCAGCTTTGTGTTTTGCACTAACATGTTGATCTCTGTTGTCAATGAGGATGATGATGATGCTCATTGACCCTTCTATTAGTTTATTTTTCATTGTCCACTACTGTTCACATCTGAATATGGCAGAATTTCTGAGTTTTGCGTGATCCTCTCAGTCAGAAAGTTTTGCGAAGTTTGTGATGGACTGAGTCATGTTTGTCATTGCTTTTGTGAGTGGAATCTCCAGTACCTTTAAGTGCAATTGCCATTAAATCCCCTGGGTTCCTCTGTCTTATTTTATGTAAACCAATATTATCTTGTGTAAAAAGTGTTAATAACTCTGCCCTCAATAATGTATGAAATCATTGATGGGTTTTGGATGCCATTTAATCATAGCATTGTCTGAATTTGTTTTGAATGTAGTGCACCCTGCAGTTTTAAGCAATGAATTACTTTTATAAAAGCTACTGTGTATGCACAAGTAGAGGACCACAGCTTTTATCTATGAGCTGTAATCTGAAAATGTGAGTTTTGTTTCATTTGTAGTTGAATGTTCGAGATGTCCATTTGCGTTTTGAGGATGATATCACTAACCCTGAACATCCATTTGCTTTTGGGATATGTATCAAGAGTGTATCTGTACAGAATGCAGAAGATGAGTTGGTAAGTTCCACATGGAAACAGTGAATGTAAACATTTTGCTACCTGTGTGAATTCTAACTTGTGGCTTTGGCTCAATGAGCCATCTGCATTGCACTTACCTTATAGGTCAATGGAAGTAAATCGCAATAGATTATATTTATTTAGTGATAGTTCCTTGAGAATATCAATTGTTGGTTATAATAGTCAAAAAATTCTTGTTCTTGTAAACATTTATCAGCCACTTATACATTCTATACATACATTCTATAACTTTCTTGATAGCAATCCGTTAACTATAGCACTAGAGTTACTCTAACACTTCTCTAGCACTTTATGCATTCTTTTGTAAACCAGCATCTGCTGTTCCTTGTTTGTTTAACATAACCAGGAAATCAGTTAGAGAAGGAAAAGGATTGTTTGTACCTGGCACATAGAGTTTAGTGGTCTTGGTTAAAGGTTAATGGGGAATCCACTGTACTTTAGAAGAAACAACACTGACAGGATAAAATTGTGAACAATTGCAAATTTCTTTGCAACTAAAGTAATTCCCCACAATATTGATACTATTGCTTTACTTACCACATTTTTTTTTAATTCCTCAGGTTGAAAAGTCCATAAGAAAGAAGAGATTAAAAATTGAGGATTTCAGTATTTACTGGGATATGGACGCTGAGTTACTGGGGGATGTTCCTCCTTCGGAACTCCAGGTATGAATTTTATTTACTTGGACTTCAATAAATCATTCGCCACTTGGAAATACACTTTGATACTATTTGAAAAGGATAAAATATTATCTTCATTGAGATGGGTTAAACCAACACCTCCGATGACCAGTGTCCCATGTAAATATATTAAATTGCGAGCAGTATGTTGTGACATGATTTATTAATGCAGTATAAATATTCTATTTCTTAATTTCTTCATGCATTTCATGACATGGTGATGTTTTGAGGGTGTGCCTAAACAATCTTGGAGCCCATGCCTCTTGAATTACTAGTCTGGTTCTGACATGATATCATTTAAAGTGTTGTTTCTGGTGTGCTATTAGCCTTTACAGTTAGTATCTTATTGAATTGATCAATAATGATGCTTTGGCTGACAGGACAAGTATGGAACACCATAATATTCTACCCTGCCACACCCTAATCCTCTTTCAACCCTTTTAATTGTACCTACTGGAGAAATATTTAGAGAATGACTCCAAATATATATTCCAGAAATAAAATGTTTTTTTTATTTCCAATGGTTCTCAAGCCAGATATGTACTTATGCCTGTCCCTTCACAATAAATTTGTACCTGAAACATTTTTGACTTCTTCACTGGTTACCTTGGTATTGATCAATGGTTTCCATACAGTTGCTGAATGAATGTTCAGGTGGAGTGTGTATGGAGAGAGTCATAACTAAAACTTAGCTGAGATCAATATTTTTTTGTATTATTAGGTGAGAATTTCCAATAAAAATAGTTGCTGAGATATTCCTTTCTCATCATATTAAAAATATAGCATTTGACTTTGATTCTATGAAGAACTGTTCTGACTAAGCGGTAATTATTTGCATGAGGGTGAAGAGAAGTATATTTGGATCTCACACATCTTTGTTACTTTCCAGGATGCAATAGATCATTGCCTGCAAAACAGAGATCACAAGTACATACTCGAACCTGTCTGCGCTTCCGCCCTTTTAAAGAGAAACGGAGCCAAAGAGCCCTTGCGTTCCCGGAATACACCGCGCATTGAGTGTGATGTCAAACTGAAGACAATTCCATTGAAACTTTCGCAGGTAAGCTGTTTGAACCAAAAATAAAGAGAGTAGGGGGTCATTCAGAGCAGTGCTTCTTAAACTCATTCACCCTTGAGTCTTTATCACAAAATTTTGGTAATTTCCGTCTTATTCTCCCTTGTGTATAATTTTATATATATTAAGTCATTCACCCTTCATGCACCCCTCTAGTTTTATTCACCCTTGGGTGAACCATTCACCAGTTTAAGAAGCACTGATTTAGAGGATATGTTAAATTCTCTTGATGGTAAGTTTTTTGGTCCATCAATTACTTCTGCATATTACACTACTATTCTGAAAGATGGGACAGTGATGTTCTCAGAGGATGTTGGTCAACTAACCAACAAGTCTAAGTGATGCTGAGTGGCTGAAGTTTGTTGCTGTTTCAGATATAAATTCTAAGTTGTTATCTTATTGTCCTTGTGCTACTTTATGCCCAGGTGCAGTACCAGCAATCGATGACATTCTTGAAAGAAATGGAAAGAAAAGAACGGCAACTTCAATTGAGAAAATGGAGACCTAAAGTTCCTGTTAAATTAAAGTAGGTCTCCCTTCAGTTTAATTTTTGTGTGACTTCTGGAAATTAACAAATTGACTTATTTTGCATCTTCGAGTTACATGTACGGGAGGCATTTTCATGCGCACACCTACAATGCTATCAGTGGTGCTCTGTATATTACTGATTAAAAGAATGAGCAAAGCTCGTTGAATTCTGCCAAGTTTTCCCATGAAAGTGCAAGACAAATCAAAATATAGTCTCTTCGATATATCCTGGTGAAAACTTTATTTGTTGAAAAGCATTTGGTAAGGTTCCATATATTAGCCATTTTCCAGGTTAAATCATATGATATCCTGGATGAGCTGCCTAACTGGACAAAAAAATTGGCTCATGGTAGGAAGCAGAGGGTAGTGATGGAAAGTATTTTTTTTGGACTGGAATTCTGTGCCTAGTAGTGTGCCTCAGGGATTGGTGCTGGGATTGCTTTTTTTCATCTATATCAATGGTTTGATTTAGAGTGAGAATTACAATTCATGATTGGTAAGTTACCAGATGACACTAAAATAGATGGTAATATAGACAGTGAAAATCATTATCAAGAATTGCATCAGGGTTTTGATCAGTTGGGCAAGTTGGCTGTGGAATGACTGATGGAGTTTAATTTGGATAAGTGTGAGGTATATTTTGCGAAGTCTAACCAGGGCAGGACATTCACAGTGAACAGTAGGGTGATGTAGAACAGAGGGATCAAGGAGAACACATACATGGCTTCCTGAAAGTGGTGTCGCAGGAAGAGAGAGAGATGAAGTAGGCTTTTGGCATGTGGCATTCACTAGTTGGGGAATTGAGTACAGACGTTGGAACGTTATGTTCCAGTTGTACGTTGGTGACATTACACTCAGAGGATTGTGTCTAGTTTTGCTCACTCTCCTGGAGGGAACTTGCCATTAAGCTGGAAAGAGTGCAGAGAAGATCGATGAGGGTGTTGCCAGGACTCGAGAACCTGACCTATCGGGAGTGATTGGGCAGGCTAGGAATTTACTCTTTGGAGCACAGGAGGCTCAGAGGTGATCTGGATAGAGTATGATATCCATGATAATAGACATTTGGACAGTCATGGGAAAGGTTTAGAAGAATATGGGCCAAACACAGGCAAATGGAGCCAGCTTAGACGGTCGACCTGGATGTTTCCTATCGAATATCCTGTTTCTCTGCTCTGACTTCTATCGTAACGAATATCAAAAGAGGTGAAAAGGATTCATTTAATGGTCTACTCCAGATCTTGCATTCTTCTGACCTCACTGAAATGAAATAATTGGAAAGCTGGTCCAATATTGAATTGATCACTTTGATATCAAAAGAAAATAGCTTTTCCTTCTCTCTGTGAGAGTTTTTTTCTTTTATGACAGCAACTACAATGGGCCTTAATTTTAACTGCACAGTCACCTTCCAATAATGAACAAAGATCTGACTTGTAAGTTACCACTGTGATGCCTACTGACCCATTCAAAATGCACTGACCATCAGCATCAGTTGCTTGATTTCAAACCAACATCCACCCCATTGATTGCTCATTTGGCAGCTAATAGACTATCTCCCTTTGCCCCGGTCATTGTCATTCCACCATTGCTTGGCCTGAAAGCGGTATAGGGAAAGGTGCTTACTTTTATAATATCCAGGAATTTTCAAGGCCTTAATTTGTTATTGGCATCTATAAGGTTTGAGAAGATAATCGAGCCTTTGCTCTTGGGATTCATAGATTTGACCGTGTATCTTTTTTGTTATATCACACAGCCACCTATCCATCCACGCATGCATGCCATGATTTATTTTTCTTTGTGTGATATTCCCATCGTTGAGCATTTTTTTGCGGCCATTTCTTTGATTGTAATACAAACAAAGTGCAATAAAACCATAAAATGCCCTGAGTTATTCATTCATCCATTACCACTGATCCAGCTAAATGCAGAAATTAATAACTCGCTGCCTGACTTGCATTGCTGCTAAAGAAGTTTTGCTGCTTTAATATCTTCTGAGGAAACTCAACTTTGAAATAAATGGAATGGCTTGTTGCTGCTGCACCAATGCGACAGAAGTCCTTGTGTTTCTTTTTAAATTTTAGGATTTTGATGGTGTGATAAGCCATTAATTATTGTCAAACAATTCCTGTCTCATCTCTTTAGATTTTATTTATTATTCATGTATTAATGAGACGTAAAAAATATAAATAATCTTTTACCTCTTAAATCTGTTGTTTTCTCCTTTTATTTTACTTTCTGTGATAAGCATCATAATTAACCATCATAATTTGCATTTGCTCGCAATGTCTACCTCAATATTCTTTAATTTAATCGGTTTGAGAGGTAAAAGCGTACTCTTTTATACATGGTGCTCTGTGTGCAGCATCTAAGTGACTTATTCACAACAAATTCCAGTGTTGAAGCCCTTGGAAAATCAATGCAAAACTACTGTACGTAATTAATGACTGGTGCAGTTTGTTCATAACGCAGAATAACGTCTTGAATCCTGCTGGGTTTTTTGAAGATTTTTTTTAGATTTAGAAATACAGCGCAGAAACAGGCCCTTCGGCCCACCGGGTCCGCGCCGCCCAGCGATCCCCACACACTAACACTCTCCTACACCCACTAGGGACAAAAAAAATTGACACACATTTGCCCAGCCAATTAACCTCCAAACCTGCACATATTTGGTTCCATGTTAATGAAGGGTAAACTCTTTTTAATTTAATCTGCTCTATCCATCATATATTTTACATCATTTATATTTATTATAAATTCCTATGTCCACCTTTATAATGAAAATTTACTGTGCGATTACAGAATGATGTGATTGCACATCAGTCTGCAGAAGAGTCTCGACCCGAAACGTCACCCATTCCTTTTCTCCTGAGATGCTGCCTGTCCCGTTGAGTTACTCCAGCATTTTGTGTCTACCTTCAATGTGATTGCACATACAGTGTAAATTTTGACAGGCTTCATGCAAATATAAAACGCAAAAGAAAGAATATATACCTCGTCATGTGGAGACCAATCCACATCTACATTCCCTGGCACATTTGCTATTGAAGCCACACCCTGTATTATCTGAAGACATCTGTTCTTCATGGCTGAATGAATAATTTAAATTTTGGAGCTATCAGATCACCCACTTATTTCTGTTCCTCTTATGATTTTTCTTTGACTATTGACAATCACATTTTAAATTATCTGCCAAAGTCAAAAAAGCACTCCATGCATTTAATGTCATGGGAGATCACCCATCTATCTAAACATATAAATGTATAGATTTTCTCAGAAACACTTCATGCAAACATGATTGGAAAAATTCAATTTTCTGTTCTTTCCCTTATAAATAGTTCCCGGGAGTGGTGGAATTTTGCACTAAATGCCAATCTTGCTGAGATTCGTGAGCAGAGGATGCGATTAAACTGGACCTTTGTGTTGCAACGAGCAAGGGATGCAGTATTCTACACTGAGAAATACCATCAAAAGCTGAAAGGAAATCTGAATTCATTAGAAGAGGAGGTAATGTGATCTTCGTTGGAAATGACTTATCAGTTTGACATGTCACTAGTTTAAGAACACTGTACAACCACTTTTCTGAATTACTAAAATGTGATTGTTTGGGGCGGCACAGTGGCACAGCGATAGAGTTGTTCAATCAATGATTGAAGCCAAGGAAGCCTTAGAGAAATCATATTTTAGTGTCACTTGCATCCCTCTGATACAACTTGTGCTGTACTGTTTTGTTTCGCAGGAGGAGTTAGAACGGATTGAGGATGAACAGAGCTTCGAAGAGCTGGAAATCTTGCGAGAAATTGTATTTGAGCAGTTCAAGAAGCATGATATACTAGCTGAGGTCAGGATATTCGATTAACTACTTACTCTTGTATACAGTTAGGGTTGTAGATTTAAATCAACAAGGTGTTCCATCAGCTGCAAAGTTGTGGTTTCTCTTGTCAAGAGTTTCCAACATAAGAAATCTGCGATAAAAGTCTGAATCCTGACATTGAAAGATAGTATCAATAGTCCAATACCCGAGACAAGCAGATCCCAGTTAGCCAACATTTCTTGCTAGCGTATCGTGGTGCCAAAGACCTATCGAAGGAATTCTTCCCTTCTGACTTAACCCTGCAGACCACTGCTACAGTGTGCCAAGCAATATCGACCGTACAGTGTCAGTAAGTTGCACTGTTGTAGGTACAGGTGCTCCTCAACTTACGATGGGGTTACCTTCCGAGAAACCCATCAGAAACCGAAAATATCATAAGTCGAAATGCATTGAATACACGTGATCACATGGCCAGAAGCGAGCGGTGGCTCGCCACGGGCCGCTGGCGTTTGTACCATTGCAAAGTCGAAATATCGTAAGGCAGGGAGCACCTGTAGTTCTATTCTAATAGTTCTACTGCACTTCTTTAGGGATCGTGGAGCTAAGATCAGTCAATTTGTGGCTATGCCCTTTGATCACAGATAAGTGCATTTATTAGTCCTTTGACGAGTAATTGTAAAATCTAGACACAAAATGCTGAACTCCAGGAATTGCTCAGCACCAGAGTGCAATCACCAAAAACTGATGAATTGCTGACTGCAAATTTGGAGCACTTTTTGCGCACAGGTGAAAATCCTTAAGTTGTAGACAATTGATACAGAACTAACAGTAGATTCACCGTTACTTAACGTTAGAATCTAAGACAGTATTTTATATATACTGGGTCCTCACTTAACAGAAGCTGAGAATGGCAGATTTGAAATTTGGAGCACTATTTTAATCTAGTGAGGTATGTTGGAACTTTGATTTTTATTTATGTTGAGTGCAGTTTAATGGTTGGGGCATGGGGAAAATACTAAAGTTGTTTTTCAAATCATTTATCTAACCGTTCAGCACTCAGGCTGCTTTGAGTACACACAGAACATGGAAATTACTGCATGTTTAAACTTGCGTTTATTTTGATCATTCTGACAGAAGCTGCGTGAGCCTCCCTCAGAAGCTCTGGGTTCTTCCTCGCATTCAAAGTCAATGCATGGAAACCGCAGTGGCGTGATCCAGTATCTGCAGTCTTGGTTCCCTGGGTGGGGTGGCTGGTACGGCTACTCTCAAACCTCCCAGCAAATGGAACAGGGTATCACTGTAGAAGATCTCACACCTGAAGAGCAGCAGCAGTGGAGCCCAGAGGAGTCATTAGGTATGATACGACTTGCATTCACACTACGTTCTTTAAGTGGTCACCTGGGATGTTGAAGGTGCAGTGTGAGTTAACCTCACCTTTAGAACATGTCTTTTTGGCAGTTGTGAAATTTTGGAATGTTTCCTAACAGTTACCTCGATATCCTGACATAGACACATTTAGAACATTGAAATGATTCTATCTTTACTGCTCGAAGGTATTTATTCACAAAATGCTGGAGCAACTCAGCAGGTCAGGCAGCATCTCAGAAGAGAAGGAATGGGCGACATTTCGGGGCGAGACCCAAAACGTCGCCCATTCCTTCTCTCCTGAGATGCTGCCTGACCTGCTGAGTTACTCCAGCATTTTGTGAATAAATACCTTCGATTTGTACCAGCATCTGCAGCTGTTTTCTTATACTATCTTTACTGCTAGTAATTAAGAAATTGTTGGTAAGATCATTTAAATTGAATCTCATAAATGTTATGAGTTACACGTCCAGGGTCCTTTCAACTTCTGAAGATGAATGTCTGTACTCCAAGAAGGTAGCAACCTAGCTAGGGAAGTTGGACGACGCACTCCCCTGTCATGAATTACTTTAATAATTCTGACTTCATGTCCTAGTTGTATCTTCCCAGCTCACCATTAAAGTGCTCACATTGTCAACATGTGTGGCGCATTTTTAATTGTTTAATGATTAAAAAACAGATTGGATCATTCCAACTTGTAATCTGTAATTAACTATGCAGAAGTATTGAACTATGGGTAATAGGAAGTAGCCTGCATTTATTATTTATATTAAAAAATGTAACAAAAATGTTATTAGAAATAAATTTAGTGCCAGCAGTCCCCTGCTTAGATGGAGGCTTCTGTGAAGTAATAACAAACTCCCCTTTGATTTGTGGATGGAATGCTGCCTCTGATCACAGGAATTTGCAGCCACAGTCTGCCCTGTGATTAATCCCTGTGATTAAGGCAAGTCTCCCATAGAAGAACCTTCACTATCCACCCTGCCTTCTTACCCTTTCCATAGCACCTACCAAATTATCTCTGGATGCCACAAACCTCTAGAAAAGCATTGACATTTCCCATGGGTTGGCACGCAGATGAGGCAACTGCTGTCCGTTTAACAAACAACAGTGTCTGTGAAACTCACAGATTGGCCTGAATTTTATCTTTTGAAACTAACTTCTGATTTGGCTTGAAAGGATGTACACACGATTTGTTTGTTACCAAAATTGCCGAAAATCTAATTGCCACTTGAGAATCAGCATCTTTGATATTTATGCAATTCACTAAGATATTTATTTTAGTTTGTAAAGTTTATATTTGAAATGTTGCTCTATTCTGTAACAGCCAATAGAATTATATAACCAGAAATCCTCCGCATCAGATGAAGATTACAGAATAGATGTCAGAGGCAACTAATGATTTTTGCCAGATGTTGCATGTTTCCCATTGGGATTTGTTCAAATTTCTGTCGTGGTCAATGATTGAGAACTCAGCCTCAACTCATAATCCTCTTAAGATCAAGGCACTTCATCTGTTATTTCGCGATCTTCCCTTTTCAGTTAGTCTTTACCATATTACTCCTTTACTATACTTTCCACACGAGGATAGAATTTGCTTTCTTTCATTTAAGAAAGAGAAGTCTACTTGACCTTGCAAACTATTGCATTAAAACCCAATCATTGTCTTCATCTGCCATCTGTTTGTGTTTGCAGAATGGGTCCCTGGACCTTCAATAAGGATATTTGTTCTCCCAAATCTAGTTTAACAAATTAACTCCAGCTTCCTTGCCACCATCCTGGCTGACATCAGCTAACTGAGTTCAGAATGAACATGAATTTCAGGTTTATCCTGTCTATGCAGCCTTGCTATTTATTGCTTTTACTAAATCACTTTGTTCCTCCTTGTTCAATTATAATATAATTTTTGTTTGTAATTTGTTACTGCAGTGGTTTGGGTGCAAATGACTACATTTGGAAGTTACTGTATGGTTTATGCAAAGATTGTAGAGATTGAAATAACTTTGAGCAAGTTTTCAGTATCTACCACCTGCATTGTATTAAAGATAACACAATGTGTTATTGCTTTGCTGGAAACCATGTTTAAAAGATGTTCTACAGTGAATTTTGAAGTGTTCAACTAACTTTTTATGACAAAATTGATAACAGTATGTGTGGAAAAAGGACAACCAATATTAGTCGTAGAGCTATACGGTACAAATACAAGGCCTTTGGTCCAACTCATCCATGCTGACCAAGTTGTCTAACCAATTTAGTCTCGCTCGCCTGTGCCAGGACCTCCTTATCCCGCAAAGCATCCTAATTATATACTTGTCCATGTGTCTGATGTGTCATAATTATACCTATCTCTACCACTTGCCCTGGCAGCGAGTTCCACATGCCTCGCATCTTTACTAGCTGAATGGGAAGAAATATCATTCCACTGTCAACTAGTAAATCTAGAAGAGTAACCGGCATGATAACTTGCTGCTCTCTGTTGACATAAGCCATTTTTTAAACTCCCTATTGCATATGGTAAATGTGTGAACATTTTGCATTCAGTTTGCTGTACCCAAATTTGTTGCTTTGCCTTGACAGTGGTACTTCTTGCAGCTGTGATATAGGCCAGGTGAAATTTGTAATGGATGTCTCATTGTAAAATAAAATCCTTGTTGATATGTTTGTTCATCTGACTGTTGAGATATTGGAAGTATTTTATGTACTCTATGAAAACTGACAATGTATTTAGTTTCCTTCAATTCATTGGGCAACTTTTACTTCATTCCTTTTATCAGATGGCGATGAAATCTTTAACACAATGACTGATACATCAAACATGAACACATTCACAAGGAGGGACCATGTTTTTATTAAACTGAACTTCCTGCTACAAAGTGGGACCATCAGCTTGCTGAGACACGATAAGGAGACTAACATTTGTGGAACTGAGACGGCTTTTGTGGAACTGGAGTTTTCAGGTAATTTTCAAAGTTGTTCAGGATTCGCCTTCATTCATCCTGGGAGAGGATCACATCTCAATGTGCAGAAAGTTCTGCAAGATTGCAAAAAATAAGAATGAATATGAGATAAGGTAAAACTGCATCAGTGATGCCATAATTGGTGAAAGAAAATTAATAAACCATTGCTTAATAATACTGTTGTCAAAAAATATTGCAAATTAGATACATTTCTTCAAAATTGGGGTGCGAATAGAATCCCCATTCCATGCTTATAATTGTTCTGAGGTTATGATAAGGTACCCAGGATGTAATTTACCTGGAGGTACAAGAAAGAAACTAAAGAGGAAGTCTCTTGGTGCTGCGTGTGTCTCCCATCGGGACAACATTTAGAAATGGGCAGCTTAATCTCTCCTTCGTTGCTCGTTGTGTTGGCACTCCAGTTTTCATCTTAAGAAAAATCCTAGCCTTCAACAATTTTCTGTGGTGACTGAAAATTGAAGCAAATGTAAGTAGCTCTGAATAAAAAGCAGGGAGGAAAAATACAGCGGGTTATACATGTGGTGCTGCAGGAACAGTTCATGGTCCTGGATGTTTAAAGAGAATGTACTACAACCATAATGCAGACATTTTTGAGATGAGGACTAGATAGTGTACTCAAAACACTTCTGAGGACCACTAGCACAAATGTGTAACTCAAATTTCTTGAGAGCTCTTTGCGCAATGATTCCAATGAAGCTCTGATGTTGAATTTCTTATGCAGCTGTGCAACAGAGTACCAATTTGAATAAATTAACAGTATAAGAAAATAACTGCAGATGCTGGTACAAATCGATTTATTCACAAAATGCTGGAGTAACTCAGCAGGTCAGGCAGCATCTCGGGAGAGAAGGAATGGGTGACGTTTCGGGTCGAGACCCTTCTTCAGACTGATGTCGGGGGTGGGACAAAGGAAGGATATAGGTGGAGACAGGAAGATAGAGGGAGATCTGGGAAGGAGGAGGGGAAGGGAGGGACAGAGGAGCTATCTGAAGTTGGAGAAGTCGACGTTCATACCACCGGGCCGCAAACTGCCCAGGCGAAATACGAGCAGCACCTCATATTTCGCCTGGGCAGTTTGCGGCCCGGTGGTATGAACGTCGACTTCTCCAACTTCAGATAGCTCCTCTGTCCCTCCCTTCCCCTCCTCCTTCCCAGATCTCCCTCTATCTTCCTGTCTCCACCTATATCCTTCCTTTGTCCCACCCCCGACATCAGTCTGAAGAAGGGTCTCGACCCGAAACGTCACCCATTCCTTCTCTCCCGAGATGCTGCCTGACCTGCTGAGTTACTCCAGCATTTTGTGAATAAATGAACATTTGTATTTTATTGTTTTAAGAAATTTTATGGGGTTTTAAGTGTTTTATTCTTTTATATTGTAAGCTTTAGTGTATGATTGATATCTTGTGGCTTTTGTTTTTTTTTAATGCTTGTGGATATCAATGGCATTTAAGGCATGCCAACTCTTTTGCTGATTTTGACGACATATTCAGCCTGGGGTCTGGCTTAACGGGTGGGCAAAGTTCTGTGCTGTGCAGGAGGCAGTTTTGGAGCCTGACAAGGACGTTAGAGAAGGCCTTTGCCTGCAATAAGGTCAATACAAAGCTAGTATTGCCTCAAAGGAACTTTGATCGTCCAGCAGAGATGGTTGATAAATACATCTCTTGATGCTCCTGAACACATCATCAGTGATGTAACCTGGGGTCATTGGGTGTTTTGGGTCTTTCAACATCAGACACCCCCGCCCGGGTGACCCAGCCGTGGTTGATCAGACCACGACTTGTGTTCAGGTGGCATTCGCTCCTGCCCATGGACCTCCTCTCCTGATCCAGAGCCATTTTGAGGCTTTCTCTGCTGCCTCTGTGGTCTTGATGGTTCTTCTCTCCATTCCGATGATGCCCAGTGCACCGGTAGTCACTGGTTGCAGATGAAAGTGGTGAGCTTGAGCACTTGTACTCAGTTGAAAGTGGTGAGCTTGAGCACGTACTGAGGCAGGCCAGGTAAGAAAGTGAGCCTACTAGTGACCACTACCGTAAAATATTTATTCAACCGGCGGTGTCAGAAAAACAATTGCCTTGTTCTTTTATATCTTTTTCCAGGAGTGAAAATTGGTGTGGAGTCCTCCCCTCGTACAGAATCTACCCTGTTCTCTGTTCAGCTGGGAGGCCTGTTCCTGCGAGACATGGCAACACAAGGTTCCTTATTCCCTGTCCTAGTTTCACCCAAACCAGTAGGTGTCAGTACATGGTAGCTGAATTACACTTGGAAAACATGCCTAATTAACAAAACATATTAACATTCAATTGATTTTTTTGGTGTGTGTTGTTGCTGTGTTTAGAATTATATCCTGATAAAATTTTGTGGAATTGTGTTTGCACGAAAGAGGAATTGTAAAACTTTGCTGAATCCATCACTCAGTAATTCATTTTGCCATCAGCCTCAGGAGGGAGCCATCAGTCAGTAGAATTTGTACAAGTGGCATACTGTTCCTAAAATATTGACTTACTTTGCTTAATTGAGCAGAGTTAGTTTTTTCTCCCTCCCATCAGTGGCACAAATCTTTTGATATCTTCAAGCAGATTTTCAAAAGCTTCTTAGGTTGCCACAAATCTGCTTGAGCTCAAAAGCCATCTCAAACGTAATTTTGATTTGTTGTTTTGTACAATTAATTTTCCTCCTTGGCTTTCTGGTGGTCAAGCCCAATTTTTGTGCAACGGCAAACAATGTTTTCAGTGTTAAAAAAATCCTATCTGGGTGTTTCAGTAAACAAGAGTACCAACCTGTGACATGAGTGGCCAAATTTGAAAATGATTAAATCATGATGAAATACCACAGGATTAAAAATGGGCCTACCTATGATCCTTTTGAGCTAATTTGTGATCAAAATTTGACCAATTTAATATTTTCAAAATTTGAAGAAAAAATGAAGAGAAAAAATGATAAATCATATAAGACATATAAGGCACTGACTGATTTGATGAAATCATGCTTGAAAAATGTCACAAAAAAGGCAAGAAAACACAGGGACATATCTGATATTTTTCTTTGTGAAAACAGATTTATTTATTTTTGTTTTGTCTCATTATTTTGACTGTACACCATGATCTATACTACTTAAAATACAGGATGTGAAACAATGGGAATATTACAAAAAAAACAGGAAAATAACCTGGAAGTTTGGGGACCTTCAGTTTCACCACTGAGTGCTGTATTTACGGAAACACCCATATACATGCAAACCATTGTTCATTTGATGGCCTTCTGATGAACTCGCACTGAATGTTAAAATGTTTAAGATATTCCATGAATTTTTGTGCCAGAGCATTTGCAAAGAAATCTCCATTACTACTTAAGTCATATTTGCTTACATTGGATATGACAATGATGGCTTGGTTTCCAGAGTCCAAGTGAATCAGAAAGTGTAATAGCATGCACCGATTCGGCACAACTTTTTCAACGTAATTGAACATCTCCTTTTATTTGGGGCTTGTTTAAAGATAATTTGAGGGTTTTTTTAAGTATCTGCATGAGCAGTTTCCAAGAGTTGGAAGTTGATGTATGGCATAATTAACTTGATATAGACTTTTGTGATAAGTTTCATGTAACCGCAGTTGAGAGAACCATATTGACTGCGTGCTTCCTTTGTACATTAACAGGAAAAAGATGCTGGAAGCTTATCACAGACATTGGGAATGCGTTCCACTTTGTCTGAGACTGCCAATGTGATCCCAGGTGAGGCAATGAACTGCTTTCATTATTGAAGGTGATAGATGAAAGCAATTTACTTTCAACAACCAAGTACAGCGAAACATCCAGTGTGTCTTGTACAGGAAAGGTTCTGCGGAGCTTTGTTTCTGCCACATAACTTCCAGGAAGGAGGGGATAAGGGAAAAAATCAAAGAGGAAGATAAATAATAGGATTTTGATTGAAAAGTATATTAATTTAAACTGGAAATTCTAAAGTGTTACTGTTCCTTTTTTCATGGGTTATGTAATGGATGGTGTACTTGGAATCCACATTGATGTAGAAAACCAATTGGGGGTTAGCAAATCACCTGCACTTCCAGCCTGGTACTTTGCACATGCTACCTAAACAGACCATGCTAGAGAGGCAAAGGTTGATCTACAGCCCCCCCCTCCACTGTAGACATAAGGAACTGACACTGCTGATTTCCAATAAAAGCGCTGGTGCAACTCAGCAGGTCAGGCAGCATCTCTGGGAAACATGGATAGACAATAGGTGCAGGAGGAGGCCATTCGGCCCTTCGAGCCAGCACCGCCATTCAATGTGATCATGGCTGATCATTCTCAATCAGTACCCCGTTCAAGCCTTCTCCCCATACCCCCTGACTCCGCTATCCTTAAGAGCTCTATCTAGCTCTCTCTTGAATGCATTCAGAGAATTGCCTCCACTGCCTTCTGAGGCAGAGAATTCCACAGATAGATGAAGTTTTGGGTCGGGACCCTTCTTCAGACCGATTGTGGTGGGAGAGGAGGCATTGAGGACAAAGCTTTACAAGTGGTAGATGGATGCAGGGGGAGGGGGGGGGGGCTTGATGGTTGACAGATGGTTGGTCAAAGGCCAGAGGTGAAAAGGCATAGTCTTCTAATTTGTCTACTGTGTATGCTGCCTTGTCTCCTTATCATACTTATTGACCTGAAACATTGGCTTGCACCTTTTGCCTCCACTGACTGCTTGATCCACTGAGTTCTTCCATCCTTCTGTATTTTGTTCCAGTTACCTGTATCTGCATTTTCTTTTGACTTCAGAATTTTGTGTCGTGCTGCTCAAGAAGAATATGTCATTTTATGTTCAAATTCAACAATGAGAAAGCAATAATGCTAAAGAAAAATTGTGAGAGGCATATTACCAAAGGGATAACTACTTTGAATTGACCTAATTTTGTTAATTATACTTACAGCTTCTTGCTCTCCCAGTAAGTTGCCACCAGTATTTGAAATGATCTATGAGAAAAATCCAGTTTGGAGTAACTACGAGAGAAGATTAGAAGTCAGCACTCGACCCCTCAACATCATCTATAACCCTCTAGTTATCAAGAAAGTCGCAGATTTTTTCTATAAGGGCAAAGTGCACACATCTGGTCAGTAAATTTAAAAGTCATCATTTGTTGTCTTGCATCTTAAAGTATCCTTTGGGAATGTGGGATACATGGAACTGGTGTTGGGAACATGGGCCAAGTGTGTGGCTGGAGGGACGAGGAATGGATTTAGGTATGCGGGTGATAATCGAGAGCTGGATTGTGGTTAGTTGCGGGTGTAAGATGGATGACAAAGGGTTTGAGAAGTGAGGAGGGAGGGTAATGGAAAAGAATTCTTGTGCTTGAGCCTAAACATATGCATGTCTATGCTTGTGCCAGGTGAGACCTGCACATGTGCCGATCTATGTGTGAGCATTAATACTCATGTAACACAAGTCTGGTCCCATCAGCAACAGAGCTGAATGCCACTGTACTGTCATAGTCTGGGTATCGTATTTTGACTCATGTTCCCTGGCGATGAGATATGAAAGACACAAAATGCTGGAGTAACTCAGCAGGCCAGGCAACATCTCTGGAGAGAAGGAGTGAGTGTCTTTTCGGGTCGCGACCCCTCTTCAGTCTCGACCCGAAACGTCACCCATTCCTTCTCTCCAGAGATGCTGCCTGTCCCGCTGAGTTACTCCAGCATTTTATGTTTATCTTCGGTTTTAACCAGCTTCTGCAGTTCCTTCCTGCAGAAAGATGTGATAGGCAGGAGTTGGCCTATTTAAAAACCAAGGCAGTGTGCATTGAGTGGTGAGTATCCCTCCTGGAAGAGTAGGACTGTCTTCTCTGATACCGTTCAGAAAATTATAGTTCTATAATTGGGTCGTGAAAGAACAATCATCTTGCACCTTAGCTTGATGCCAATATTGCTTCAGAATAATGGAGTTGATTTGACCATATCAAACTGGAGAACCTGGGATATAAACCACATTCTTCCACTATCTGCAGCAGGCCAGCAAATGGGTAGTTTAAATAGCTGTGAAGGACAAGGTTGTCTAAGAATTCCCAAATGAGGTCAATTTGTGATAAAGTTAATACACATTTTTTCTTTTGTACTTACAAAACAAAGCAATGTAGTTCTAATAATTTTAGTTTAATGTGTAGGATCTAAAACTAGCACTCAAATGCCTCCAGCTACTCTTTGTGAAAGATTGTGCATTTCTTTTCTCCTTTTTCATAGGCTTTGGTTACCAGTCAGAACTAGAGTTACGGGTGGCAGATGCTGCCAGAAGGCAATACAATAAGCTCAAGATGCAAACGAAGGCTGAAATCAGGCAAACGATTGATCAGCTACTGGTGGGAGAATTCATTGTAAGTCAGATGAATGCATTTTCATGCTTGAGCATGATCATATGATTTTCTGAAATGTATTTCATTAATTCTAAGCGGAAATGTGTTGGATAAATGATTAGTTGGATCATTGCCAAATCTGAACTGCAAATAAATTTCACTGTAAATTCTTGTCCGACTCAGTGTAACAAAATCATGGATTACATTTTAAGATTTTGCGCAACCCGCAAAAAGCTTCATCTGTATAAATGGGGATTCAGAATTCGTAATCTGTATGAATGGATGAAAGTGCATGCCAATGATGGCAACGTTTAAATTTCCATTGTTATCCCGAATCTCAGCTGCATTTCAATTGTAGATTCAAGTGCCAATGTAGAGATTTAAGTACTTAATCCTAAAATAAAATATATTTGAGTATTAAATTATTAACTGTCATTGCTGAAATGCTGAAGAACTGGGGGCGGTCACGGTGACGCAGCAGTAGAGTTGCTGCCTTACTGCGCTTGCAGCGCCAGAGACCCGGGTTCGATCCCGACTACGGGTGCTGTCTGTATGGAGTTTGTACGTTCTCCCCGTGACCGCGTGGGTTTTCTCCGAGATCTTGGGTTTCGTCCCACTCTCCAAAGACGTACAGGTTTGTAGGTTAATTGACTTGGTCTAAATGTAAAATTGTCCCTAGTATGTGTAGGGTAGCGTTAATGTCCGGGGATCGCAGGTCGGTGTGGATTCGATGGGCCGAAGGGCCTGTATCTGCGCTGTATCTCTAAAACTAAAATTTAAAAAAACTGAAAATGCAATTTTTTTCACCAGGAAAATGACAAACGCTGGATGATGAAGTTAGATATTTCTGCTCCTCAAGTGATTTTTCCAGATGATTTTAAATCTCCAGATTCTTTGTTGGTAGTTGTGGATCTGGGTCGAATTCTGCTGACAAACTTTCGAGGTAATTGCACCCGAGCCAAGATCAACGTATTTAATAAAATTTTCCTTAGAAGAATGTGTCAAAGTAAACAGGGGCGGCATGGTGGTGTAGCGGTAGAGCTACTGCCTTTTGGCGTCAGCGACCAGGGTTCGATCTTGACTATGGGTGCTTGTCTGTACGGCGTTTGTACGTTCTCCCCGTGACCTGCGTGAGTTATCTCCGAGATCTTCGGTTTCTTCCCACAATTCAAAGGCGTACTGGTTTGTAAGTTAATTGGCTTGTTATAAAATGTAAAATTGTCCTTAGTGTGTGTGGGGGAGTTTGCTGGTCGTGCAGACTCGGTGGGCCGAAGGGCCAGTTTCCGCGCTGTATCTCTCTAAACTCTAAGTCTATAATGACATTGTATGCACAGGGGCTGAGTTAAGATGTTACTTTGGCTTCCATATTATATTCAGTTGATTTGGCACCCAAGGGGAACAATAAAACTATATAATCTAATCAATGTCATTGTTACATATTTGAAAGACAAATGAGGTCACAACAATGCAAATGATAGAGCAGGATGGCACACTTTTTTTTAATCAGAATCACTTTATTAAAGTGTTAACCTTTTGTTGTGCATGTGGAGCTTTATTTAGGATATGTCAACCATCTAGTTTTATTAAGATGTTTCGTATTTCTTTATTGTACATTTGCAGTTGTGGAAAACTTCATTGATCCCATCTATTGTTCCAAATGGAATTGGATATTTACTGTTTGAGCTCTGAGGGAAACAAAGCTGAAACAAAAGTATAATCATTGTAGAAACGTGATAAAATCTAGATCTTATTGGACCTCCCAGTAATATGGATGAAGCAGATTATACAATCGATAGACAGTGTTTCAGCACTGCTAGTTATAGCTGTTAGTGTACGTGCATGGTGGAACTTGACAAGAAGAAAGCAAAGTTTTGTATGTAAATATACATTCACTGGTAACTGAAAACTCCCATCACTTTACAGTGAGATATTTGTCATCCTCGTCTCCGCTCTTTATATTTACAGATGAGCCCAAAAGCAGAGCCAGTGCCAGGCTTTCTGTCCAGGAAGAGGAACTCAGCGATGATGAATACAAGACACCACTGGCCACACCACCCAACACACCACCGCCAGAGCTCAGCTCCGATTCCGGGACGAAGCCCACTGAATCCCCAGGTTTAGGATTTACTGAGGAGCAGCTGCAACAACATTTTGTCAACAACAAGCTTTATGAGAAATACTCGCTGTCCTTCATGGACATGCAGATCATGGTGGGGCGAGTCATGGACAACTGGAAGCATGCTCAGGACAGTGAGGTTGGGCCAACACATGTTGTCGAGAGATTCAATGTGCTATTACAATTAGAACGGCGGTTAATGTATACCTCTGACCCAAACCGGCCTGGGGCCATGCTTTGTGGCACTCTGCCTGAGCTTAAAATACATGTCAATGAGGATAAAATAATGGCGTTGCGAAATTTTCTGCTGAGGATAACGGCTTCTGAGAAGCAGCAGAAATCAGGCGAGCAACAGTCATTGCGGCGAGAAAAAATCTTCAACAAAGTGGACAGCCGGGGCAAGCTACTGGATTCCAAGATGAGTCTGACACAGAGTGTGATGTCACTCGAGCAGCATACCCGCGAGGTCCTGGTTGAGTCCAAGCTGCTTCTCGCAGAGTTCAAAGTTAATTACATGCAGTTAGGAGTGGAGAGCAGTGGGCGATACATATCCGTGCTGAAGGTGTTTGGCATTAATTCCAACTTTGTGAAGAGGCCTTATGACAGCGAGGTGACGTTGACAGTACATGGCTTGCTCTTGGTGGACACGGTCCAGACATACGGTTCCGACTTTGACTTGCTGATGGCGTCTCACAAAAACTTGAGTTTTGACATTCCCACAGGAAGTCTCCGTGATAGTGGAGCACAGTCTCCTGTCTCCCCTCACCCCCCTATTACTCCACTGGCCAACAGTGGAACCTCACATGATAACAATAAAATCACACTGAGCAACTCGTTAGCATTGGGCGAGCAAGTGCCTCCATCGTCTACTGTTCTGATTAAACTGGAATATCAGTTTGTGAGCTCCGATTGCCCTTCTATGAACTTGGACAGCTCTTTACAAATCATGTCATTGCAGGTCAACAATTTGGACATCATCCTCAATCCGGAAACTATGGTTGAACTCATCGGTTTTCTGCAGAAGTCCTTTCCAAAGGCCAAAGAAGATACAACTCCAGAGTCCCCTCTTACGGATCCAGCCATGAGTTTTGAGGATAGAGAGTCGATTCAGTCCACCTATGATCAAAATACACAGGTGGCAGTCGAAATCCATCGGCTGAATGTGCTACTGCTTCGGACTGTCGAGCTAACAAGTGGAGAGAAACTGGGGAGAAAAATTGCGACAGCTAGTATCAATGGCACAAAGGTAAACGTTTCCATGGGGGGTCGGTTTGAAATGAATGGATCTCTTGGTTGCCTTCAGCTAGTGGATTTGACCCAAGATGAAGTGAAGAACCATTTTGTGGTGAGCATTGGAAATACAGAAGCATATGAAACCATAAGTGACTTTGGATTCTTTCGGTCTGTCTTCATGAGTTCTGAAACTGAGATGAATCATAGTGAAGCTCTGAGCTTCAACTTTATAGAACATTCAAAGGAAGAGTTTAAATTGAGTCTGCACATGGCATCTTTACATTATAACCATTCGCCCAAATTCCTTAAGGAACTCACCTTATCCATGGATGAACTTGAGGATAACTTCCAAAATATGTTGAAGAGTGCAGCTTCCAAAGTCTCCACTGTCTTGGTAAACAAAACAGCCGAGTACAGCGAGATGGTCTTACTTTTTGAAAAGCCACGGAAGACGAAGGATATGTTTGAACTTGATGACGATGTGGTTGCAGGGATGGAACCTCCTGAACAGAATCCAGTAAAATTAATCTTGAACATCAACATCGAATCACCCGTGGTAGCAATCCCACGGAAACCAGGAAGCTGTGAGCTATTGGTTGGACACTTGGGCCGGACGTCAATCCAGAACTTTGTAACCGGCGAAGATGATTCAGGGAGAGACCGGCTGCAAGTGGAAATTAAAGATATTAAAATGTACTCTCTCAATAACAGCATGCGTGGTTCCAAGACAGATGCCAGTGAATCTCCTCGGTCGGCATCCGGTGGTGCCAGCACCTCCAGTCAGGAAGAAATGCATTTCACACGGCAGGATTTCTTTGATTCCATACACAAGGGTCAAGGTCAGTTCAAAGTCTGTTTTTAAAAGAATAATAATCACAGATCTACATGGTTCTGTGGAGCAGCAGACTGCCAAGAGTATCAGGGAATTGCGCAGTTGATAAAGATGGCAGGTTTAATTCTTGGCTTGGGTTGCTTGTGAATATTAGATGAGAACAGAGGGTTATCTATGAGGCGTTAAGATTGCTGTCTGTACTTGAAGGGAATAGAAGCAGGTGTGGATCACTTGGCAACTCAAACCTCGTCTGCCTTGCCATTCACTATGACCATGGGTGATCTGCCCAGGTCTCATGTCCTCCTTCCAGCCAGTTACGTGAAGAATGGCTGCTTGGTTCCGTTAACTGCAGACCATCCGCCAGCCAAATAAATCGGAAAGAAGTCTTAGATTTGCCTTTAAAGCGAAATACTTAAGGATTAGTAATGGATTCTAGTCAATGCCTAACTAAATTTAACAAACTGTTGGTGGACCTCAATGAGTCAAGTAGCCCTGTGGAGATAAGTGGGCAAGATGACGTTTCTGTTCAGAACCCTTCTTCAGACTGATGAAATGTCATCTGTCCATTTCCCTCCACAGATGCTGCCTGTCCTGCTGAGTTCCACTAGCAGTTTGTTTTTGCTCAGGATTCCAGCACCTGCCAACTCTTGTGCCTCCACAAAACAAAAATTAGTGAAACACCACGGGCGGCATGGTGGCGCAGCGGTAGACTTGCTGCCTTGCAGCGCTTACAAGATCAGAGACCCGGGTTCCATCCCGACTACAAGTGCTGTCTACAGAGTTTGTACGTTTTTCCCATGACCGTGTGAGTTTTCTCCGAGATCTTCAGTTTCCTCCCACACTCCAAAGGCGTGCAGGTTTGTAGGTTAATTGGCTTGGTATAAATGTAAAAATTGTCCCTAGTGTAGGATAGTGTTAATGGTCGGTTGGTGCAGACTCGGTGGGCAGAAGGGCCTGTTTCCACACTGTATCTCTAAAACTAAAACCAAACTTGGCAGAAGTTGTATAATAAAATATTTTTTATATTATTTTCTCCAGCCTTTCATATCTTGAATGACACCACAATCCAGTTTGTTCTAGAGAAAATCCCAGTTGAGACAAATCCCGGGTCAGCCTTTCCAGCTGTTAACTTTTCGGATTCCTTTGAGACCACCAGTAAAATGAAGATCGAGGGGAAATTTGTCAATCCTTTGAAGGTAAAAGATTGATCATGCCATCGCTGGTTGTAGTTGTGAATACTTGATCATGCCATCGCTGGTTGTAGTTGTGAATACTTGATCATGCCATCGCTGGTTGTAGTTGTGAATACTTTTCTGTATTATGTGCAGTTGACTTCATTCACAATATTGTATTGAATAGACTTTTCCTGTTCCTTTGTAATTAGAGGCTCCATTGACCATATCATGTGATTCTGTCACTGTTCTTCAATCCATAAAACTTTTGTATTTTTTCTGATATTCTCTAAATGACTGTTCCCAGTCATTCCTTTAAATGTTTGTTGTGCTTTAGGTTCAGGGAAATATTTAATAGTATGAAAGTGTAGTTCTGCATTGTATTAATGATCGCACAAGTAGTTTAAATTTGGTACAATGTATGTGTCTCATATCGTCATGCCTAAACTTATGATAGACAAATGGATAGAAATAAGAAAATAATTATTGTTGAGGTTTAATACCTGGTTGATCTTACTGTTGTCAAGGATTGACCGAAAATATAAATCACAGAATAGTTGCAGCACATAAGGAGGACATTCAACCCAATAAAACAAGTACCAGCACTTTCTAAGAGCAATTCTGTTACCCCACTCTGCTTCCCTCTGCCCATATCCGTGCAAAATCTTCCCTTTTGAGCGCTACTATTGAATGCGCCTCCAGATTTTAGTCATGGCTGCGTTAAAAATGTTTTCTCTCACATTTGTTTTGGTTCTTTGGCCAGTCATTTTTATTCTGCACCAATAGTTCTTGACCCTTCTGTCAATGATAACAATGTCTCAATATCAATACAGTTAATATTTGAAGTATTTCTAGGATCCCCAGACAACCTGTTCTGCTATCAATTCCAACATTTACACTTAATTAAGTTCAACATCCCTGGAATCACATTGCTAAATCTTTTCTGTGTCTTCTGTAAAACTTTTACACATTAGAACTCAGCACAATGCACCAATTATGGCTGAACCAACGTTTTATAACATTCATCATGACTTCTTGCTCTTTTACTTCCTGCATCAATTTGTAAAGCTCATGACCCTATTTGCTTTTTCTATCTATGGCTATCAAACTGCACTTCTAAGGTGTGGATCTATAAAATCTCATAAATAAAGTAGAAAGTATTGGAAACATTGAGTAAGTTAGGTGGAATCTCTTAGAGTGAAAAAGATAGGGTTAATAGACAGCTGTTTGTCATAAGTTCCTGCCATTCTCATAATTGGTTGGGAGTGTTTTGATAACAGGATGATTGGAATAACTTGCAACTTGTTTCCTTATTCTGCAGGTAATGTTAGCAAAGCATGTTTATGAGCAGGTCTTGCAGACGCTGGATAACCTAACATACAGTGACGATCTCGGCAATATCCCACACGGTTCAGCCGATGGTGTGCCAGACCTCCATAATGTCTCTTCACCATTGAGAGGTCAGAAGATCGCCGATCTTCAACGAGAATGGAAAGAGAGTGGACTTTTCGGTCGAGTGAGCTATCCATCTACTCCAGTCAATTCCTTTCCGATTCCAGAGTCAAAATCATTCACTCAAATACAGGCTAATTTCTGCATCTCTGAGTTACAGGTTCAATTGTGCGGTGATCTTGCTTTGGAAGCACAAGGTTTGGTTAGTTTAAAGTTTAAAGACTTTGAAGTTGAGTTCAGTAAAGACCAGCCTTATACTCTGTCTATTCAGGTAGCTCTACGGTCACTGCTAATGGAAGATTTGCTGGAGAAAAAAACAGATTCTAAGCACAAGCATTTAATGGTGTCGAGGGGAGCACCAAAAGCTTCCAGTTTCACACAAAAGGAATATTTGTCCCAGTCTTGCCCTTCTATCTCCAATGTGGAGTATCCTGAGATGCCAAGATCCTTGCCAGCTCACATTGAAGAAGCACAAAATGTCTTCCAGTTTTATCAAAGACCATCCTCGACACGAAGAAAACATAAGGAAGATCAAGATGCAGAATGTCATCTGACCCCTCCACCATCCCCAATACTGAAAACCTCCAAGGTGTACTGCACCAGAACAAACTTTGATGATTCATTAGTACATATCAATATTTTTCTGGTAGATAGGAAGCACCCTGAATTTTCTACCCGTTACAGTAAAGTCAACAGGAATGTGGATGTAGATTTTAACTGCTTGGATGTGCTGATTACACTTCAGACCTGGGTAATGATCTTGGATTTTTTTGGGATTGGATCAACAGCCAACAACCATGGCTTGAAACCTCCTGTGGAGGAGCCTCAACCTCAGATGCAACCTGATGAAACAGGTGCTCCATATGATGCAGGCCTGGAGCCAGTAAACACAAAGTTAGATCTGAAGGTACTTGATTTTTGTTGTCTTGTCTTGCTATGATGCTAATGAATTGCAATGTCAATAACAATGACTGATTAATACGAGTAGGACTGATTTGAATACATTTCTCTAGTGTTTCCCATTTAACAAAGACTTCATTTGAATACTAGTAGTTTGATTACAGGAGCAACCCGCTTAGAATGTCAAAAGTATGTTTACCCAACTGATGATATTGGATCATTGTAGGAAGGAACTGCAGATGCTGGTTTAAACCAAAGATACACAAAATGCTGGAGTAACTCAGCGGGACAGGCAGCATCTCTGGAGAGAAGGAATGGGTGACGTTTCGGGTCCAGACCCTTCTTCAGACCCCTCTAAGGATCTCGACCCGAAGCGTCACCCATTTATTCTATCCCGTGATACTGCCTGTCCCGCTGAGATTCTCCAGCTTTTTGTGTCGATCTTTGATGATATGAGATCCATCTGTATCTGGGACAAGTTGTTACAACAGACCAATTCCCTGACCATTTTCATAAGTGTAGTGCTAGATCTTGCCATGTTAAAACTAATCATCCTTGTGTCTTGCATAAACTTGTGAAAATTTCTCAAGGATTATCAGGATTTAGAAATACAGCAGAGTATGGAGGAACTGAGAATACCAGGAATTTTATTTATTCAAGCTTGTTCTCAGTGAATTGACAGTGCAATGTTTGCCCTGTTCACTTATAAGGTAGTGTGCTCGTTAAGCCCTGAGAATGAACAATTCTACAATTTATTAGTTTAGTTTATAGATACAGCACGGAAACAGGCCCACCGGGTCCAAGCCGACTAGCCATCCCTGCACATTAATACTATCCAACACACACTAGGGACAATTTTTACATTTACTAAGCCAATTAACCTACATACCTGTACGTCTTTGGAGTGTGGGAGGAGACCGAAGATCTTGGAGAAAACCCACGTGGTCACAGGGAGAATGTACAAACTCCGTACAAACAGCACCCGTTGTTGGGATCGAACCAGGGTCTCCGGCGCTGCAAGCGCTGTATGGCAGCAACTCTACAACTGCGCCACCATGTCGCATCTCTGTCATTTGTTTAGATCTTTTACTGTGATTGATTGATTAATTGTATCACTGGTGTCCAGCCCGATGTTCCTCATGTCTTGTTAATTTAGATCATAAGAACTTTAGTCTTAATAGTGCATTTTTTTAAAATAGCTTCTCAATCTTGCATGATTTCAGTAGGTTTGCAGGCTTGAAAAAAAACTCTTGCTAATACAGTTACCTTAATTGATAATTCCTGTACCAATGAATCACCCTCTGCTTATATCAGCAAATTGTTAAAATATGTATTTAGAATTCATAAAGTTTCAAAAATATGAACAGCCTGTATTTGTTGATCTGAGTTTGTTGGGACAGGTAGCATCTCTGGAGAGAAGGAATGGGTGATGTTTTGGGTCAGTTCTTCAGACTGAAGAAGGGTCTCGACCCGAAACGTCGCCCATTCCTTCTCTCCAGAGATGCTGCCTGTGCTGCTGAGTTACTCCAGCATTTTGTATCTGCCTTCGATTTAAACCAGCATCTGCAGTTCCTTCCTGCACCAGACGAGTTTGTTAATTGTTTTCTTCTTTTTAGGTTCACTCACTGTCTCTGGTATTAAACAAAAAGACAAATGAGCTCGCCAAAGCTAATGTGTCCAAACTGGCAGCACATCTTGCATTGATAGGCAAGTTCTGATTACTGCACTCCTATATTTTGTGAATTCTGGGTCAAACATGTGTTAAGTACTAAAATCAAAGATTTAATACATAGTCATTGCAGTTGTGAGTAAATGCCACATGGACAAAATGTAATGCCTGACAAATGTTATGTCCTGATCTGTTCTTCATCTTTGAGCCAGAGAATTGCTACTCGTGTCTCTGCATATTCATTTGTCCTGTAATTAACTAAATGAATAAAATATTCACTATGAATTCCAGCAGAAAAAATGACAAAGTAATGTATTTTCCAGAGCTAAACAAAGTGCTGAAGTAACTCAGCAGGTGAGACACCACCTGTGGAGGGAATGGATAGGCGACGTTTCCGGTTGGAACCTTTCTCCAGACTGAAGTAGGGTCCCGACACGAAACGTCACCTATCCAATCCCTCCACAGATGCTGCCTGACCCGCTTAGTTACTCCAGCACTTTGTGTTGTGCTTAATGTATTTTCCAAAACAATAATCAGGAAGGGAGAAAAAAATGTATGAACTAGAATAGATAGTCCAATGTCAATTGTAGACAAGCTTTTGGAATCCATAGTTTAAGATCATTTTTGTGAGCATTTGGAGCTATGTGAGGCACTATTAAAAATTGGTCTTTTTAAAGGAAATTCCAGTATTTATAAAGCCAATGTAGCAGTCTGAAAATACATAGATTAAAAGAAGGCATTCCAAAAATATAGTTAGGAGAAAGATTTCAGCAGAGCTGAAAATTAAACTCTAACAAATGTAGACATAAAACGCTGGAGTAACTCAGCGGGTCAGGCAGCATCTCGGGAGAGAAGGAATGGGTGACGTTTCAGGTTGAGAAGGGTCTCGACCCGAAACGTCACCCATTCCTTCTCTCCCGAGATGCTGCCTGATGCGCTGAGTTACTCCAGCATTTTGTGTCTACCTTCGATTTAAACCAGCATCTGCATTTTTTTCTTCCCCTAAACTCTTAACAAATGGTTCAGAGACTAGAGGTCATGGTTTCAAAATAATTTGCAAAAAATGGGGGAGAATCTATTTCCACACAGAAACTAGTTAAGATCTGGAACATATTATCTAAAAGACCGGTGGAGTTTGGGTTTCAGGAAAACTTTTATAAGGCGATTTGGCAGTGCTTGTATTTTATTGACTTTCAGATGCATAAACATTGGATTGAATTAAATCGACAATAGCACTGGCTTGATGGACCAATTTGTTGCTTCTTCCACTGTTAAAGACTTAGAAAAAAATTAGCAGTACAAAAATTTGGCTTTCAGGCAGAAACCAATGGATGTGGGTTGATTGATAATTTAAACCAGAGAGAGTGGGTAATGAAATTGGCCAAAATAGGGGTTAACAAACAGAAAAAATGATGAAAGGTTTCTCACGGTTATTAAAGAGTTTTAAGTGATAGGTAATGTATTGCATCTAGTAATGCAATTTAGGAGCAACTAAAATAAAGAATATTATAAACATGATGGAAAGAGGCTGAATTGTATGGAATAGCAAGATGATCCCAGGGTGATCAATCATAAATCGTTACATATAATGAATGATAGGTATATAACATAACAAAGGAAACAATAACAGATTTTGGGATTTATCATTAGATACAGAGTTTATGATATTAGTACATGAGATGCATTTGTCATGATCACTACACTGTTTTGTAGTTTCAGTGATCTGTTTTAAAAAGAAAGTTAAATTCATACTGTTACCCCATGTACTCTTGCACTCACCATTACTCCTCTCCTGGTGGCTGAGACATCCTTGGACAGATGTGTACAGGACAGTTTCATGTCCTAATCAGAATGAGTGATGTTTGGACTCCAGTCAAACAAGACAAATTGCAGTTTGTCTCCATACCCATTCCAGATAGTTCAAGTAACACCTGTCTGAAACCACTGCCTGAAGGATAAATATGCCTGCAATGTGATCATCCTGACCCACATCCATTAAAACATTTAGTAACCATTTTTATCTTTTCCCCATTCTAATGACTTAACAAATAACCTTTTGTATCAGCATATCCAGTTGTTTTTATACGGTGCCTTTAAGGGACACCATATAACCTTTCTGGAGAGAAGGAATGGGTGACCCTGAAGAAGGGTCTTGACTTGAAAAGTTACCCATTCCTTCTCTCCACAGATGCTGCCTGTCCCGTTGAGTTACTCCAGCATTTTGTGTCTATATTCGGTCTAAACCAGCATCTGCAGTTCCTTCCTACACCCAATAACCTTTGTGCTGTGGCTCCGCATTTTGAAAAGTAAAGTTCCACCAGTAGGTGTCATCCAACCTCTGTTAGAACTTCGATCAAGAATATTGCACTAAAATAACAAAAAAGACCTGGCACATTATTCGTGCTGAGAGTCCCCACAAATGGTTTGGCTGTAATTAGTTACTCTGACATTCAGGTTATGAAAACAGATAAAATTTGCTCCTAAATTGCATTACTAGATGCAATATATTACCTATCACTTAAAACTCTTTATAACTTTGAGAAACCTTTAATAATTTTTTCTGTTTGTTACATGACAGCTTTATTCGTGTATTTTAAGATAATTCGGCAATTCGTTTTCTTCAGATTGTGCATAAACACAGAAACTTGTCTTAAAAGGATAGTTCATTGTAAAAACCTGGACAGTTTATCCACTTTTCCAAGATTGAGATTTACAAATTAATCTTTGCAATGTGTGTATTACTGAACATTATTGCATTTCTCGAAATGATTCATCATTAGCTAATCTCTCCAGATTTTTGATCAGAAGTTAGCTCAGGTACAAACTTATAAGTTGACTTTAATACAACCATAGCCAATCCTAATTCTACCCAAGTACAGCAATCTGTAATTACTTTGCTAACGGACTGACCTTTGCCCAGAATCACTGTCTGACCAGTGTTCACAATGCAAACCCAAACACTGAGGATGTGTCCAACTGTTAAAGCTTGGTCCCCAGCCTTTTGGCAGCAAAATGTTGTCCTATCAGGATGCCAACCAAGCTGTTCAAACCGCCTTGAAAAATCTACAACTTCTATCAAAGCTAAGCCGATCCAACCATTATGTGAACCCACCAAGTACAATGGAGTCCTATTGGGTTTGCTCCAGCAGACTGGCTCTGTGTCTAACATATTACTTACAAGTTCTCAAATCCATTGGGTTGAGGAGCCGACTGGCCTGCTCCTTTTGTTCTGTTGTTCTTATTTTCTTGCATTGCATCTGTAAAGTATTATTGACTTAGGCGCTACATAATAAAATCAGTCCTCAATCCTAATACTGTACTGCACCACAGAATGGTAGGGTACCCATCAAAATCTCTCTTTTCCATTAGATTCCCATTTTCTATTCTACTGCAAGAGTATTGTTGACAATGCATTCTCTCTACCTTGAGGACTCCCTTATAGGGGAATAGAGCACCAATAACAAAATAAGTGAGAGATTATTAATAATTACTTCTGGTAATGACAACAGAGTCAACCTTGATACACACTGTTCCAGAATTGGAAATCTATAATGCCTGGGCTGAACCCATTAGTTTATATTGGGCAAGGATGGTGGTTAAGATTCCCTCTAACATTGATTTTTAAAATAAAAGATTTAAAAAATGGATTGTCATAATGCTCCCATTCTGTTAATAAAGTTATGAAGTTGTTCAAATTTAGGAGAGTTATTGAACTGTTCTACCTGTCAACCAGCAGGTCCCTGTCCCTGCTTTGCTAACTGTGAACCTTCCTTTTATACTTTATAGATGGGGACTTTGCTCTGCATGGCAGTCTTGGCAGCCTCTCCTTAAGTGACCTGACGTCTCACGGAGAGCTGTACAGGGAACGCTTCACCACCAGTGGCAAGGAGGCATTAGTGTTCAACATTTACAAGTATGCGTTTGCATGCGTGCATTTCCTTTTATTAAACGATTAAGTTTCACAAAAATCATGCAAGGTTTCAAATGTGGTTTCTGAGAACTCTAGAAATCAAGTGGGATGGTTAACAATCTCAAACTGAGTTTAATTGGACGCAATCAACTTTGTGGTTTAAAGCCACAATGGGCAAGAATGCTTACATTGGTCATTGAATTCGTAATGTGCTGGACTCATGGTGTCACAGGAAGCTGGAAGGTTTTTCCTGTTTCTACCTGTTGAATTCCAGGCACAATGGGGATTACTGCTCATGAAAATATCCCGTATTTTATTTCAGAATAATTTGCACTAGAATGGTGCAGTATTTTTTTTTAAAGGAAGATTGCAGGTGTTGGATCGTAACGAGATTGGTGCTTGAGGGAGTAAACTACAGCTGCTATTAAATCCTGATTGACATTGTAAATTAAAGAAGCTGCTACTGATCTTAAAAGATTATTTTGCCTGAAGTAAAAAATATTTCCGTACAGCTTGGATAGAGTCTCATGTTCCATTAGTTCTTAGAAAAATATACTCTTTCTGTTTTCCACGCCTCTATATCAATGAAGAGCATAAATTCAGTAGCAGCATCTCAGTCCCCTGCCACCCTCCCACCCCCACCCCCTCAATTCATATTAGTGCAGCATTGAAACAGACCCTTCGGCCCACTGAGCCCATATCGACCATCGACCACCCGTTCACACTAGTTCTATGTTATCCCACTTTCTCATCCACACCTTACACATTTGGGGCAGTTTTACAGAGGCCAATTAATCTGCAAACCTGCGCATACGTGGGATTTGGGGGGAACCCGGAGAAAACACACACAGTGACTGGGAGAACGTGCAAACTCCACACTGACAGCACCCGAGGTCAGGATCCAGCCTGGGTCTCTGGTGCTAGGAGGCAGCTGCTCCCCTGTGCTGCTATTGCACGTTATGGTTGCAAGAAAGCAAGTATTGTAGCAATGAGCAGCATTTCTATTGTTTACTTCTGAATATATATCCAGATTCTTCTAGAAACGTCACCAGGATGGAAATCGCAGAAATTGCAACCATACACCACACCTTGTTGGTGTACCAGTACAGTGTTAATGAAAACCAGTCCAGCTGATGCCATTTAAACATTGAGACTTAACATTCACATTCATCTTGGCTTTATCCTATCTTCTCCTGTATCCTTCACCACAATAAATACCACTTTTAAATGTTAAATTTCGCTTGACAATGATCTCCTGTGCATCCCCCATGCGTTACTCCTCAATTGGTGAATGTGTTTTCAGCTGCCTTGTGCTTAAGTTGATGGAATATCATAAGCCTTTCCACCATTTACTTTATTTTCTCCTTTGAAACTCTGCTGACGGCATATCTGATGCGGTCACCTCTCCTGGTGAATCCTACTTTGATTTAGTTTCTGCTTATGAAGATGAGGAATGTCTTCAGCTGCATTCAGCATAAAATATGTTATTTAAATGAAAGTAAGTTAGGTAAGTAAGTAAGTTTTTGGCCAATAAAGTTTTAAATTTGCTTAAAATTAGATACGGCAGAGCAGACCCGAAGCTGCAACGAGACTGTGACATGAGAGTGAGTTTCCAGATGGCATCGGTACAGTATGTGCACACGCAGCGCTTCCAGGCCGAGGTGGTGGCATTTATACAGCACTTCACACAGCTGCAGGATGTACTAGGGAGACAGAGAGCAGCTGTAGAGGGACAAGCGGTAAGTTGTTCACAGAAAAGTCATCAAATCAGATGCGACCTCGGGTTTTCATGTTGTCACAAACACAGCACATGTGGTGAACTCATGTCATGGCCATTTCATCAAAGTTGGAGGAGGTAGCTCCAAGCACATTCCTATCGATGGTTGAAACGTCCAGCATGAGGGTGGCAAAGACGAGACTGAAACATTGGTATCCACGTTCAGTTTGAAGTGTTGAGTGGGTGATTCATCTTGTCATCCTCTTCTGATTCCCCCCCCAAAAAAATCACAGAAAAACGAGAATTCCACCAATTTGATTTTCTCCATGTGATATCAGGACATGGCTGGATATTGCAAAGGCTGTAGGACTAGACAACATCCCAGATGCAGTGATGAAAATGTGCTAACCAGACATGTTAGCCGTAGCTAATCTGTTCCAGTACGCACATTGATGGCGGTCACAGCTAATCTTCTACCTCAGCTCCATTTCCTGCATATCTTTTGATCCTTTCATTGTCCTAATAACCAGGAATCTATCAATCACAGTTTTGAACGAGCCTCCACTGCCCTTCCAAAGATACAGCACCTACTGAGTAAAGATATATGTCCTCAATGAACTCCTAAAAAAACCTACCCATTATTCTGCAACAATGACCCTTAAATATAGACTTTTCAGCCAAGTGAAGAAACTCCCTGCATCCATCCTGTTTTCTAAATTCTAGAAAATACAGAATTATTGTACTTCTCCTGCAGCAGAATTTCCATCCCTAGATCTTATCAAAGAAATCTGTACTGCACTACTATGACAAATACTAGTTTTTAATTAAGGAGACTAAAACTGCGCACAATATTCAACGTTCAGTCTCACCGAGGCCCAATTAAATTGCAATAAGACCTCTTTCTCCTGTGCCAAAATTATTTTGCAATAAGCCATCTAACTGCTGACAGTACTTGCACTAACTTCTGACTTGTATGTAAGGTCACCCAGGTCTTATTGAGCATCAACATTTCCCAATCTGTCACCATTTAAAAAAATACTATTGATTTACTGAATTGTGCAGCAGAATGGGTCTCTTTGCTTTTTCCCATAGTATTCACACTCTGAAGTAAGATGGCATAGCAGAGTCTTTCAGAGGGGATCTTATTGAAACATATAAGATTATTAAGGGATTGGACACGCTAGAGGCAGGAAACATGTTCCCGATGTTGGGGGAGTTCGAGAACCAAGGGCCACAGTTTAAGAATAAGGGGTAGGCCATTTTGAACGGAGATGAGGAAGAACTTTTTCACCCAGAGAGTTGTGAATCTGTGGATTTCTCTGCCTCAGAGGGCAGTGGAGGCCAATTCACTGGATGCTTTCAAGAGAGAGTTAGACAGAGCTCTTAAAGACGTACAGGTATGTAGGTTAATTGGCTGGGTAAATGTAAAAATTGTCCCTAGTGTGTGTAGGATAGTGTTAATAGTGTTAGTGTGCGGGGATCGCTGGGCGGCGCGGACTTGGTGGGCCGAAAAGGCCTGTTTCCGCGCTGTATATATATGATATGATGATATGATAGTGGAGTCAAGGGATATGGGGAGAAGGCCGGAACGGGGTACTGATTGTGGATGATCAGCCATGATCACAGTGAATGGCGGTACTGGCACGAACGGCCGAATGGCCTACTCCTGCACCTATTGTCTATTGAAACAAAAGCTAATCAAGATCCTCTTACTTGATGAATTGTATAAGCTGCTTGCAGGCCCTTTGAATTCTGTTGAATAGTCTACATAAATTAGCACACAAATGGTTGTGTGTAAAACCCCCATGCTGTCATTTGTACTAGTACATTCCGCAATTCGTTTGGCCATATATATTCTTTTAAAATGAGCCCAACATAATTGTTTCTTGGCAGACTTTACTGTTAATTAAAAGTAACACTAAAAGTGATGCTAAACTGAAAAGCTGTGATGATTTTAAAATATTGGATTTTTTTGGCAATTACTATTGCTTGTCTGTTTGATTTCCTGCTCAGCTGTTTAAAATGCTAACGTGTTGATTAAACAGATTATAATAACTGGTTAGCATTGGTCATCCCTGTATTCTATTCATCAGCACTTGAAACTGCAGAGTGCTGCATTGGTGACTTGTGTAGAGAGAACTTACATCTTATGTGTAGGAAGGAACTGCAGATGCTGGTTTAAACCAAAGATAGACACAAAAAGCTGGAGTAACTCAGCGGGTCAGACAGCATCTCTGAAGTCAAGACCCCCTGTCTGAAGAAGGTTCTTTTCTTTTCTATTCCTTTTCTGCAGAGATGCTGTCTGACCCACTGAGTTACTCCAGCTTTATGTGTCTATCTTCGAACTTGCATCATAACTCTTAAAAGGGGTCCGTGCTGAGACGCCAACTATTTGTAATCAAATTGACTTGATTACCGGGGTTTGAAGAGATTGAGTGAACTGCAACTAAATTTGCAGATGATACATGAAAAGGTGATTAGCAAGTTGTGAGGAGTCTACAGAGTCCGGAAAGGGATATAGATGAAGTTAGTGGAGTTGGCAGATGGAGCATAATGTGTGGAAATAAGAGGTTATACACTTTTGAAAAAAGAATGAGAAAGCAAGTTATTATTTAAATAGAATCAGAATGAATGTTACAGTATAGAGGAAACTAAGGCACCTAATACATGAATCCAAAAGGTTAGTGTCTAGGTGATGCTAGTAATTAGGAAGGATATTGAAATGTTGGCATTTGTTGCAAGCTGTATGATGTAACTTTACAAAGCGCAGTTCAGACTCCGCCTGGAGAACTGCATACGATTTGAGTCTTCATGCTCCAGGCAGGATGCGCTTGTATTGGAGATGGTACAGAGAATATTCGCTGGCTTGATTCCTGAGATGAATGGGTAGACATATGAAGAAAGATTGAACAGATTGGGTGATCTTATTGAAATGTGTAAGATTTGACAAGGCGGACGCTGTCAGGATATTTCCCGTTGTGGGGTTTTCTTTAACTGTGGGACGCAGTTTCACACAGAGAAGAGTGGGAATTTCTTCTCTTGGAGGGTTATGATTTTTAGGAGTTGTCAACCCTAGAAAACAGTTGAGGAGGTATAGTGTTAGAATGATTCAATGCAGAAACAGGCCCTTCAGGCCACTGAGTCTGCACTAACCAACAACCATCCATTTACACTAACTCCTCAATAATCTCACGTATTAAAATTCTCCCAACATCATCAACTCCCCCAGATTTTATCCTCACCTAAACACAACAGTGTAACTTGTTTTTTTTGCATTCTTCCTTCCCAGGTAGATATGTGGCCAATTAACCTACCAATCCACACGTCTTTATGCATGAGTTTTCTGAATGTAAATGCATTAATTTTCTTGCATTTATTTATTCACCTAGATGCTTCCTTCTATAATGTTGGTATTTTTTTACTAGATTTCAATAAAAGTTCTTTAAGCTAATTTCTGATTCATACTGTTTCCGTCCATAGTTTGTAAACTATGTAATTAAAGGGAATTGGGACTCTGTGCACATTGAGAGGCAAGTTGGCCATAAATATAAGAACTGTAATTCACTGCTGCATTTTATTGGATTTATAATTATAGAATGCTTTTCATGTCTTTGACCATTATTGCTTGTTTTCATTAAACAGTTTTGCATAAAGAATGTTTAAGTTTGTGGTTCATACAAAAGGGATCCTCAAGGAGAGAGGGTGGTGAATCTGTGGAATTATTCGGCACAGAAGGCTGTGGAGGCAAAGTCAGTGGATATATTTAAGGCAGGGATAGATAGATTCTTGATCTGTATGGGTGCCAGAGGTTCCGGGGAGAAAGCAGGTGAATGGGGTTAGGAAGGAGAGATAGATCAACCATGATTGAATGTCGGAGTAGACTCGATGGGCCGAATGGCCTAATTCTACTCCTATCTCTTATGATCTTACAAGAGGGACAATGTTCCTAAATATGGTGACAAATAACATATAAGCACAGTGAGATTTCAGCAGGAAAGTGATTTATACCTTTGATGAAGTGACAAAAATATAGCCAGAAAAAATATTTGAATTTACAGATAAATCCATAAAGTTATAAATATGAATTTGAAGTGGAACTGCAATGGAAGTAAACTTTAAAATATCTGTTAATGTTCAATTGGTGGTGTATAAAAATATATTCTGAATAAACTACTGAGAAAAAAAATCTAAGTCTCAATTTATATTATCCCAGACTTAGAAACATAGAAAATAGGTGCAGGAGTAGGCCATTCGGCCCTTCGAGCCTGCACCGCCATTCAATATGATTGATCATGGCTGATCATCCAACTCAGTATCCCGTACCTGCCTTCTCTCCATACCCCCTGATCCCTTTAGCCACAAGGGCCACATCTAACTCCCTCTTAAATGTAGCCAATGAACTGGCCTCAACTACCTTCTGTGGCAGAGAATTCCACAGATTCACCACTCTGTGTGAAAAAAAAAACTTTCTCTTCTCGGTCCTAAAAGACTTCCCTCTTATCCTTAAACTGTGACCCCTTGTTCTGGACTTCCCCAACATCGGGAACAATCTTCCTGCATCTAGCCTGTCCAACCCTTTAAGAATTTTGTAAGTTTCTATAAGATCCCCCCTCAATCTTCTAAATTCCAGCGAGTCCAAGCCGAGTCTATCCAGTCTTTCTTCATATGAAAGTCCTGCCACCCCAGGAATCAATCTGGTGAACCTTCTCTGTACTCCCTCTAAGACTTTTACGCTTCAGCTACTTTGCAACACATTTTAGTTTCAGCTGTGTAGTCAGTTGGTATTTTTGGCATGTAGAATTGTTATTATTTATCTGCGAACATGTTGGCCAGTACACCTTCAGATGTAGAAGAGCAATCAAAGCCATAATCAAAAGAAACACATAATCTGACAATTTTTGCCAGCTACTGTTCCACCACTGCTCCTGCTCAAATGGAGTGAAATTGAGGTTAAGGTTATTGGATATTGTCAACGCTCATAACTCCAACACTGAACAGTGACAAATTAAAGGTGGGTGTACGCAGGTACGGGATGAGACATGGTGGTCCAGCAATCCCAGAGTAGATATTTACTACAGTAGCAATTTCCATTTATAATGAAACCATTAAAATAGGAAAGTCTGGTGCTCTCCAGAGATAAAATGGAAATACTCAAATGAGTTTCATTAGGTTAAGAAAGAAGTAGTGAAGTGGAGAGGTTCTCAACTTGAACAGAGCTGATTGATGGAGGAAAGTAACAGACTTTCTAGCTGAGGGGTAGGTCTTGAGCCAGTAAAAATAATGTAGAGACAAGACAATAAATTAATGCGAGCAAGATTTAAATGGTTCTGCAAAAAGGCTACGGTGGTAAGAATAGTGTTTGATCAGCTGCTCTTGACTTGTGTAATTCAGACCTTTTAAATTAAGGTAACAAATCCAAATCATTAGGTTTGCCGATTATAGGTTTGCCTGCAGACTATAATTTGAATACCTCAAGATTAGACAAGACACAGCACAAGATATTCTGTATGAAACTGACCTTATCAGTGAGAGTGGGAAGCATGGTTTGTGTAAATGCCATAAGAAGAATTAAAACTTAATGTTTCAATGAAGGATTATACTTAGAATTTAAATCTGTCTTTCCTCTTCAAAAGCATTACCTAATCTATATTTGCAGTATTTTCCGTTTTTCAAGATTTCGAAGCTTTGTGTTTTTGTTTATTATGGTCGTCACTAATTTATTTTCCGTCGCTCTCCCCACTTGCTTTGGGGAGCCTAGGTGCGAGACAAGGCACAGAGGACCTCTCGGGTGCTGCTCGACATTGAGGCTGGTGCTCCAGTCGTCCTGATCCCAGAAAGCTCCAAATCAAATCAGCTGATTGTGGCAAACCTTGGTAAACTGAAAGTGAAGAACCAATTCTTGTTTGCTAGATCACCAGGGACATTCTCGCTGCGAGACAAGGTAAAAAATAAATTCCAAAATTCATGTTGTTCTCGCTTCGCTGGATAAAAATTCCATTCATTTTCCTTTTTCTCTGATTTTTTTTTTTTACCAATTTTTCTCATTTAATATTATGTTTCATATTTCCGGTTATGTTTATTTGGAGACTATAATCCCTTGTCTTATTAGGAAAATAAAAATGGAGCCGTGTTTGAAAATAGGATACATTATCATATCATCATATCATATCATATATATACAGCCGGAAACAGGCCTTTTCGGCCCTCCAAGTCCGTGCCGCCCAGCGATCCCCGTACATTAACACTATCCTACACCCACTAGGGACAATTTTTACGTTTCACAATCATTATAGATTGAACTTGCCTAGCTCCCTCTGATAAACCTTCATGCACTGAAAATTTTAAAAAAGTCTTTAATTGAGCCTTATATCTAGGAAATCTAAGAAAATTATCATTAAATAAGATGGTTGAGAAAGAGGAACATAGAGCACGAGGTGTGGAAAAGTATAGTCAACAAAGCCATTGATAGTATAGGAAGGAATGGAAATACATAATCTATTGTATCGGCAGGCTATAAAGAGTTTCGTTGAGACATGTCTGAAGAGTTGTTACAGGTAAAATGGAGTCATGATCGAGATAGCATTTGTGTATGACAAGCTTAAAGTTGCTCAATTTATAGATACAAATTGTTTTTCTTTTATTTGCAAAAGCAGATGAAGCATAATCATTGAGTTGTATAAATTTTAACTGGAATTCCAGCAGTTTTAAAGGATAATTGCTGTGACATGAAAGCCAACAGTGGTTTGTAATTGTGCATTGAATGCTATCAGATGACTGAAGCCTCATGAGGAGTCTGTCTGATAGGTTGATTTCTAAAAGTTGAGTTGCACAATTTAGAGATTTTGAGTTAGAAACCTCAGTTTATGATGGGAGCCTGCAGTTGGTATTGACATCACAGACCAGACAAGAAATGAAAAGCAAAGAGTTCCTATACCTCCTGAAAATTATGTGCAATTTGACATCAGTCAGTGAGGTCAGTACCTGGTTTTGTTGTGTTACTGCCCAGCTCATACAATACAATACAATACAATACAATATATCTTTATTGTCATTGTACAGGGGTACAACGAGATTGGGAATGCGCCTCCCATACGATGCAATAAATTAATTAATTTAAACAACAACAACCCAACGAAACAAATTGTAACAGTTTTAAGACAGAATAAAGTGCAAGTAGATCTGTGCCGGATCACTGTGCGTTTTGACCATCCGGCTCAGCAGGACCGGTTCATAGCAGCTATGGCCCTGGGGATGAAGCTGTTCCTGAGTTTGGAGGTGCAGGCGTAGAAGGCCTTGTATCGTTTGCCTGATGGAAGGAGTTCGAACAGACTGTTGTAGGGGTGTAAAGAGTCTTTGTGGATGCTGGTGGCTTTTCTGAGGCATCGTGTGTTGTAGATGCCCTCCAAGGCTGGTAGCTGTGTTCCGATGGTCCTCTGAGCTCTATGGACTACCCGCTGAAGAGCTTTCCTTTCTGCCTCCGTGCAGCTGAGGTACCACACAGGGATGCCATGTGTTAGGATACTCTCTATGGTGCAGCGGTAGAAGGTCGTAATTGTAGAATAATTCTGTGGATGGGATAGCTTGTTCAATTGTACCTTTGCTGCATTAGGAAAATTGGTGGAAAACATAGAAAATATGTGCAGGAGTAGATCATTCAGCCCTTTGAGCCAGCACCACATGTATAATATTATTACCTTTGAATCCTTTACTTACTATATTAAATATAAGACAACTATTTGGATTTGTTTGGCCACTAAGTGAGGCAGTGTTGGCAAAATGATCAGGTTCCTGCTTGAACTCGGTGAATGCTGTATGATGAGGATAATGAGTATCTGCTGCATTTTCCTGGTTTAAAATTGTCAGCATAACAGATGAGCTGTACAAATCTAATCTCGAGTTTGAGCTGTCTTGTAAGAATAATAAGTGTTCCAAAAGCTGTCTTGAGACCGACAGTGATTGGCGATTCTGCATTGAGTCTGGCCTGCGTTGTCAAGCTAATTGCAAGTTTGCTGGCAGTTAAGCCTTGCTATCGGGTAATGACTGATGGGCTGTGAATGACCTGGAGTGGAGGCCATGTTGTCACGATAATAGCTTGTATCCTGAACATGACCCAGGATTGAGGCTGTCTGGGGAATCACTATTTCCTCTTTGACAGGAGTTCAAAAGACTGGATTATCCAGCATTAACATCCTCACCCATGGTAGAAAATGTCCTGTTCAAATTTCACTTAAATATGGAATTGATTATATTAGCATAACATGTGTGCTAGTCCATTAATTTTGAATTTAATGTAGTGCAAAATAAATCATTTGTAAATTCCAGGTTCAAAGGCTTACTAAAAATCCCTCGACTGTATGTATAATTAAATGCAAAATTTTGCAGTGCTCTTCTGAAGAAAGCAAGCATGCTGTTTATTTATTTATTTTACCTTTTGCGTTCACTGTGTACACTTAAAGTGGTTGATTGATTTTTTTTCATAACATGTGACTTAATGTTGGTTTAAGTTTATTTATTTGCCTTTTTTTCCTTTTCTGAGAATTTGATTTTGCACGCCAATTCATACAAGGACCCATCATTATTTGAGGTACACAGACAAGATCGCGTCTTTGAATGCTTTTGCAGAGGCAATGTGTCGTGTGATATTTCCTCGTGTGTTCATGCACTTTTCACTGTCTCCCAAGTAGTTGCACCTTCGGTAGATGATTATAATCCGTAGATTGTTCTGATCTGTACACTCCAGAGGATACCCAGGTGTTTAATAATGATGCAAACTTAAATGGTTTGGAATTATTCAAATGTTTTTAATATTGCAGCTTGAGTGTGAAAGGTATGAGGTGGGAACCTATTGATTATGGTTTTCATGCCTGGACAATGCACTTGGATTTCCGATTTGACATTCAAAATTAGTGGGTTGATAAAAATGATATGGGCACCTCAGGTCAAAAGTGTTTAATAAATACTGAAAAAGGAACAATAAAATTGTTACTTGCAGCAGCATAACAGGTCTGTAAACTCAGTACTCGTAGATAACATAAAATCAAAAAAAGTTCAATACATTTTTTATAAACAATATTAGTCCAAAACAACAGCCTAAAGTCCCTAGTTGCAACCAAGTACATTCGTAGTTTAGTTGATGTTTGTGGTGTTTAAGAGCCTAATGGCTGTTGGGAAGAAGCTGTTCCTGAACCTGGAAGTCACAGTTTTCAGACTCCTGTGCCTTCTTCCTGATAGCAGGAGTTTAATGAGAGTGTAGCCAGGGTGGTGTGGGTCCTTGCTCATGCTCTCAATGATGAAATGAAATGGATTGGTGAAATATGCTTAAATCTCAATCTTGAGGGTGAAACATGTTGGTAAATGAAACCCCCAGCCTCTGTGGAGAGAGAACGGGTTGCAAAAATGCTTTCACTATTTTTAATATTTGGGGTGAAATCTATGTGAGAAAGAGCTCTGGTGTCCATTCTGTAGAAAAAAAAGAATGAATGCCCATGACATTTTGTGAATTAGTGTGCCTCCTGCTGTTGTAGGGAATAGATATAGGCATGCATCATTGATTTGTGTATGAACACAGAAGATCATCAGCAGCAGGGTGTGTGAGAGTTTGATTTGACCCTATTTCCTGCATGTGATGTATTTAAGAGGTGCCCTGCACCAGTTTGAACCGTCTATGCTCGTGTTCCGGGCACCTGCATGAAGATTGCCTTGTGTTCTCGATAGTTTTTTTGATATTGAGTTGAATGACCCTCATGAATCACTGCAGTACACATCCCCATTCAGCCTCTGTGAAACCAGGATAATTCATTGAGTTATCACAGATTAGGCTGCAAAGACTGTTTAAACAGGCATAACAATTCTTGTTAAACCATTTGGTGACAACCGCAAATACATTTTAACTCGGGTATGAGATAGAAACTAAAAAACACTGTCGCTGATTGCACCTGAATCAGTTGTGTTGATCATGTTTCTTCACCGTATTATATCAGTACCACCGATTGAAATTATGTGCAATCTGATTGTTGCCCTGTTTAGTTTCGTCTAATATAATTCTACCTCGGTATGCCTTCTGCTAAAATTCTCATCCCTGGTAACTTCCAGCATTCTATCCTCTAACCTTGAAGTTATCGGAAATTCTGCTCACTACAGAACACTTTATATCACCTTCTGTTCACCAATAATTTGGGGTACATCTGCATTCTTCTATTTCTGGTCTTCTGTACTCTCAATTTTACTTGAATCGGTGGTGGTCTGGACACAGCCAGAACTCTGGAATTTGCTCTCTGAATTGCTTCACCTCCATACCTCTGTTTCCTCATTTTAGATGCAGGCTTATGATTTTCCCTTTGACCAGCCATGTATTACATGTATTACAATGTTAAAAATGCTATGTAAAGACAGATTACTGCTGTGGCCAACTAATTTCAAAGGAATTCATTACAATCTCATGAGTTTCCCTGAATATACAGCTATTATCTAGTAGGACTCTTAACGTTTGTGAAAATGATTTTAAAAAAAGCCCTGTGGTACACAAAATTAACTAAATACTTTAAGAATGCAAGCAAGAATACCACAATAACACATATGTAAATATGTAATGTTACGCTTTGTCTTTAGGTGTATAGTTGACCAGATAAGTCTGAATTACACTGTAACATGAATCTCAAATGTACCTGTAGACACGACATAATTATTTCTACCCAGTTGATCCTGAAGTTAGTTGTGAAGTTACCTTGCACAATCAACTTAATTTAAATATTATTTTACTTGCACAATTAAAACAGATTTATTTCTGCTGTCATTTGGCCCGTGGAAAGTTTCCCGAATTGAGGGACTTCCTAAACTTCATTTTATAATTAAATTGCCAATCTGCAAACACAACAAATTGCATATTTATTCGCTAGCACTCAGTACAAGAGAACTTTTTGCCTTGTTAAAATTGGCTGAAGAAATGATTAATTTTTATTAGCTTTAATCATTAAATGACGAAGCTTGTATTGGATTGCAGTGAAAACTTCTTCTGCAGGCATGCATCATTGCACTGAACTGCAGAGGGTGGATGTGCAACCTCTGCTGCTATTGTAAGACGTGCTTTTGTGCCTGATAAACATTTATCTTCCTACTATTTTCCTTGCGGTGTTTTTAATTTTAAATCTGTGTGTAAATACTAGCTTGGAACATCTCTCCTGCCAAATGGAGTGCAGACTTTCCTAAAGGGTAATGAAAGCCTAGTAGTTGTTATCTTATTATGTAATAAACTGACAAAGTCACCTACATTTTCTTCCCTTTTCTTTTTTAAAGTGATCTAATAACCGATTTGAAATTGCCCAAGAAGTGGAACATAAATTTGCTAATTTATTTTATCTTGACATTGTTCTATTTATTTTCCATTCATTGCATGCTGAAGAGATGGCTTCTGAGCCTATATAACCTAACGCTCGGCTGTCAGAACATCCGTGCCATAATATAATCTAATCAATATATTGGACTGGCCTGAGATCGGATTATAGCTATACTGAAAATGAGTGAAGTCATTGACAGCAGTTTCAAAATAAATTGACACTAATCTACCAAAGAATTTCACTGGCTACAGAAATGCACTAATACCTGTAATTGCCACAATCACATGAAACCAGGATACTCTTAAATGTAAACAGAAATGGCAAAAATACATTATTTTGCATTCTCGGAATGAACCGTCTAAAACTGGAGGAACAGGGTCATGTTCAGATTCTTGTGACTAAGGGAACACCGTGCCGCTGTAAGCTCGGTAATTTTAGACGGTAATTGTACACTCTAATCAACTTAAAACAGGAAGGATATGGCTGCTGCATGAAGCCTTTTTAAAAATCTTTGAGTAGCGTTTCATGCAAGGGTTTGTATAGTGGTTGCTGTGCTTACTTCACAACCTTCACAAATAGTGGTTTTCCTTTTGTGAGCCTGATAGAATTAACAGGGTGGAGGCACAGGAGACTATAGATGCTGAAATCTTGAATGAAAAGCAAAGTGCTGGAGGTACTCACGGGTCAGGCAGCACGTCTGGAAAGAAATGGGCAGTCAGTGTTTCGGGTTGGGGCCCTTCTTCAGACTGAACAGGCCCATAGTCGCTGGGTAGTATACTATAAATAGCAAAATAGCCAATCTTAATAATGCCCTCTTCTAACTTCCTCTGATTGTTCATTGTATTTTTGCTGCCACTTTAGCAACAAGCACTAAAATGATAATATAACGCCACCTGGAAAGAATTAGAAATTGGAAGCACTGGACATACTCCGTTTAATCGTCTGAGTATTTGCAGCTTGTTCTGTTTTAATTTAAGATTTCCAGCACTCATTGTATTTTGCAATAAGAACGGAAATGCTGCAAGAACTCAGTCATTCAAGCAGCATGTGTGGAAAGAGAGCCTGTCAACATTTCCTACACATACTGTCAACATTTCAAATCAGCAACCCTTCATCAGAACTAGGTAAAGTGTTTAAGCAGAATTAGGGGAGGTGAAGGTGGGTAGAGGTGAGACATGCAGAGATGGGTTGTAGAGAAACAGTGGCGCAGCAGTAGAGTTGCTGCCTTACATTGCTTACAGCACCAAAGACCCGAGTTCGATTCTGGCTACGGGTGCTTACCTGTACAGAGTTTGTACATTCTTCCCGTGACCACGTTGGTTTTCTCCGAGAACTTCGGTTTCCTCCCACAATCCAAAGACGTACAGGTTTGTAGGTTAATTGGCTTGGTATATATGTAAAAATTGTCCCCAGTGTTGGATAGTGTTAATGTGCGAGGATCGCTGGTCAGTTTGGACTCGGTGAGCCGAAGGGCCTGTTTCTGTGCCATATATCTTAACTAAAATAACTAAATGTGGAACAGCAGATGCTGGTTTCCAAAAAATAGACCACAAAGTAAGTCAGGCAGCATTTCTGGAAGGCATGGATAAGTGACGTTTCAGGTCAAGACCTTTCTTCAGGTAAGTTATGGCACGATCACAAACATAAGAACTGACCATTAATGAGGCATTTAAAAGAAACGGTGAGAAATTGATATAAGTGTGATTGTGGGGAAAAAATGAGAAATTAGATCACCTGAAGATGAAGAATTCACTGTTCATCCCCGAAGGTTGCACTGTGCTTTTTCTTTGGCTTTATGAAGAAAGAGATTACCAAATAAATAAAATTGTAAGTTTGCATTATTTAAATTGGAGTGATCTGCATTTGTTGATGAGTGTTTTTTGTTTAATAAACACAACTGAATTTTAAAATATGTAAACCTGTAATCCTCTCTATCCATTTTTTATTTCCAGCTTTAAAAGGTTGTATACCAAAATAGTTCATCTAAATGCACTGTCTGGTACCTTGTAACCAGGCATGAAAAAGTGCAGAAAAAATTAAATGTTTCATGATTTTGTGAGCATTTGAAATATGTTTTATATCCTGGGTTCATTGATCTCTCTAGACCTAGGAATTGTCTTTTTGAGTTAATACGTATACTAGTAATTTGGTTATCTCTAGTCAGGAATTTGCCCCGGGAAGTGATTCACAACTCTAATTATGGGAAAAACAGAGAAAATGGGTCCAGGAGTTGGCCATTTGGCCCTTTGAGCCAGCACCGCCATTCAATATGATCATGGCTGACCATCCAAAATCAGTGCCCCGTTCCTGCTTTCTCCCCATATCCCTTGATTCCGTTAGCCCTTAGAGCTAAATCTAGAGACATTAGGATGTAGTAGATGCAACCTGCATGACAGATAGTGGGAGAGAATCCAGGTTTGCTGCAATGAGGCCAAATGGTTAAGTCAGCAATGAATTTACATTATAATCTTTCAAATGTGTATTTGGATAGATTACATATTTTAAACATGCCGTGGTGCTGTGTTTTTGCCTTTGATCTGTAGCTTTGTTGTTGCTTCCTCAAACCTTTGGTTCTTTTATGCCAGGAACCTGAGAACTTCCCACCTGGAGAAATATTAATCCAGAAGACCGCAACGAACACCACATCAGATCCTCTATCCATTCCTTGCAGACCAGACAGACTTGGTTCTGGTGCTAGTTGCTCCAGTGAAGCTCTTCATAATAAGCCACAGTGTGAATCTGAAGCAGGAGCGAAACGGAAAACACAGGAAGGACAGCATGAGCAACCTCAGATTGTGGAGCTAAAGGAATCCGAGGGTAATAAAGCAAATTTTTTTTTAAAAACATTTAGGAAATTGTCTTAATCTTGGAAAGCAGGCTAGAGATAATATGGAAATGTGATAAGCCTAGATGGTCATCTTCTATTCACTTGCATATCATTTGCAAAGGAATACATTTTTTGAGAAATGTTCTCCTGTTACTTTGTGTACAAAATTGAAATATTTCTGAGGTCTTAGTGGAAATACTTCCTTTTTTTTTTCAGAAGAGCATGTCTGCCTGCTAGACTGCATTGTGGTTGACCTACAAGACATGGATATCTTCACTGCAGAGAGACACCCCAGGGAGCGTGCTGGAAGGACAGAGAGCAGTGCTTCGGACCTGCTTTTCCCATCCTATCTGGTCAGACATCTTGATGGGAACCTGCTGAAAGAGCGATGCTGTCTGAAACTGCAGGTTGAACGTAACCTGGATAAGTAAGTGTTTGTTCTTTCCTGCCTGATGAGACCACCACTAAATGGTTCCTCCATGATTCCCCTGGCTCTACAATGATCAGTGTATGTCCTCGCACTTTGCAATTCCATCTGACATTGCTCCGTGCAATTTACTGGCTGATGAATAACGTTTAAAAAACAGTAAACAGTGGGGAAGGAGCTGCACTGTGAAAATTATAGCACAGACATTTGGTAACAATGATAAATTTACTGTGCTTTAAAAACAAAAAGGAAATGACTTATTTTGTTCAAAAGTAGTGAGGACAAAATAGTTGGCATCGACTCTAAATTGCATATGGAGGTATTGAAGAAGCTATTGGAGGATTGCAGTGCATACATTTAACACTTTTAAAGAGAAACAGTGATAATTACAGAGTGGAGGTTGAATAATGAAAGGGTATGAGATGACAAGAGAGGTGGAAATATTCTGATTTACAAAGTATTTACATTTTTTGAAGTTTTGCTTAAATGTTGCGTATCCATCGCAGCAAATGGTCGGGTTGGGTAAAAGCTCTGAGAGGCCATTTTATAAAACCTAGAGGATAAAAGAACTGAACCACTCATTGTTCCATTTATTATATTTCATATTGATGAGCCATACAACTATCTCTGAAGGTGCTCAGAATGAGATTTCGTACCAGCTGCACTGTGCCTTCTTGTGACTATCCTTCTGTTCACTCAGGGAGATCAGCCACGCAGTCCCTGACATGGCTATCCATGGCAGCCTCTCATCAGTCCATTGCTCTTTGAATCTTGGTAAATACAAGTTAATCCGTGGATTAATACAGAACAATTTAGGGGAGCCTATTGAAGAGTTCATGAGGCCATTTGATTTACAGGACCCCAGCATACATGTAAGTACAGTATAACATAACAGGATCTAGAAATATTTGGGGTTGGAAATGGACCAAGTTAAAGGCAGTGCTGAAATGAATCCCACTCCTGCAGGATAACAATTAGGATCCTTGTTCCCATGCCAATCTACCCCATTCTCCAGTGCTATCCTTTCCTCTTTGTCTTTTGCATTCTCCCTTGCTCTCTCTTCCCCCTCCCCACCCCTCTTCTTTTTAATAATATTTTATATTTAAGAACATAGAACAGTACAGCACAGGAACAGGCCTTCCGGCCCACAAAATTTGTGTCAAAACACGACTAGTTAAATTGATCTCATCTGCTTGTACATGATCCATATCCCTCTATTCCCTGTACTTCCATGTGCCAATTTTAAATGCTACTTTCTAATCTGCCTCCACCACCACCACCCTTGGCGCAATGCTTTCCAGGCCCCCACTGCTCTGTGTATAAAATAACTTGCCCCACGCATCTCCATTTAACCTTCGCCCTCCCCCTTGATAGTTGTGTACTGATTTAAACTTCTAATTCACCCACTCTGATCTTCCTTGGACCGTAGGTACTCGGTCACTTTACTGATGTTGATTTGCTTGGCTTGTACACTGAGGCCCCGGGTACAATATTCCCTCACCAAGGCAATATGTTCCCAAGCCCAGCAAATTGTCAGCCAAAACATGCAAACATGGAACACAAACCATTCAGGTTTTGGCTTCTTGTCACAAAAAAATGTTGATGAACATGGTTTCTAATATTCTTTTCAGGCATTTGGTTTATTTTAATTGTTTCTGGTCTTCTCAGACTGTTCTCACCGGAGAGGTATACACGAACATGTCGTTTCTCATCGATATGATGAATGTTAGCTTGGAGCTTCTCGGGTCCAAGGGCAAGAATGCAAGCAGCAGTTCACTAGCAAGGTATTTGCTGCTATTTGTACATGTAGTTCTCCCCTGTCACGTACCTTATATTGGGCTCCTTGAATCAGGCAAATTGCAGAAGAATAACTGAGAATGCTTTTCACTGTACCTCGGTCAACTAAACTGTAAACCTGCTTAATATAAACCTTTTATTGTGATATTTCTGTGGGTTATGAATAAAATTTGTATCAAATTTGTACGTTGCAATTAATCCTGTGCATGTGTTGAAAACGTGGATCAAATAGAGTCCTCGATTGAAGGAGAGTTAGAAGGCAGATGGTTGAATCAAGGCACGCATGCCAAATTAATGCCAAATTGGACTTGAAATTTGTACCGTGTCCAGAGTTTTATAAATACATTGATTTGGGAAGGAGTAAAAGCAATTGGTTGCAGCAGGGAATTGTTCTCGCCAGAACAAGCCGAGGATTTGTGTTGCAAACCTGAGGGGATCAGCGCCAACACAGGGAGGAGGGCATCACGAGAGTCAGTTTACGGAGGCAGTTTTCATGATAATTGGACAGGTAGGAATTTATAGAGTAAAGATGATATCCAGCAGCGGAGTGAATTCTGTACCAGACTGAAGGTTCAAACGGAAAAGCACCTGTTCAACATGAATGATTTGGAATGCATGGTCAGAAGGGGCAATAGAAGCAGATGTGATCGTGGTGTCCAGAGGGGAAACTGAATAAGTACTGGGTAAAATAATTGTGGTTGTGGCGAGAGGGTGTGACCGGCTGGATTACTCTTGAACAGAACAATATCTTGAAATCAGTTGATCATTAGCTTCCTTCGCTACACTATGATTCAATGTAAGGTTTTAAACATGTGAATATTACCTGTTTAAATCACTGGAAGATGTACTGTGAAGAAATAAATCTTGCTGAGTTTTTGAATTAGGTTGACTATTTATTTTTCAGGTTTGATTTCAAAAAGTCAAAGCTACTTTATGAGAGTTTTTCAAACACGACAAAGTCTGTAAATCTGGTCTCTCACTCAATGATGGCTCATGACACACGAAGCGCTGGACAAGCAATCAACCCAGATGTTAAAACTAACGTGTTTCGATGCATTTTGGATGCATCAAAAAGTGGTAGCAACCAAGCGTCCTTGCAAATGGAGCTACATTACAGGTGACAAACAATATAGCTGTTTTAGCATTGCAATTGATAGCGGGTTTTCATATCTATGATTAGAAATGGGACCAAGCTGAAATCTCTGTGGATATCTCATGATGACAGGTCAGGCTCAATTGTGATATTCCCAATGAATGAATATCCAGCGTAGGCTTCTTGTTGCATTAGTGATAATTTTTCAAAACTCTTTAGATTCTCGAGTAGTTCCTGAGGACTGGAGGGTAGCTAATGTAACCCCACTTTTTAAAAAGGGAGGGAGGGAGAAAACGGGGAATTATAGACCAGTTAGCCTAACATCGGTAGTGGGGAAAATGCTAGAGTCAGTTATTAAAGATGTGATAGCATCACATTTGGAAAGTGGTGAAATCATCGGACAAAGTCAGCATGGATTTACCAAAGGCAAATCATGTCTGACGAATCTTATAGAATTTTTCGAGGATGTAACTAGTGGAGTGGATAAGGGAGAACCAGTCGATGTGTTATATCTGGACTTTCAGAAGGCCTTCGACAAGGTCCCACATAGGAGATTGGTATCCAAACTTAAAGCACACGGTATTGAGGGTTCAGTGTTGAGGTGGATAGAAAATTGTTTGGCGGACAGGAAGCAAAGAGTAGGAATAAACGGGTCCTTTTCGGAATGGCAGGCAGTGACTAGTGGGGTACCGCAAGGCTCAGTGCTGCGACCCCAGTTATTTACAGTGTATATTAATGATTTGGACGAGGGAATTGAATGCAACATCTCTAAGTTTGCGGATGACACGAAGCTGGGTGGCAGTGTTAGCTGCGAGGAGGATGCTAGGAGGCTGCAGAGTGACTTGGATAGATTAGGCGAGTGGGCAAATGCATGGCAGATGCAATATAATGTGGATAAATGTGAGGTTATCCACTTTGGCGGCAAGAACAGGAAAGCAGAGTATTACCTGAATGGTGACCGATTGGGAGAAGGGGAGATGCAACGTGACCTGGGTGTCATGGTGCACCAGTCATTGAAAGCAAGCATGCAGGTGCAGCAGGCAGTGAAGAAAGCGAATGGTATGTTGGCATTCATAGCAAGAGGATTTGAGTTTAGGAGCAGGGAGGTTCTGCTGCAGTTGTACAGGGCCTTGGTGAGACCGCACCTGGAGTATTGTGTGCAGTTTTGGTCTCCTAACCTGAGGAAAGACGTTCTTGCCTTAGAGGGAGTACAGAGAAGGTTCACCAGATTGATCCCTGGGATGGCGGGACTTTCATATGAGGAAAGACTGGATAGACTGGGCTTGTACTCGCTGGAATTTAGAAGACTGAGGGGGGATCTTATAGAAACATATAAAATTCTTAAGGGGTTGGAGAGGCTAGATGCGGGAAGATTGTTCCCGATGTTGGGGGAGTCCAGAACCAGGGGTCACAGCTTAAGGATAAGGGGGAAGTCTTTTAGGACCGAGATGAGAAACATTTCTTCACACAGTGGTGAGTCTGTGGAATTCTCTGCCACAGAAGGTAGTTGAGGCCAGTTCATTGGCTATATTTAAGAGGGAGTTAGATGTGGCCCTTTTTGCTAAAGGGATCAGGGGGTATGGAGAGAAGGCAGGTACAGGCTACTGAGCTGGATGATCAGCCATGATCATATTGAATGGCAGTGCAGGCTCGAAGGGCCAAATGGCCTACTCCTGCACCTATTTTCTATGTTTCTATGTACATCAATGAAGAGTGGGTATTTTGATCATTTATTGGCAAGACCATCAATACCCATAAGAACTGTATCCTTGTGCAAGTTAACATCTTTTTATGAAACATTAGAATAACACAAGTAGGAGTAGCCTTTCAGCTTCCCAAACCTGCACCGCCATTCAAAATGATCATGGTTGTTTTGCCCCAGACCTAATCAACTCTTCTGATTAGATTAGAAATGGTTCTTGTTAAATACACCACAAGTAGAATTCCTTGAAATTCCTTATTCACATGAAGCTCACAGAGTAAACAGTGTACATACAGTAATAATAAATACATTGATAATACAACGACGAGTGCAAAACACCATAGTGCATGATTGTAGTGCAAAATCCAAGCAGCACAAAAGAATACGAGTACAATAACAGGATAACCGATGAGATAAAGTTAAGAGTCAGTGAACATAGAAACCACTCCGGGAATAGGGTGTTAAAGAGTGATTGGTTCAGGAGTTGGATAGTAGTGGAGAAGAAGCTGTTATTATATCTGGACCTCCAAGCTTTCAATCTCCTGTATCCTCTCCCAGAAGTTAGTAGAGAAAAAAGGGTACGGCTAGAGTGACAGGCATTCTTGATCATACTTCTAGCCTTCCTGATGCTCCCCACTATGAAGATGGACTGGATGGAAGGAGGTGATGAGCCTGTGATGGACTGGGCTGTGTTCATCGCTCTTAGTTGAGTTTTAGTTTGGGGATGCAGCATGGAAATGGGTCCTTTGCCTGGTCTACTTGCCCTCTTGAGAATGCTATGGTGTGGCCCTGAGAAATAAGTGATACCTTGACCTATTCAACCTAGTCAGTGCTGTCCAGAGGGAATTAATAGTTTAGCATCAAAGAGTAAAAGTAAGCATGCAGAATCTTTCCGTGAAATAATCCACTGTGTGTTTGTGATAAGTTGAATCCTTGCTCAGTGGAGAATTTTTATTTTTCATTACCCAGGTCGACCAGAGATGCTTCATGTTTCACAGTGGTTCTGAATAACCTCCGTGTTTTTGTCATATTCGATTGGTTGATGCTTGTGCGCGATTTCCTGCAAACGTCTGACAGCCCAAAGAAACCAGAAAATGCCTCGCCAGCACGTGACCGAAAAGTGGGCAACGAAGTGTTGGTTCCCAAAACTGTGAAGTATGGAGTTGTCACAAAGCGTTCTTCAGTGCCAATGCCAAATGAGAAATACCTGGAAGTGAAAATCAACGTAACTGGTAAAAACTGCAGTTTATCTTTAGAAAGTTAATACATTTTTATATGCCTATTTGTTCCCAGATCTATTTCACAGGAGTAAATCTTTTGAAGGTATCTGGAGAATAATTTTATATTTCCTTAAAATCTCCATTCCTGTGGTCATAGCGGGGGAAAAAAGCCAAAATAAACCGGGGAATTTTAACTAGCGGGGAATTTAACAACGGCCGCTCTGGCACCAGTGACAGCTCCGGCACCTAAACAGTTAGCTCTGCAACACTGCATAGCGGTAAGTCGTTCATTGGGTATAGGTGTCAGCTGCTTAGGCATTGGACAGACAGTTTGAAGTTCTCTCTCTCCTGAATTCGGTGGTGGTGTTTGGACACAGTTGAAACATTATAATTTGGCATGGATTCATCTGGACTTGGAAGGGTTAAAATTACCAATAGTTTTCACCATGAGGACTGGCTGTGGCATTATTGGCTGGACTGTGCACAAATGCGATATTGATGGGTAAATGGGGCTCACTGCTTTTAAGTCGCTTGTTAACAATTATTTTATTTGCTCGGACACGCATAGGTTATGTTCATCACATAATCTTGGGGCAGCAAGCGTTCATGTATGAAAAATAATTCAGTGTGGTAAACTATACAATGCTGAGCCTTCCTCTCAAGTAAAAAAAATAATTTTAGCCAACAGTTGCAGAAGATATTTTCTTGAATTTTTATTTCTGCTTTCACAGAATTGTTCGTACATGCATTAGTCAGCGGTATCCTGAGAAGCAAAATGCCATCTCTTGGCTTCAGTGGTCTATTGCTTACAATACCTGAATAAGTCAAATCTGATTAAAGCACGTACTGAATTTGACTTGATAAAACCATTAATTTACAGGCTACCAAACCAGTTCCACACCATGTGATTAGCATTTAAATGTCTTTGAAGCAACCTGCATCTAAAATCGTTTTTTTTAAATATACCATGCCCAAATAAAGTAATATTCTTTTGAGCTGCTCCCATTGAATGGGATTGTCTTTTCAGTTTTGTAGTTTAAGGGTTAAATGTCATTTCTGTCTCCAATCCCAATTTAGCATGAATTAAAGAACCAACGATAATTATTTCCATAGGTACTGAATTTGTAGTGGTTGAAGACGTGTCATGCCATGATACAAATGCAGTCATTCTGAAGGCCACGACTGTGCTCACCTATAAACCACGTCTGGTAGATCGGCCTTTCTCCGGCAGTCTTGGAGGAATTGAGGTAAGAATCACTGCAAGATCATATGAAGAAAATAAAGTTATTTTACAAGTTAACGGTAATTTTGTTTTATATCGCATTGCAATGAGATACGTTTTGCACTGTGTAATCAAAATAACTTTCTAAATATACTCCTATTCATAAAAGATTAATATCACAAGTGAATTTTTAATTTGTCATTCGCTCACTATTTCCAAAACAGCTTACTTTGGGTTCAAAACCCAGAGATACCATTCACTTAAACATTGAGAAAAATCAAATATAAAGATTATAGAGTCATAGACTCTATAATGAAGTTTACTTCAATTTAACTTGGGGTCTGTTGCATTGAAGTCAAAGAACTGGTTGTATTATGATATTGCATTCCTCATGGGACTACTTTTCCCCTGCTGCTCCTTTCTTACCGATGTGACTAAAGTCAGTCACTTGAGTTGTAAAATGTCCACTATGTACTGCAACACTTTTAAAAAATAAATTGCATTTATATTTTCATTTTTTTAAACTGCAGCAAACATTGGCTAGTTTTATTTTCTCATTTTTGTTCCAGAATGTAATTCTAAACCTGTTTGCTATTTTACCCTGTTTACAGGTGTTTTCGTGTCGACTTGGCAGCGAGCAAGAGACTGCATTGTCCATTATCGATCCCGTAAATGTGCAGATAGAATTGATTGGAAACCCTATCTACCAGAGGAGCTCGGGTCTACTGGATGCCTTTGGTAGTGAGGATTTCCCACCAGTGCTTGAGGTATCATTTTAACAGATGGCTTCTGAGATTTGATTGTCAATCTGTGATTGTTAATTGTCCTCAGCTGCGCAGTAGTTTGGAGTGCTACAATCAGATTAGCTCCTTAGTTAAGAAGAAGGAAAATAACTGTTCCCTTTCTTTAAATACTGCGTCTAAGCTCCTGCAGTCTAAGCTACTGCGTCTAAGCTCCGGTGGGACTGTCGTATGTTGAAAGACTGGAGCGACTAGGGTTGTATACACTGGAATTTAGAAGGATGAGAGGGGATCTTATCAAAACGTATAAGATTATTAAGGGGTTGGACACGTTAGAGGCAGGAAACATGTTCCCAATGTTGGGGGAGTCCAGAACAAGGGGCCACAGTTAAAGAATAAGGGGTAGGCCATTTAGAACGGAGATGAGGAAAAACTTTTTCAGTCAGAAAGTTGTGAATCTGTGGAATTCTCTGCCTCTGAAGTCAGTGGAGGCCAATTCTCTGAATGCATTCAAGAGAGAGCTAGATAGAGCTCTTAAGGATAGCGGAGTCAGGGGGTATGGGGAGAAGGCAGGAACGGGGTACTGATTGAGAATGACCAGCCATGATCACATTGAATGGTGGTGCTGGCTCAAAGGGCCGAATGGCCTCCTCCTGCACCTATTGTTTATTGTCAGTTGACTCTTGCATCTTTCAACTTGAAAGAGACATAAATTTGAGGGTAGATGAAAATTTAAAAAATCTGCTGTGCTGGAAATCTGAAATAACAATAGAAATGCTGGACATGTTTAATGTTTCTCTTTCCATGGATGCTGCCTGAACTATTAAGTGATTCCAGCACATTCTATCCTTTTTAAATGTCAGGATTCTGCATGAAAACGATATTTTTGTCAGTATGTTATTGAAGAAGCCTTTAAAGGCATTCATCAGTAAGTTTGGGTTTAAAGAAGAGTAGAGAGAAAATCAAGCGGTGTTTTATTTGGAATGGCAGCTATTTACAGCCCAGTGATTGAACAGATTCCAATTGATAATGGTTGTTTATTAGATCACTTTTGTAAACGAATGCACATTTAACATTAAAGTACTGTGTCTTGCGTTACCATAAATATATTTTATAAGAAAACCGAAGATGAATAGCACATGAGATTGAAATACTGATTGCAGGGAAAACGACAAACTGCCAGTGGCAATTTTGCTGAGTTGCTTTGCTGACCTTTGTCTAACCCTGACACTACTGTAGTTTCCAGCTCTTATTACGCAGGGCATCACATGCAAGAATCTTGGAGAAAATTGCTACTTTCTTTTCCCGGCTTGCTTCATTTGCTCTTTTAAGCAATGCTCATAATTTGCAAATCACCTTGAGGCAGTTAGACACTAGAGTTTATGGATTGCAGAATAGAGAAACAGAGGAAGTCAAACCAAAGTCGTAAAGGATTTCCAGATGTAAGTTATTGCTATATTAATCATAAATCACGAAGGACGATAAAAAGGCTTTTGGCTTTGAAAAGAAGAGTTTTTAAATCAAACAGAAACCCAGAAGTTTTTAACTTCAAACCATTTAACATTTTGATCAATGCACAGAGTAATAATCCAACAGGGACAAATACAAATATCATATATTTAGTGCTCCTGAACTGAACATCGTCGTATAATAAATCAAGAATTTGGAATAAAGATTAAGAAAGTCTGAACTTAAGTTTGTCCTACAATTCTAATGAGCTTTTGCCCTCTTTGACCTAAATTATAATGAGCATCACAGTTACACAAAGCTCTATATCAAGGGCCTTAATTTATAACATCTATTTCCTAGAACAATAACGAGTGAATATAATTTTACACCACTGCTAACATAAGATTGAGACTTGAATTTGAAGATCAACAGCAATTTTTTTTATTCGTTAGTTTTAAAAGCTTTAATTTTCCCTGGCTGTGGCATGAGAAATCAGCGTGACACACCGGCGTCTGAAGCCCTCCTCATAAAGCCACTGTAATTTTCTGGGTTCAAAGCAAACATGTGGTGGTACTTTTAGTTGAGAGTGAAGAACAGATTCAAGGAAATAGGAGGAGTTGGATTTTGGATGTGGTTACTGTTTTATGCTATGATAATCACTTGCAGATTTATTCAGCTTTTAAAGATTAAGACAAGATGAGGTTATCCTCGGTGGAATTATCATAGTGAAGGCATGCTGTGTGCGGCTCTGTCTAGCTTTACAAGGGAAGAATGGACACTTGACTGAGCTACTGGAGGGCAGCCAAAGTTCATGAAATTGACACTGAAGGTCTCTAGGTGGGAAAGGAGAGAGAGGATACATGGAGGTGCGTGATATTAGATGGAAAGAAAAGAGAAGCAAAACATTAAAAATGATACACTGTCTTTACACAGTCAAAATAGTTGGATTTTTTTTTAAAAATCCATTGCCAAACCACCTTATTTATCCGGATGTAGTACTTGCAGATATTAAACTGTGTTGAATCGACCAGCATCAAGGGTAAAAAGCTAAAATAGATGCTCCAATCATTCTCATTAAGTCAGTGTATAAAATGTGAGTCTGAAAGCACATGCTCTGAAAATGGCCATTCAAATGGCTGAACATCAATGGTTCCGATACAAATTTCTGCCTTTTATAAGTTCCAGATCTTATTGGTTCCAACAAGATTGCTGTATCCCATTTGGCAAAATGATGTTAATTCCAAGAGAGCAGAAATATCGTCAGTTTATATCCAGAAGAAGGGCAAGTGTGCAATCTGTGAGCATCATAATCCTAAATCCTGATCATTGAGTTCATGCCACTGCCTCATAGTGCAGGTGTACGGGGTGCTAGCTGGTTGGCGCGGACTCGGTGATCGAAGATAGACAGAAAATGTTGGAGTAACTCAGCGGGACAGGCAACATCTCTGGAGAGAAGGAGTGGGTGATGTTTTGGGTCGAGACCCTTCTTCAGACCTGTTTCTGTGCTATATCTCTAAAGATATGAGGCAGAAGACTGTTGCTGTTAGTTTTTTCCCCCCTAAAGTGATGAGCTTCAATGACAATTCAAAATTAAGACCGAATAATTTAAGAGATATTACTGATATCTTTTTACTCTAGACTTCATTTTTCATGTTCAAAAGTAGAAAGAAGACTAGATAATGCATAGAATAGAATTATAGATAGATACAGCACAAAAGAAGCCCAGAGATATCTGTCCTAATCTTAAACTTATTTTGTTCTTGCGCTTCAGATTCAATTCTCCAGTCTTGACATCAGACTTTCATACAACGATGTACTGCTATTTCTGGCGATAGTGAAGTCTATTCCGAAGCAGACCACTGCAGTGCCAATCATGCCTGATCCTGAGTCAATGAATGGCAATACCAACTCATTTCGTTTGACAGGCATCTCAACAACAGGACCTGAGAAAAAAGAAACAAGTAGACACCAAATAGATCCTGTCCTTGGTAAGTAATAAGCAGAGCAACAGAGCCCCTTTATAGATTATCCTTTTTGTCCGTAGTCTGCATACCCCTCAAGTCTCTACCAATGTGGTATTGGACAAATAATAATTGGAATTGGTATTGCTTTAATATTGTCACATGTACTGGGATACAATGGAAAAACTTTGTTTGTTGTCCAGTCAAAGCATTCTATACATGAGTACAATCAAGTCAGATTCCAAGTAAATCTTACCCCCCTCACCTTAAACCTATGTCCTTTCGTTCTCAATTCCCCTACTCTGGGCAAAAGACTCTGTGTGTCCACCCGATCAATTCCTCGCAGCATTCTGTATTCTGTACTCGATCTCGCTATTATTCAATATGCATCATCTCCACTTCTAAATGCCTCCATTTGTCACAATGTCCATCTATTAAGCACTTTACTAAATATTATAACTGCTATTTTATCAATAGTTCAATGGTACTTTAATGGTTCACTCATCTTACTCATTCTTTTATTTTTTTCTGAGAGTTTCCCCAATTAATATCAAAGTATATGGGTTGTTTTGTAATGTCAACATTTAAAAATGCAAGTTGGATTCAAATTGTCTAGACTCAATTCATTATGGGCAAGTGAGGTCAAGATTTCATTGTATCATTCTTGACTATTTTTAAACTCTAGTTAAAAGCTAGCTTAGTCAGTTCATCAAATAATTTCATGACTGCCTCATTAAAGAAAATATTCTTCTATTTCAATTACTGGAATGAACTCCTAATTGAGTCATTTAGGAATACCTCGATGGTTAATTGAAGTCAAAATCCATATGTTTTCCCCTTTTTATTTGGCAGCTTACAAAGTCACTTTATAAATTACAAGTCTATAAGATTTGAAAGTGGGGAAAATTCTAATTTGGACTTAGCTGATTCACATTAATCCTTTCCATTTGAAATCAGTCAAAAACCATCATATAAGGGCGGCTGAATAATGACGACAATTCAGTGAATGCGGAGTGGTGTAACATGTTTTGCAGCTTTGCGCATTTTCCCACAGGGTTACCTTTCCAGAATAAAAACTGTTGCTTGTACTAATTGTATATACAATGTAGGTGATATGGTGGCTTATGTACAATCCTTAAATTGCCTTTAACTAATGTGAAATGCAGAGATTGTTAATTCTAATTATACATCAGCATTTTCTTTCTTTTTATTGCAGAGTTGCAGTTGGATCGCCTCCAAGACCTTGGATTTAACCTGGACGATTGTCGTAAAGCATTGCTGCAATCCAAAGGTAGTGAACATACATGGAATTCCAACTATAGAGTATATTATTTTTGGTCGTGCTCCTAATGTTGGAATGGAAAATTATTCTCTGGAATTTGAGGAGAGGAGGAAAAATTAAGACTAATTTATCAAATAGTTTATGAAAAGACATTTTAAAACCATTTGGGTTCTTGCTCTTTATCCAGTGGATGCCAATTAAAACAATAACCTGCATTGGTGGTACTTTGATTCCACAGCATTTTACTGTTTGTTATAAACAGAGCGACTGAACATATTTAATAATTTAATTCCTGTTTTGTTTCTAATGGCACAGGCCAGCTGAATCAGGCAGCCATGTGGTTGTTTAAGAACGCTGAGCCAGTGTCGGCAGGTGCAGCAGCTACCAGCAGTGATGGTGGAGCAGCTACAGCATTGCTCATCTCCGGGGTGGAGGTGAAAGCTGAGAGCATCTGTATCTGCTTGATCGATGACTGCATGGATTGCGATGTACCTCTTGCTGAACTTACCTTTTCAAGTAGGTTACTTGTTAAAAATTACTTCCAGCTTCCTTAATAGACAAGTTGGAAAGGCCATTGTCTGATTCAGTACTAACAGAAGCAAGCTTCCTGCAAGGACTCTATTCCATTTTCTCAGTTTCTCCATCTCTATTCCAACAGTTCTGTTGACAAAACTTTCCACACCAGTCCGTTTAAAATAGATTCCGTTTTCTTTAACCAGGACTTCCATTTTACCATAGTTGATGAGGGTGATCAACCCTCTCTGTCTCCTACGCTCCTGATCTCCCTCTACACTCCCTCTCTTACCAGGCAGAACAAGGACAATATGTCCTCTAGATCTTGCCTTCCACCCCACCAGCCTCCATAGTCATCTCATGACACCAAACTTTGTTCAAGATGGATTTCAATTTGTTAAAAGTTTACAACATTATGGAGAGATTTACAGATAAGTGTATAGAAATAGTAATTGGATCAAGAGTTCAATAAATCATACCTTTGCCACAGCTCAAGGTATAACTGGACCCAACTATCCATCAATTTTGTTGCAGTACACCAAAATACAGTTAGCAGCAATGTGATTTGGAAATTACAGAAGGAGAATACACCAATCAGCCAAAACATTATGACCTGATGAGCCAAAACATTATGACCACCTGCCTAATATGCTGTTGGTCCTCCGTGTGCAGCCCCATACGCAGCAGGGTGCGATGCACTGTGTCTTGTCACACATTCCTCCCGTGACCACCATTAAAATGGTCTGTGACTTGTGCCACAGTAAACCTTCTGTCGGTTCAGACCAGACGGGATAGCCTTCTTTGCCCTCGCGCATCGATGAGCCTTGGGCGCCCAACACCCTGTTGCCGGTTTATGGTTTGTCCCTCCTCGGACCACTGTCGGTAGGTACTCACCACTGATAACCGGGAGCACCCCACAAGCCTTGTCGTTTCAGAGATGCTCTGACCCAGTCGTCTGGCTATAACAATTTGGCCCTTGTCAAAGTCGCTCAGGTCTTTACTGCTGCCCATTTCTCCTGCATCCAACACATCAACTTCAAGAACTGACTGTTCACTTGCTGCCTAATATATCCCATCCCTTGACAGGTGCCATTGTAACAAGATAATCAATGTTATTCACTTCGCCTGTCAGTGGTCATAATGTTTTGGCTCATCAGTGTGTGTGTGTTGTTAACAAAGGATAATCCTAATTTCTGGGAGTGACAGCAGATGGCTCTGGAACGCACAATTCTGGAGCAACTATAGAAGGGGTTTCATTTATTAAGCATGTTTTTATTGATCATTGAAACAGGACCCATTCATATTTAGGTACTTAAAATTGATTATTTTCTTTATTTAGGATTATACTTCCTGCAGAGAGTGGGATCAAACCCAGAGGGGTCGGCTAATTTTACTCTTTCAGGAGATTATTACAACCGTGAGTTGTCAGGTAAGATCTTATTAATTTAAAATAGAAAATACTGTATAGTTCAGTCTGAAGAAGGGTCTCGACCCGAAACGTCACCCATTCCTTCTCTCCTGAGATGCTGCCTGACCTGCTGAGTTACTCCAGCATTTTGTGAATAGTATACTTCAAGTAATGATTTTGCATTAATATGCGTGCTGGCATGTACCAAGTATGTTCAATGTAAAATTGTGCAGGACCCACCCTCTTAGTCTGGTCCCGATATGGAGAATGTGGGATGGCTAGTATCACTCTGGCAGTTTGCAACGAGTGGATTGGGAAGGTTAAGACTTACACTGGAATTTAGAAGGATGAGGGGGGATCTTATTGAAACATATAAGATAATTAGGGGATTGGACACATTAGAGGCAGGAAACATGTTCCCAATGTTGGGGGAGTCCAGAACAAGGGGCCACAGTTTAAGAATAAGGGGTAGGCCATTTAGAACGGAGATGAGGAAGAACTTTTTCAGTCAGAGAGTGGTGAAGGTGTGGAATTCTCTGCCTCAGAAGGCAGTGGAGGCCAGTTCGTTGGATGCTTTCAAGAGAGAGCTGGATAGAGCTCTTAAGGATAGTGGAGTGAGGGGGTATGGGGAGAAGGCAGGAACGGGGTACTGATTGAGAGTGATCAGCCATGATCGCATTGAATGGCGGTGCTGGCTCGAAGGGCTGAATGGCCTACTCCTGCACCTATTGTCTATAGTGAAGTAACAAATCTGTAGACTAGAAAAGGTGAGACAATTGGCTAACACCGAAGATAGACACACAATGCTGGAGTAACTCAGCGGGACAGGCAGCATTTCTGGAGAGAAGGACATCTGAGAAAGCGTCTCGTCCTGAAACTTCATTCATTCTATCCAGAGATGCTGCCTGTCCCGCTGAGTTACTCCAGCATTGCGTGTCTTATCGCATGAATAGATTTTATCTTTGCTAGATATATTTATTTTGCCTTCACATGGAAAACACCTTAATGATAATCCTCAAAGCTGTAAATGGGAAAAGAAGCGTTTAGAACTTCAGAGCTTCTATAATGTAAACATACTTTTCCCTGGTCCACAAGGAAAATCCCCTGTGGCATTATGTTATGCCCTAGCATTTATTACCTTGAAATATTTGAGTGACAGAACAATATTCAGCTGCAGCAACCACTAGATGGGGCTAATATCTCGCATTATTTGAGAGGGGTTCTGTGCCACATCACCACCTGTGCTTCATGCTGTACAGTACTCAGGATGTTAGAAAAAATTGCAAATATTAAACATCTGAAGCAAAACAAATGGTTAGAAATGCAAAGCCTGTCCATTGCAATCCACGCCAATTTGGGTAATTTTTCACAGAAATTCATAGTGCTCTTGAAAATATTTTATATTAAGAACAGTAAAATGTTATATTCAAAGCATTAAGCTGCGTGCTCTGCCTCAAATGCAGACTCGCCTGCTGTGCATTTTTGGCTCCTTCTGTTTTAGCTTTCAATGATTGTATTCAACATTGAGAAACTGGATTTTCTGTGTGGCTTTAATACATTGTAGGTTAGCTGCAGGCATGATTTCCTGAGTACTAAAACATTGAACAGTTACTTTTGAGTGTTGTGTTATCAGTGTATGTGTTCTTGTCCTTGTGATTACACACCATTGGATGAAGTGAAAATGTGAACTACTGCCAATGCTAAAAACTTAAAATCAGGTACATTTTTTATTTGGTTTTAAAAATTGTTGCAATTTTGAAATTTATGAGGGAACATTGATATTAAAACCCTCTGATGCTGGTCGTGAAGGCTTTTGTTTTTTTAAAGCTTGTCCATGGAGCCCCCACCCCCCCTTTCATCTGAATCATTTAAATTACAATACACTGGGACATGGGACCTGACGAGTTGTATGTGCGTTCTTTTGATTTTCTGGCTGACGTGGCATATTAGCGAACAGACTGCTGGATAGGATTTTCCAACACCAAAGACTTTATGTCCTGCACAGACAACAAGATCTTTCAGCAGTAGCCAAATCTCTGCACAAAGAACAGAGTAGCAGTGTTGTTTGATTTATTATTTAAATAAAAGCTTTTCTGTACTCAATTAATAATTTTAGATCATATTGCTGAGGAATTTGAAATTGAGGGCATTTTGATTCCAGATTTGTTGCAGAAATCTAATAATTTATACTGTTTTTTTCTTAATTAAAAAAAGAATTATGATGAGCTGTAAGACCTCAGGTTTACTTTAAACTTTATTTTGCCAATCAGGTCTCCAATGTATCAGTATTTAACTTTCTGGCCAAGTTATTGGGAAAACCTCATGCTCTTGCATCTGCATCCAGGGAAGCATACTTTTCCTGCAAGCTGCAGTTAGGCATATAGTTCAGGCACGGATTGGTACAGCTAAATCTCAGGAACATTCAACTGCATTCAGTTATATTTTCTGTTTTGGTCAGGCAAGGACCAAAATAGTGTGGATTTGACATCTGGAATGTTAGAAGTCTTTGCTCTGCTTGCACTAAATTGGCAAGCTCTGATTATTGTGCAGTTTTTGAAAAGAGTCAAGTTTTATTGTCATATATTCCAAAACGAAACAGTGAAATTCTTACTTGCAGCAGCACACCAGATATGTAAACGTAGTATTATCAGCAACTGCATAGAGTTGCATGTTGCATAAAGTGCCTAGTACTCTATGTAACTTGTAACTGTTGTAAACAAGCTGCCTTGGCAGATTTTCCAGTGGTTAAATTTCCAGACTAGTATTTAGTACTTTGACACCTTACATTTGATCCAGAGACATGAATTGGAATTGGTGAATTTAAATTCAAGTCATTCAGTTATGATCACAAGGTGATCATAAAAGAAGAAAAAAAACTGACTCATTGATGTCCTTTGTGAATGAAATTATCCAATCATTCTCCCCCCCTGACATGAATTACTAGTCCACAATCCAAGGGGTAATTAAAGGCAGGACAAAAACAAGTTTACGTCCCATGAATAAAATTTTAAAAATTTGAATCTTGAGTTTTAATAACACAAATAAACTGAGGTCTTTCAGAAAAAACGGAGATATTACGAGGGCCAAAGTACCATATTAGGTTTCAGCAAAGAAAAAATCACTCTACCTAAATCGTCATTAAATTAATTATTGTTTGGTTTTGCTCTTTTCTAACTTAGTTCAAAGTTTGCAGTGCAATTTTTAAGAATTCTATGGATGAAATGATTAATACTTGAGGTTACCCTCCCCAATCCAATTCTGACAAAATACAAAATTTGAATTAAAAATGCTGTCAGTGGATCTTACCAGTCATTAGTGACAAATATATCAACAAATCGGAAGTGTAAATGGACCAACTCTCCTCGATACAATATTCAGGAACCTGCTAATAAACCAATTTAACAAGTCTGTTGACAAGGTAACAAGCAAGAATGTGACTTGGTGCAAAGCTCTATCTGTTCAGTTTCAAATTCTTCACAAACTTTAGATCAATTGCTTTGGTGCAGTTCGTATGCTTGTCATAATTCGGATGTCTTAGATCTCCCCAATATTTTCACACTAGGGTGGGAGCCTTTTGCTGAACCTTGGACAACGTTCCTGAGTTGGCAGCAGCAGGCAGCTAGCCGTCTTCACCCACCTCGCCTTAAGTTAGATCTCCAAGCAAAACAGCGGCTTGACATCAACATTACATCTGTCCTGATGGGTAAGGAATCTTCAGATCTTAGTACAGGCATTGTGTTTGCTGTTAACTTGAGGATTACCTGTCGATCTATGAAAAAGCAATGCCAGCCATTAGTTCACAACAATTTGTACGAGAGATGTACAGAAAACCTATTGTAAATGGATGAGGTACAGCAGTGAATTGTGAAATCTGCTTCTATACATCTCTGTTACACTTATACATTTCAGTTGGTATCCTTTTATTCACAAAATACTGGAGTAACTCAGCAGGTCAGGCAGCATCTCGGGAGAAGGAATGGGTGACGTTTCGGGTCGAGACCCTTCTTCACAAACGTCACCCATTCCTTCTCTCCCGAGATGCTGCCTGACCTGCTGAGTTACTCCAGCATTTTGTGAATAAATCGATTTGTACCAGCATCTGCAGTTATTTTCTTATATATCAGTTGGTATCCTTGCTGTCTCCTAGTCTCTTTAGTGGCTGGTTTGAAGGAGGAAGAGTTCTGGATAAAGTGTCTCCACGGATGTTAAATGTTTATTTTTATCTGTCAAATTTTCAGTATTTGCAGTTCCTGGCCAAGAATGATACACTCCCCATTTCTTGATTTAGCCTCTTTTGGTAGATCAAACAAGGGGAATGGCAACATCCACTCAGTATCATCTAAAAGTACATACATACTACGTAAAGTGTTGTAGGAACAATGGGGTTTGGCTGTAACATTATTCCAAAAGCATAATTCCCAACGTCACCCAATTCCTTTCTTGTTCCTTTTCTGTTTGTTTCTTATAGAGCAGTACAAAAGGACAAAAGCCTCTTGGATTGCAGACTACTGCAAGGAAGAAAGTGAGAGTTCAGAAACATCTCAGTGGAGGACTGGAATATATGGCGATCCATTACATGGACAGAGTAAGTACTTAATATAAAAAGAAGTAGGACACTTTCTTCCATTGTTAAAGGCAATAAAAGTCTATCAGAAAATTTAACTTAGCAGTCTTGTTTAAATTATTGGCTCTGAAAGTGCACATAGAAAGTAGAACAAGCCCTTCGGCCCACCAAGTCCCTGACGAACATGATGCCAAGTCATCATGTCAAGGGTCCTGATCCAAATTGTCACCTATCCATGTTCACCAGAGATGGTGCTTGACCTGCCGAGTTAGTCCAGCACTTTGTGTACTTTTGTGTAAACCAGCATCTGCAGTTCCTTGTTTTTACATGATGCCAAGTTATCTTGACAAAATGACCATGGACTCATGATTGAAGGTTGCAAGCTCCCAGTTGAACATATAACATATATTGAAAGGTTAAAGCAGCAAATGCAACAGGCTGTTCTCATGGACAAAAACTCACTAGATGGAAATGTGGGTCTGATGTGTCTACATCCCAATGTGCAACTGATGTTTCCATCAACTCCAAAGGGCAGAGGGAAATATTCATACTGCGTAATAGCTAGATTTGTAAAATATAGTTCCAAATTCATAAATTTCTAAAATATGTTAACATTGTCAAGAGTTCAAAATCTGTTATTAATTATTAGTTATTTAAAAAACAAAGGCTTGGGAGTTTTTCATTTCTGAGTCACAATGAATGCTGCTTCTTTCTGCTATTTGATCTCCATACGTCAACATCAGACCCCTGCAATAGCAGGAAAGTTTCCATTATGTACTGGAGCAGTTTAAGAAAGGACTATCGGAGAGACCATTTTGTGTCATTGGGTTTGGGACAAACCTGGGCAAATGGGGCCAGCTTAGAAGGGGCATCTTGGTGGGCATGGACTGGTTGGGCCAAAGATCCTGTTTCCATGCTCTATGACTCTAAAAATTAAAAGCTAATGAAGACATTTTGTATAAAATGTGCATTATACCCCTCCATGACACATTGGTCAACCTGAGGAGCACCTTCAGCAACAGACTGGTCCCACCAAGGTGGACCTTTTTCCCCTGTGGCTATCAAACTGTACAACTCCTCCCATTTTTGTAGTGGGTAGACTGACCCCCCCCCCCCCCCCATCTTTACACATTCCTCATCCTGGTCTTTTCCACGGGAATTTGATTCCATGTTTGTGCAACATTGCATATGTGTTGTGCAATAACTGGTCACTTAAATTTCATTACTATTATAATGCACATGACACTTCCAATGCCTTGTAACTGTACCTTGTGACTGGTGGCAGACCAATTTCCCTCTGGGATAAATAAAGTGGTGGTATCGTATCGTATTAAATCCCAGATGTGCCCTTTTGGAGTGAAGTTTTCTCATAAGAAATGCAGTTACAGTTCTGTGACAACCTCTCCCCCATTATACAAAGTCCAAGTATGTTAACAAATCATTTAAAAAAAGCATTTTAATACTAAGCTATTGGGACAAATTATTCTCCAATGACATGTGCCACTGCTAAGCTAAGGAACTTTACCAAGTGTCGTTATTCATCTCTACCCACCACCTCTATAAATCTTCCTCAAATAGAAGCTGCACGTTTCCCCTTCTTAAGCTGTGCAGGTTATGCAGTAAAAGCCTGTTGATTCATCTATTAAACTACAATGAATGAACTTTGACTTTTCAAAAAATTTCACTGATGAACTTCTGGCGAACAGTTATGTTTGTGACACTTTGCAAAGTTTGGGAAGCGGTCTTCTACAAAGTACTTTTTCTAGCGAAGAAAATAATAACTTATTTTGTTGTTACTTTATATATCCCCACACTGTGCGCTAGTTTCCCAGACGGCCTGTCAGGCTACTTTAAAATTATGCTGACCAAATTGAGAGTCATGTGCGGGTCAGTCCCTATTGTTTTCATCACCATTTTGGCATACCTGGTGGTCCATATGAATGAAATGTTTACTTTAAATTATGTTATTATCTCCAATTAAAAGACAAACATATTAAACAAGGTTTCCCTTCACCTGTCAGTAATATAAAGATGATTTAGAATGCTTCAGCATGCAATACTGAAGTAAATGTTCAACAAAACTGTTCACTCTTTAATACAAAGCAGATGCAGTTTAACATGGTTTGTAAAATGCCAATGAGTTTTAGAGACTTTTTATTACTTTGAATGTGTTGAATGAGCACTTTGATTATTGCTAAATCTAGGTTGACATCATCGGGGAAGTAAAACCTGCATCGCCGAAAAACAAAATACTAATATTATCCTTTTTGTACTTGTTAAATGACTGATGAAACCCAAACTTAAGAATAAGTCAATTAAAATTTCTGCCTAAAAATCATCAATAGACACTTCATAATACAGTCTACCCTCCTTATTACGGACTTTATAATGGATTTTGGTTATAATGGACAGAACGTGCCCACAGTAATCGGACACCTTAAGTAATCTTTAAGTACAGGAACTGCGAGTTACACTGTGGGAGGCAAGCAATTGCTTCGGTTGACACTCATGCAATGATGCTCTATAAACAATGCAACAAACTGTCTTTTTGTATTTTTAGCTCTTAAGAAGCACTTGGCATATGTTAGTAACTCATTACCTCCCTTACTGGGTTATAACAGACAATCAGCAGTAATGGACACCATTCCCCCCTCGCTACCCCACGGGCCTTTCACAATGAGGGTTATCTGTATAGACTTTGTATAACATTTAAAATACAACATTAATTTTTATACCTATCATCATTGTACTCATATTTATTGATCATTACGTTTCTCAATCTAAGTTTATGTGGGGAAAGTGAACCTTTTACTTTCTAACTCAACCTTTTTCTCTCTCTCTGCCAGACAGCCCTCTAGCCTATCTTAGAACGAGAAGCACTGCCAGTTTGACCAACCTGGAGCGGCAGATATATGCCAGAGGTACTGTACCTGGGAGTGGGAAGAAGTGAAAACAATGTATTTTTAACAGATACGATACAGTGTAACATGCCAACAAAAAGCATTTGACTATTGTCTTATATTTTCTTATCTAAACCTTTTCAGTTTACTAGTCAGACTTAGGGGTACATTATCCATTGTTTTGCTGTTTTGTGCCCATGTATCTTTGTACATTTCACTCTCAAGTACCCAAGTGCCCAAATAATGTTAATTTTCCACCCCTCTCCCCCCCCTGCTAGTCAGACTTGTGGAAGGGCTCCAAACAAACGGGTGCAAAGCAAGCCATTGATTAAGATCTCCCAAGTGCCAGCCAGAAGAAAAATGCGAATGTAAACTTTTTTTTTAAATTTATCGTCTAACCCAGAGTCTTTCTGTCTCAGCTGAAACTTTACTCCAATTTGGAACGTTTATCCCATTGTGTGAGCTGCTTTGAAGGTCGCCTTTATATTCTATTGAGCACATTCCATGGTTACGTACCTATCCAGATTACCAACCTCCCGATGTACCCTCCTAAAAAATGACAAGACCAAATTCGGATAAGGCAACCTATTTTCAGTACCTACAGTGTCCATCCTGAGTGAGCCATTTCAATTCTCCTTCCCATTTCCACACCATCCTGCTCGTCCTGTGCCTTCTTGATTGCAAGAATAAGGCAAAGGAATGGAACGGCACATCATAGTCCACCTGGGAAATCTGTAGCTTAATGTTATGAAGATTACTTATCTCACCCCATTCTCCTTCTACTCATCTTCTGGTCCTCCCATTTTTGTCGACTTTCTCAAACTCCGTATCCCCTCCTTCAGTCCACTATTAGCTCTTTCTGATTCCATCCATCTACTTCCGACACGTTCCATCAGCCACTCCCCACCCATTTCACTCTCCCACCCTCCCCCACCTGGTTCTGGTTCCATCCATCCTTCACCTCTTCCCATTATCACCTTCCAACCGTGGGAGCCTTTGTGTTCTAATTATCTCCAACCTAACTGTTCCAGCTTCACCTTCCCCCCCCCCCCCCGGTCTATCCTTTTTTTTTTAACGTGGCCTCAGTCTATCATCCACTTGTTCTGAAATCCAACCCTCTCCCTCCCCTACCCGGCCCAATCTGCCCGTCATCCCTCACTCACCCTTCAGTGCATCAGTCACATGTTGGGCTTTGTCTCAACAATCGTCTCCGTTTTAGACTGGCTATCTCCCCTCTCCACTCTTTGTTCTGATGCAAGGTTTTGACCCAAAATGGTGGCAATCCTATCCCCCTCCTCCCCCCCCCCCCCCCCCCCCCGCCCACAGCTGCCACTCGAGATGTTGAGTTTCCCCAGCAGATTTATTGCTCTAGATTCCAGTACATATAAACTCTTATGTCTCTAGATTATACACGCACATGCACACACCAAAATGTGTTCCATCCTCGAGATCAGGGGTTCCTAACCTTTTTCGTTCCGTTTACCTCTGGCAACTTTTCAAAAATAAATTTACCCCCACCCTGTTTTCAGTAATTTGAGTTTGCACTTCTACCATAATAATGCAACCGACAAAGGGGAAATTTTAAAATACTGTTTTTAACATTATTATTTTAAGTACAAATAACAATAATGGGAGGTGAAATGTACCCCCTGGGGGTAAATTTACCCCAGGTTGGGAACCCTTGCTCTAGATCATTTGGACCTCTCTTGAATTGTACAAGAATGTACAGAAGGCTGCCTTGTATTGTCTGTAATGATAGAGACTGTTTTAGCCAACTGGAAGAAGAGCAGTCCAACTTGCTGTCAGTGTTTTATTTCAGTTATTTCACAGATGGCATGCTACATAAAAAGATGCTGGCTCTATTTTCCCTTTACCATGTAACTCTGATTACATAGAATCAGGAGATTTACAACAGAGCAGGATGCCATTTGGCTTGTGCCAGTCAGAAAAGTACCCACCATCCCACACTTGATTGGTAGCCTTGCAAGTTACAACACTTCAGGTGCGCATATAAGAACTTTTTGGCCTTGGTGAGGATTTCTGCCATTATGAACCTTTCTGGCATTGAGTTCCCAACCCCTAACATATCCGAGTGGGAAAAAATCCTCTTTTTCTTTCTTATCTTTATGTAAATTACTTTAAATGCATTACAGCACTGGAACTGGCCCTTTGGCCCACAGTTTCTGATTCCACGTTTATTCCCGTTTACACTATCCAGGCCCCTTTTATTTTTATACAACAAAATTAATCTCCAATCAACCTCCCCTGTTCCAAAGTCAACTGCTCTACCTTCATCTTTACTCTCAGGTAAAAAGTTTAATCCTGGCAACATGCTCATAAATGTCCTCTCCATCCTCTCCAGTGCAATATTTGATGATCGGAACTCTACACATTTCTAAAGCTATGGCCAAGCAAGAGTCGTGTATAGTTCCAGCATAAACCTCCCATGTCCTTTTATCTATTCCTGGGCTAATAAAGAAAACATCTCATATGAAGGTTTACACTGGCCCTCAGGATTGATTGCAGTAATTTGCTCACCACTTGTTAAACAAACTGGTCTGTAATTATTTGAGCAACCTCACAACCAACACACCAATACCATTCCTGTAGCAAGGGATGATCAACAAATGATTATCGGAACCCTGTGCAATTTCTGAAGAAAGGGTTCGACCTGAAACGTCACCCATTCCTTCTCTCCAGAGATGCTGCCTGTCCCGCTGAGTTACTCCATCTGTATCTTCGGTTTAAACCAGCATCTGCAGTTCCTTCCTACACTCTGTAATTTCCTCCCTTGCATTTTTTTAACTGAGGAGAATGTATTTTTTTCTGGATCTGGTGATGAACTCACTTACAAAGATGTACATAAAACCTTTCAGATTTTCTTTGATTTTCATTTAAGACTAGTTTGTGAAACGTTGCAATTGAGCATGCCAGGATCAAGTATCAATATTTAATATAATCCCATGATGATGTACCCAATTGCAATTTGTCTCAGACGTGAGGTTTGCTTTTTAGCAGCTCTGAGTTTCACTCAGCAGACCAAGATTATAGGACAGGAAAAAATTTCAAGAGCTATTTAGTGTACTATACATGAGCATCAAATAGATAAGTTGGTTTTCTGTTCATTTGTTCTTTATGGTACAAAATGATTCTTTCTCTTTTCATATTATGCTTCAGGACCAAGCCAATTCTTAGGTAATTATCCAATTGTTTTGTTCATAGGTTGAAATCTATGGGTAGTTTTCACATCGGTGTATGTAGTTGTGAAGAAGGGTCTCGACCTGAAACATTACCTATTCCTTTTCTCCAGAGATGCTGCCTGACCCACTGAGTTACTCCAGCATTTTGTGTCTATCTGTGGTGTAAACCAGCATCTGCAGTTCCTTCCTGCACACTCTCAGCTGGGTAGTGCACCAGACAGATCAATCAGGCACACCCAATTTATGGTGTTACTGGTTTCTAGATTGTTGAAATTGATGTTCTGGAACTTGGAGAAGCCACAGTACATGCACTCTTGGATGATGATGTATCATGTGCTGAGCAAGATGACTCCTCACATTTACAAATAGACACATTCTGATTTTTGTTTAAAATATGAACTGTATATGTTCTTTATTATTGTAAACATCAAAATTGTATATTGTTACAAGTTAAGACAAGAGGCCCATGATTGTTGAAAGCAAAAGGCACCTTTCATCATGTGATTTTTCGGGTGTAAGAAACAACTGCTATGTAACAGCATCAGGGCCATTCTTAGTCATGTGTGGCCAAAAATGTGAAAAATTGTGGAATACATCTCTTCTAATTCTGGAAGCATCACAGGTATATTGTGTTGTACTGTATATATGACTTAGGTCGAAGTTTATCAAGTGAAATTTTTATGTGTTTTGCTGACAATGTTTGTTTAGGGTAAGAGGTCAAATATGACTGGTCACGTGTGTGACCTCACATGGCCACACACGTGACTAAGAATGGCCCATCATTGCTCATCCCAGCAGAGTGTGTGAGCTGGGAGCTGGGTCTTGAAAATTGCTGGAAAAGTCTTCACAGAAATCACACATTTGCAAGTAAATAATGCCAAGCTTGCCAGCTGAGTGTAATAGAAACCAAGATGTACGCACTGTTTATAAACACACACACACACACACACACACACACACACACACACACACACACACACACACACACACACACACACACACATATAGCTATATGGTTGGTAGCATGCTCGTAAAATTTGATATTCCTTCCACACGTTGCCAAATCGTTTAACTGCACTATGAAGGCAGCTCCTTGCTATTCCAACAACAGTACTGCATTGGCTAGACTGGATTAAGGGACACAATTTCAAGTGTTTAATTTTATCATTAAAAGTCACCATCTTCATTTATTCGCAGAAATTTAATCCCATGCTAATGATCTTCGCGATGGTGTTTACAAATATTTCTCAATTCTCATCATAGATTCTCTTCTAAAAGAATCCTGATAAATATTTGATTAACATTAGTTTATTAAATTAATTTTGTCTAATATTTTTACAATCCTGTTAATTTTAAATAATGTTTGTTTATTAAAATACTTTACAAAATAACTTGATCCTAAAAAATACCCAACAATACAACATATGGGCAAGGGGTGATAAGTGGATAGTAACAACAGTGCCATTAAAGTTCCAAATAATTACAATTTCCAACCTTCCTTGACATTCATTGATATTGGTGTTTGTTTCTAATGTGCTTATAAATACTCCTGCACTCACAGACAAGAGCCTGGGAATCACCATTAGCTGGAAACTCATCTGGAGCAGTCATTTAAATGCTGTGGCCACAAGCATTGGTCTGGCTGTCCTCTGGCGAGTTACTCATCTGACTGCTCAAAGCCTCTCCATAATCTCCAAGGCCAAGTGAGGGGCATTATGGGATACTCTGTGCTGGTCTGGATGTGTGCAGCTGCTTCAACTCACAAGACGCTCGCACAATTCACCATGAAACATTCTACCAGACTAGTTCCCAGTCTCCCTCCACCCAAAGGCCATTCACCACCCTAAATATTCCTTCCCACCACCTGCAGTGCACAATGGTGTTAGTGTACACCATTTGCAAAAACGCATCGCGTTTACTCAACAAATTCACTAAGCACCTCCCAAACGCACAACCCATACTGCCAAGTAGGGCTGGAGCAGCAAGCATATGGAAATATCGCAACTTAGAAGATCCCCTGCACGTCCTGATGTGGAAATATATTCATCATTACTGGGTCTAAACTCTGGAAGGCCCACTCGACAGCACTGTAGGAGTATTGGTTTGATCTATTGAAAGATAGAGCATGAAAATCAGCCAACCGAGTCCATGCCGACCATTGATCAACTGTACACACTAGTTCTGCATTATCTACTTTCACCTCCACAGCACACAGGCAATATACAGAGGCCAAGGAACCTACCAATCCTGATGTTCACTCGAATGTTTGCAGCAACGTGGCTTACAACACTAAATTCCCGCGGGTAATTGGGGATGGAGAATGTATGCTGGCCTTGCCAGCGATGTTCAATCCTGAAAACTGGATGTGTCTCATTAATAAGAAAAAGTGCCACCTGTAAGATGTGATTCAGCGTAACGTCTGAGTTTATGTTTAACTTGGCCCTTCAATAAAAAAAATGATGAACTGGTGAAACCTCAGCATGATGATTTACATCCTGAGTCATGCACAGTCACATCCCTACGTGCTCCTTAATAGCATCCGCCAGCAAGGCTCCCAGCTGCCAAACTACTATTTTCATGGGTGCTGGGAAGTTTATTGTCATGTGTACCGAGGTGCATTGAAATGTTTTTGTTGCGTGCTAACTAGTCAGCGGAAAAACTATACACAATTACAATTGAGGCACCCACAGTGTACAAATACATGATAAAGGGAATAATGTTTAGTGCAAGTTCAAGTCCAGTAACGTCCAATTAAAGGTAGTCTGAGGGTCTCCAATGAGATCGATAGTAGCTCAGGACAGCTCTCTAGCTGTTGGTAGGACGGTTCAGTTGCCTGATAACAGCTGGGAAGAAACTGTCCCTGAATCTGGGGGGGTGTGTTTCCACACTTCTGTACCTCTTGCTTTGATGGGAGAGGGGAGAAGAGGGAGTGGCCGGGGTGGGACCTGTCCTTGATTGTACTGCTGGCCTTGCCAAGGCAGCGTGAAGTGTGGATGAAGTCAATGGAAGGGAGGTTGGTTTGTGTGGCGATCTGGGGCAAATAAGGTTTACGGTGATCTACTCCCTATCAATGGTGTCTTTTAATTCATTTGTTTCCTTTTGCAGCAGAGGAGAAGATACCGAAGCGTCGGCAACCTTTTGTGCCTTACGCTCTGAGGAACCACACGGGATGCACCTTGTGGTTTGCCACGCTCACAACCACTCCAACAAGGTACAAAATGTTCTCTTTGTGGCATCTTAAATTCTAATAATGGCTGATGGCTGGATATTCCATTACAAATATTAGATTTTATCCTTTAGATTGGTCATTGGCAAAGATGCACTCATAGAAATTGCTAATCTGTTTACCGATTGCTATGCCGAAAACCAATACCAGATGGTGAATCTGTGGAATTCATTGCCACAGGCGGCTGTGGAGGTCAAGTCATTGGATATTTTTAAAGCAGAGATAGATAGATTCTTGATTCGTACGGGTGTCGAGGATTATGGGGAGAAGGCAGGAGAATGTGGTTAGGAGGGAGAGATAGATCAGCCATGATTGAATGGCAGAGTAGATTTGATGGGCTGAACAGCCTAATTCTACTATCACATGAACAGATATATCCATGCTAAATGTCATTGATCATTCAGCAGCAGTTGACTTGCTTGGCATTTCTTCCAACTGTCCCCTCTTCCTCAAATTAAGTTTATTTTTATAACTTCAGAATTGAAAGTACTCACTTCAATATGAATCGTCATTCTATTGGACTGATGCTGTGACTGTAAGTGAGAGTAGTTTGATGCACCCGCAGTGAAGGAGATGTTGTTTTTGATTGTAGAGTGGCCCTGTCTCACAGCGAAAGCCCGGGGTACATGCATGAAGCAACTGTGGCTGACCTTGACGACCAGCACAATGTCAGTCAATGGCGTGAGGTGCTCCCAGGAGAAGAAGTTCCTTTCGAGTTTGAAGCCAGGGAAAAACTAAGGCACAGGTGTGTGAAACAAGATGGCATGGCATTCCTTCTATAATCTCATCACTGTTGTAACGGTATTTGTGCTGCGTTGGTCTGCGTTAGATGTGCTGTGTAAAATTGTGTAGCCATAACTGCAATGTAATGTAAACTGTGTAATGTAATTGCATGTAATGTAATAGACAATAGGTGCAGGAATAGGCCATTCGGCCCTTCGAGCCAGCACCGCCATTCACTGTGATCATGGCTGATGTAGTAATGTTACTACACTTTGCATTTGTACCAACAGACACACCCATGAGTTGAAGATTCATCAGCTTTTGGTCCGGGTGAACGGGTGGGAGCAAGTGAGCCCAGTGTCTGTGGATAAAGTCGGTATCTTCTTCCGCTGTGCAGCACCCGATCGCAACAACCAGTCATCCATGGTAACTGTGATTAACTGCCTGCACGTAGTTTGTCAAAACTTATACCATTCAAAGACTCTGTATTTTTAGCTGTAACATGAGATTCTGAAGAATCAACTGCTTCAGAATTTTTTTTAGCAAATAATAATTTGTTTTTTTTAAATAGCATATAAGGCGATATCATCCATAGCCTTACGATTTTTTTAAAAAGTCTAGAGAGGTTTGCTGAACTTGAGTCAACACTTTGGTTACAGTAGAAGGACCACATATATATTTTAGGTTACCATCTTACGAAAAGAAATAGAAAAACTCAAAAGGATGCAAAAACCATTTACATAGTTTGATAAAATGACACTAATTGGGATAGAATGAACAGGTTGATTTTATGAAACGATGCGGTTGAGAAGTAATCTATTCAAGGTTTTTACATTTATGAAAGGTTTTGATAGTGTAGCCTTAGGCATATCTCCATTTGTCCACAAGCATAGAGTTAAAAGGCGCAATACAACTGACTAGAAAAATTATATTAAAACATTTTCCAGGAAATTGGGCAGTTGTTTCAAATTGTACCGATAAATTTAAGGGAAATTCCTACAATCCTTTGAGGAGAAGGGGATTCTGGATTTGCAGAAAGATTTAGATGAGGTAGCATGGAGAATTGAGCATAGTAGAAATGAACTATTTGGGCCAAGTTGACTTTCTACGTCAAAGATACAGGAGAGAGGAAGAAAACTGTTTTTTTCCATCTGTAAAGTAAAATTCCCTGATGATAATTCGCTGAACACAATCGAGAGGTAATATATAGCCTTTTCTGCCTCTGTTTATTAATTTGATCAGATCAGAAGCTCTTTGATGTGAGTGAAATATTAAATGTAAAAGAGCTAATTCTGATCCCGATAGTTGGTGGTTCAAATTAAACCTTCCATCTCAATCGTTAATTGTTTGCCCCTATATGCAAAAGTATATTATGAAAGCTACACGATTTCAGATGCTGATGCACAAGAGTCATAAGACTTAACACATGTTGCTTTTGTAATGTATGTCTACTTTCTTTGTGCCGCAGGTTGGAAGTCCCATTAGCAAGACCAATATTATACATCCACATGTTTATGTAAGCATTCTTTTACTCTCTGATCACAACCCTCTTAAAAAAATAATGTTACTTTTTAAAATTGGTTTATGATGCAATTTTGTGCTGAATTACTATTATTTTAAATGTCATTTTTTCCAAATTGCCAGGGATGTGATTTTTGGAAATTTGTATTGCAAGAATGTCTCAGTTGTCACCATGCTGTTTATGATTATGATGTATAGATTGTGTCATTTATATTTACATTCCTTTGTGGCGGTCCCTGGGTATCAGGCCACTCCTTGGGTCAGCCCCCTCGTCACTTGACGGACAGGCTTAAGGGGTTAAGAGTCAGCCCGTTGGGGGGTGTGGTTTATCCCGAGGTGGACTTCGCTGTGAGTAGAAGCTCACAGCCAAATAAAGACCTTTACTAAACCTGCCTGGCGTCCAGCCTTTTCTCTGCACTCCGCCAGGCCACTACATTGGTGACCCCGACGTGGTGCCGGTTGCGCAGCCACGCCCGCGAGGTCGCCCTCCGTCCACGTTACCCCCATCAGTGTCTGCTACGTCCCCTCCACCTGTCAGTCAGTCGCCGGTCCCTGCGCCCGGCGTGTTGCGCACCCGGGCTGGACGCCTCGTGCGCCCTCCTGTCCGCTTTGTACCTCCGGTTCTTCGGGGGGGGGGGTCCTGTGGCGGTCCCAGGGTATCAGACCACTCCTTGGGTCAGCCCCCTCGTCACTTGACGGATAGGCTTAAGGGGTTAAGCGTCAGCCCGTTGGGAGGTGTGGTTTATCCCGAGGTGGACTTCGCTGTGAGTAGAGACCTTTACTAAACCTGCCTGGCATCCAGCCTTTTCTCTGGCCAGGCAGGCCACTACACCTTTGTATTTCTTCCTTCTTCTGAGAGTTCCCGCTCATTCTGTTTTGTGATATTATTTCTTGAATCAGGTTTGTGTGATCCCCAGAACACACTGAACAGTAGAATTTAAACAGTCTAGTCTGAGCATTGGATGGGCTCTCAATACATCAGCATTGTATCATTAGAAATACAATGGAATTTAGTATACTAATGATTACACAGTGTATACTAATGATTGTATCATTAGTATACACTGGAATTTAGAAGAATGAGAGGAGATCTGATCGAAACGTATAAGATTATTAAGGGGTTGGATACGTTAGAGGCAGGAAACATGTTCCCAATGTTGGGGGAGTCCAGAACAAGGGGCCACAGTTTAAGAATAAGGGGTAGGCCATTTAGAACTGAGATGAGGAAAAACTTTTTCAGTCAGAGAGTTGTGAATCTGTGGAATTCTCTGCCTCAGAAGGCAGTGGAGGCCAATTCTCTGAATGCATTCAAGAGAGAGCTAGATAGAGCTCTTAAGGATAGCGGAGTCAGAGGGTATGGGGAGAAGGCAGGAACGGGGTACTGATTGAGAATGATCAGCCATGATCACATTGAATGGCGGTGCTGGCTCGAAGGGCCGAATGGCCTCCTCCTGCACCTATTGTCTATTAGAAATATATATTTTAAATTACAATTATTTCCTCGTGTGTATATTTTTGAACTCCAGTTTTTGTAGAACAATTAAGAGAGAAACAGGGAGTTTTCCTGGTGTTCAGGCAATATTTCTCCATCAACCAGCATCTATTTGCCACTTATCAGACAGCACGGTTTTCACATTATCTTCTATATTTATCTACATTCAGAACAATAAAGCATTTTTAGATATCATGCCAACATGATTAGTAATTAAAACAATAAGTGTGCATGTTCTTCCATGTGTATCTTCAGTCAGGTCGTGAGTCTAACATTATCAAATATATATCTGAATACTCAATGCTCGGCTCAGGAGATAATCTAACCCCTTTGGGAGCTACCAGTGCCGGGTCTGCGTGAATAATTTAACATATGGCATCCAATCATTTACTGAGTTATTAAAGATTTTAACAATTAGTGCATTATTGGAATATAATATAATAAAAAGGAACTGCAGATGCTGTTTTTTTACCAAAGATAGGCACAAAATGCTGGATTAACCCAGCGGGTCCACATCTGGAGAGAATACATAGGTGATATTTTTTGTCTCGGACCTTTCTTCAGACTATTATACACAATAGGTGCAGGAGTAGGCCATTCGGCCCTTCGAGCCAGCACCGCCATTCAATGTGATCATGGCTGATCATCCACAATCAGTACCCCGTTCCTGCTCTCTCCCCATACCACCTGACTCTGCTATCATTAAGAGCTCTATCTAGTTCTCTCTTGAAAGCATCCAGAGAATTGGCCTCCACTGCCTTCTGAGGCAGAGAATTCCACAGATTCACAACTCTCTGACTGAAAAAGTTTTTCCTCATCTCCGTTCTAAATGGCCTACCCCTTATTCTTAAACTGTGGAACTAGATTAAGAGTTTAATATCCAAAATATAGACTTTTCCACTCGTCTTTATTTTCATTGTTATAATTATGTATATTGCTTACTGCGAGCTTCATGTGAATAAGAAATTTAATTGCACCCAGTTGTAAAGGATAAACTAATCTGTAGACAGACACAAAATGCTGGAGCAACTCAGCGGGTCAGGCAGCATCTTGGAAGAGAAGGAATGGGTGACATTTCGGGTCGAGATCCTTCTTCAGACTCTTCGGGTCGAGTCCCTTCTTCAGACTGATGTCAGGGGAGGGGGCAGATCCCGCCCCCTCCCCTGACATCAGTCTGAAGAAGGGTCTCGACCCGAAACGTCACCCATTCCTTCTCTCCCGAGATGCTGCCTGACCTGCTGAGTTACTTCAGCATTTTGTGACTACCTTCGATTTTAACCAGCATCTACAGTTTTATTTCCTAAAATAATCTATCTTGTTTTTCGTACTGAAGGGAGTACTGCAGATAAGCTTGTAGGTTTTACCATTGCACAGATAGCTATGATCGTTTATTAATAATGTGTTACACTTGATCCTTTATAAGTAAAGTGTTTCACTCTTCTCTCTTACCTTGCAGTTCTCAGCTCTTCCCCCTGTCCGGGTTGTCTTCTCCGTGACTCTTGAGGGAAGCGCAAGGAAAGTGATAACAGTCCGCTCGGCACTGACAGTGAAAAACAAACTGGAGGTGCCCATGGAACTGAGATTGGATAGTCCATCTGCTCCAGACAGTAAGTTATTAATCCATGCGGCACTAAGTTGAGATTTTTCTGTGGAAATCCATCTGCAATTCAGCAGTACTAAAACAATAGACAATAGGTGCAGGAGTAGGCCCTTCGAGCCAGCACCGCCATTCAATGTGATCATGGCTGACCATTCACAATCAGTACCCCGTTCCTGCCCTCGCCCCATACCCCCTGACTCCGCTATCATTAAGGTAACAAGGCAATTCCTACAAAGGATCATGCCATTATAGGAAGGATGTCGACAAAATGGAGAGGGTACAGAGGAGATTTACTAGAATGTTGCCTGGGTTTCAGCACTTAGGCGACAGAGAGAGGTTGAATAGGTTGGGTCTTTATTCTTTGGAGCGTAGAAGGTTGAGGGGGGACTTGATAGAGGTTTTTAAAATTTTGAGAGGGACGGACAGAGTTGACGTGGGTAGGCTTTTCCCTTTGAGAGTGGGGAAGATTCCAACAAGGGGACATAGCTTCAGAATTGAGGGACAAAGGTTTAGGGGTAACATGAGGGGGAACTTCTTTACTCAGAGGGTTGTGGCTGTATGGAATGGGCTTCCGGTGGAAGTGGTGGAGGCTGGCTCGATTTTATTATTTAAGAGTAAATTGGATAGGTATATGGATAGGAGGGGATTGGAGGGTTATGGTCTGAGTGCAGGTAGATGAAACTAGGTCAGGGAGAATGGTCGGCGTGGACTGGTAGGGCCGGACAGGCCTGTTTCCATACTGTAGTTGTTATATGTTATATGTTATCTACCAAGCCAATTCATCCACTTTTGCTACAACTTTGTGTGCTTTCCACAAAGTGAAGTAGTGATTGGGAAGAAGTTCAAAATATATTTGTGTGGAATTTAAAAACAGAAGGTGGGAAATCTGCAGACGCTTACCCTCCCTTGCAGGAGCCCAAAGGAGGTGTTTAATCAGAGCTGGTACTGGTTGTTGTAAAGCCACTCTCAAGACGTGGGGTTATATAAACACTGAAGATGTCATCTGCATGTGTGGCACTCAACCACAAAGTATGGAGCACCTATTGAGATGTCCTCTATTGGAGCACCAATGCAAAGCCGAGGATCTCACAGAGAACAATGGTATTGCAAAGAGTTGTGCTCAGTTTTGGCTGAAACACAATATCTAGCATGTGTGGACACGATGAGAAGAAGAGAATCAGGAAATCACTAGCTATGAGCAGTGTGGAAGTTCAGGTTGTCAGCCTTTGTACAGGATTCCTCAGCCTCTGCACAATTGCAGCTAATGCTGAACTGCAGTAATAGACCAGGAGCTCAACATATGGGGCCAAAGCAAAGCATCAGCAGGTGAACAGAATCCTGTTCTATGCAACCAAGTTCGTCAGTAAAATGGAGACACAAGAGACTGCAGATGCTGGGATCTAGAGCAAAACAAAAACAAGCAGCTGGAGGAACTCAGCGGGTCAGGCAGCAACTACAGGCAATCAGATAGTCAACGTTGGAAGGTTGTAGGACTAGTCGGCCCATAATGTCATTGGAGCCTAGAATACACTGTGTGGGTACTCTCACAACTTTTAAAGAGAGCACTTTAAAGTGCCAGGGCATAGAAGGCACACATCAGATGTTTGTAAATGAGATTCATGTAGATGAGTAGGAAAAAAACTGCAGATGCAGGTATAAATCGAAGGTAGACAAAAAATGCTGGAGTAACTCAGCCAGTCAGGCAGCATCTCTGGAAAGAAGGAATGGGTGACGTTTTGGGTCGAGACCCTTCTTCAGACTGAACAAGGGTCTCAGTCTGAAGAAGGGTCTCGATCCGCAACGTTACCCATTCCTTCTCTCCAGAGATGCTGCCTGACCCACTGAGTTTCTCCAGTATTTTGTGTCTACCTTTAATGTAGATGAGTAATTGATGACATGGACATGGCAGGCCCAAGGGCCATTGTCCTGTGTGACTCTGACTTTACAAAGATGGTTTCCTTTTTGATTTCTTTCAAATCTATTGCCAATTGCCGATTAAACCAATGTAATCATTTCAGAACCGGTGGTGCTGCCAGCTGTGCTGCCTGGCGACTCATTGGCAATCCCTTTACACCTGACGTCCTGGCGTCTACAAGCCAGACCTAATGGATTTGGTTTGTTTTTCTGTAAAACGCCCATCCACTGGACCAGTGTGGCAAAAGTAGGAGAAGTGAACAGCAGCAAGCGAGAGTGCCATTCGTCAGACTGTGATAACAATAGCTCCTTCAGGTAAGCAGTGTGCTCTTTTATCTGCTGCATTTATCACTGGGAATCCCCTAACGTGGTGGATATTTGAATATTAATACCAGCTGTTATCAGACAACTGAACCATCCTACCGCAACTAGAGAGCGGTCCTGAACAACTATCTACCTCATTTAGAGACCCTGGGACTATCTTTGATCAGACTTTACGGGCTTTAGCTTGCACTAAACATTACTCCCTTATCATGTGAATGGCTCAATTGTAATCATGTATTGTCTTTCTGCGGACTGGTTAGCACACAACAAAAGCTTTTCACTGTACCTCGGTACACGTGACAATAAACTAAACTTATTTATACATGCATTCTTCAAATATATTTATGACATGCAGCCTTTAAATGTTTTGCCTAATCATCAGATGTGTAATGACATTCATTCACTTGCTTCGTCTACAATTATGAACATTTGCACTCAGCTTACGGGTACTTAAATCAAATCTTTGTTGAATTCTAAAAATATACACGTTCAGTTTGCAGCTGTAAATTAGTAAAGGTGAAATAATAAACCTTTCTGTTTATTATTGTGAATTTTCCAGATCACTGTCATTGGAGTATATGAATGTAACTGTGACACCGTGACTTTGTTGTCATTTCATCCAGGTACTGTGTGGCAGTTAAGAAAGAGAACTACCCTGATTACCTGCCCTTAAATTTAATGTCTGGCAATGCGATGCAGGTTTACCGACAACCGGGACACACCATCTACTTGTTGCCCACCCTGGTACTGACAAACCTCCTCCCCTGTGAGCTGTCCTACTATGTCAAAGCCACCCCCATCAGTGGGTCATTAAAACGAGGGAAAGATGCCGTGCTGCACACAGCTGACACGTCTCAGAACATCGAGCTGGGTAAGATACTGGTTGTTTAATCTGTTCCAATGACCGTAAAAGCAGGCAACATCTCCAAATTGCAAAAGAGTAACACTTTATATTTTGTCCAAGCATGTTTTAGAAACTTTGTGAGATAAGATGTTTAAATGTACCATTCACGTGTGTTTGAAAACACACATATAAGTTCTCTCGCTTACTCTTATTGAAGCAAGAGTCTGTTTAAAGGAAGAAGCTTGCAACTGAAGTCAGAATCAGAATAACCTTTATTGTCACCCAGAAAAACAAGTCTTTTGGACGAAATTCCATTACCCACTGTCCAACAATAAGAGCAATAAAAATAAGCAATTACACACACAATCACAAACCAACACAAAACAAAAAAAAGAAACATCCATCACAGTGAGTCTCCTCCAGTCACTGATGGAAGGCCAGAATGTATTTTTTCTTCCCCTGCCATCTTCAATGCAGAATTTACCCTGCCTTTCTTTAGCACATGCTGTTAAATACTTTTGTATTTAAGCTTCACTTTTAAAATAAAATTGTCCCAAGGTTAAATGAAAGGATGTGGATGGAGGCTTTGGAGATGTTGGAAATGTTGCATCTATCAGTATGCTTTTTTCTCCAAATTTCTCTAAAGCATCGGAGACTTGACAGAAGTAAATAAAATATTGAGAGGCATATATAGGGTGGATAGTTAGAACCATTTCCAGGTGGAAATGTCAAAGACTAGAGGACATTACTTTATGGTGAGGGGGGGGGGGATATAAAGGAGGTGTGCAGGTTACTGAAATGCGCTACCAAGGCTGGTGGTGGAAGCAGATACACAGGCAGAATGATTCATGTTGCTTCAAGCTCAGCAGAGACATCATGGACTGGATGGCCTGTTCCTGTGCTGCACTTTTGTATGTTTGATGTAAATCAAAACTCATGTGACACAGTTCAGAGTGTTCCCAGCATCCTGGTCAATTTTGCTCTGAAACTTTACCACTAAAATTAAATTAAACACAAATCCCAGAAGTGGTTGCTGTGAGGAATAGTGATGTTCCTTGTTACTTTATATCATAAAGCTTCATTTAATCAAAAAAAAACAAAAATGCAGATTTTCTTAATCTGAAATGAAAACAGCATTTCTGTTCCAATGTCATATTAGCCATTTAAATGCAAAATAAGCTCTTATTTTCAGAATGCATTTAATTATTTTTTTTGTCAGGAATAACACTTGAAAACTTCCCCATGTGCAAGGAGCTACTGATACCAGCAGGGACCACTAATTACCATGTTCGCATGCGACTCTATGACACCAATAAGCGCATGTTGAATCTGAGCATTCGGATTGTGTGCAGAGCTGAAGGTTCCCTGAAGATACTTATCTCTGCCCCTTACTGGCTCCTCAATAAGACGGGTAAGAAAAGGGTTCAGATTCCAGAGTAAAAATAAGTGCATACATTGTAACACTGCAAGTGGTGTGCAGAAATGAACCCTCTGAAGATTTCTGCTTCATCCCCATCTTCCCACAGGCTTGCCTCTGATTTTTCGGCAGGACAATGCGAAGGCTGATGCTGCAGGACAGTTTGAGGAGCACGAGCTGGCAAGAAGCCTCAGCCCTCTCCTGTTCAGCTTTGCAGACAAAGAGCAACCCAACATGTGAGTGATAAATGTAACGCTACACTCCCAGCTTTATCTCCCATCCTCGATGTGACTATTCTCCAGTTTCAACAGTTCGTAATTAAGGACAGGATATGTCCATCCTTTCACCTTTGTTAAGGCCTAGCTTTAACTTTTAAGATGCCAGGAATTATAATGTTTTCAAAATTCTTTGAGTCAGTATGAAATGTACATGTCTGCTTAAGTGAACCCTAAATCTAGATCTTAAAACTACCTTATTTTCACTCTTTCGCAGTTATGCTGAAATCTTCTTGACCTAAAATGTTAACTGTTTCACTTTGTACAGTTGCTGCCTGACTCACTGATTTTCTGTTTTGTCTTCACTACTTAAACTCATTCTTTAGTGGGTGACCAGTCCTTTACCTTTTCAATTTCTCTTTGCAATTGGACTGATTTGCAGTCAGTTTGTTTCTTAAAGTGACATCCTCAATTCCTTTGTGCCAAAGTTGCCACCTCTTGTATCTCACTCATTTTACCTGCAGATTTCCATCTTTATTTCTTTTCCCCCACCCTCGCCATCTTTCACCCACCCTGAAACAATAAGCATTTTTCTATAATGTAGATATAATGTAATTAAATACCCTTTGTGGAGCATTACACTTTCATTATTCTTTTCACTCGGCCATTGGAAAGATCTCATGACCTAATGTAAAGACAGTTAACAGCCATTTGATAAACGGAACATTTTGAGTCATTACTTGATTTCTAAACAGACTATTTTAACCATTAGCTGCAAGGATCAACACTTAATTTTTTCCACCAGCTATCTCTATCCTAGGTTCGAGGAAGGGTCTCGATTCGAAATGTCGTTTACCCATCTCCCTCCACAGATGCCTCGTGGCCGGCAGATCCGCCATCAGTTTGTTTTTTCCACAACGTTCCAGCGTCGCCAATCTCCTGGGTCTCCGCCTCACTTTTGGCTGTGCAACGATACAATATGATAGAACTTTATTTATCTCAGGAGGGAAATTGATCAAATGTTCACCAGGACACGGCAAAATTGTTGTTCACATTTCTGATGATCTTTGCAGGTGCACCATGAGGATTGGAAAGGGGATCCACCCGGATGCAGTACCCGGGTGGTGTCAGGAGTTCTCCCCAGATGGAGGCAGTGGTGTCCGAGCCGTGAAAGTGATTCAGCACGGGAACAGACCAGGACTTATTTACAGTATTGGTAAGGCTGGACAAAGGTTTTCACTGACTTACTTGAGATATGTGCAGGGGTTGATGAATGGAATCCTCTTTCATCATTGCAAAAGCACAGCTGTTTTGTCCAGTGCCAACAATAAAGTTTTTATCCCTCAATTTCTGCTTTGCATTACTGGGTCTCCAAACATGCTTTTATATTCAAGGATACAAAGTGCTGGAGTAACCTAGCAGGTCCAGCAAACAAGGGTAGGTGAAATTTCGGATCAGGGCCTTTCATCAGAAAATATTCTGAAGAATGGTCCTGACCTGAAACCCTTCTGAAGAAGGGTCCAAACCCGAAACATCACCTATCCATGTTCTCCACAGATGCTGCCTGACCCGCTGAGTTACTCCAGCACTCTGTGAAACATCACCTATCCATGTTCTCCAGAGATGCTGCCTGACCCGCTGAGTTACTCCAGCACTTTGTGTCCTTTTGTGTAAAACAGCTTTTGCAGTTTGCTGTTTCTAAATGCTTTTATTTTTCTGTTTCAGGAATTGATATTCGGAAAGGTCGAGGCCGTTACAGAGATACCAACATTGTAACGTTTGCACCCAGATACCTACTGGACAACAAATCCTCTCACAAATTGGCTTTCGCCCAACGGGAGTTTGCCCGAGGCCTGGTAGGCTTGCGCTTTCTGATGCTGTGAAGGCATGACACGTTAAATTGTATTTTGGAAAGGAATGTCTTACTAAATGCAGCAGAAACTTGGAACTTACTGCAAATATTTTTTTTCTCATGAGCAAACTTGATGAATTCCTGCATGCACTGCATTAGGCTTTCTCTTAAAATAGATGAGGAAAGGATTTGATAGTGGGTCGGGACATTTCCACAAACGTTTTGCGTACACAAGTTTGCAAGCTGAAGTGATGCAGAAACAGCAAAATGAATAGGTTGGGCAGACCCAGGGCAGGCTTGCTGGAACGGTTGAGGTAACATGATGACCTCATTTCATCAGGGTTATACATTGTTAGTAGCTTTTAATTGGTTATCAATTTAGCCCATCAGTGATATTGTAGAACTGCTTTTTATCCTTTCTAAAACGTTCACCTATTGTATGAATATTGCACTTTCAATTTGCTACTTGGTTCTCTCTCCCTGTTGCTTTGCTATGTATGCCTGTGTCAGTACAAGATGGATGCAGATAAGAAGACCTATTCAGCTCATTTCGGCTCATCCATTAGGAAAGATGCTACAATCCTGTTCTCATGACATTCAAATGCACCTCCATTGCCTGGAAGAGTATTCTGTCTGTTTGTCAGTGTTGATGTGAATTTGCAGACGTCAGTCCTAATCTGTGTCGTTTGTCCTACCATTGTTTAGTTTTAGCAATGTTCCTCTTATTCTCAATTCTCCTTTCATTAGCCTTTTTCTAAATTTAAAAACCTAAATTTCTTCCGTCTTTAACAATAGCATTATACTTTCCGCTAAGGATCAGTCCAGTGGCTGAATAGTGTTTATAAATATATTTCATTTCATAATCCTCGCCACATAAATTGTGACTTGGGTTTCAATCTGAAATTTGAATGCTTCTTACCCACCAAGGTGGTGAGAGAATAATAGTGTTAAAGCTTCTCCTTAATGGATTAGCAAACTGCTCTTGTCTGATCAGGCAGATGCAGCTAAGAGCACACACTATCTGTCAGTTGCTATATATGCACCTAATGGATATTTCATTGAATTCCACCAGTTTCATCTCTTTAGTGATTTCTGGGACTTTGCTTTGAACAAATTAGCTTCAGAATACCCTGCTTTCATACGTTTATGTCAGCTATGGATATAACGAAAGTCATTCTACTCATTTTGCTTATCCATTAACAATGAGGATGTAGTACAACTAACATGACACTTAACTGCTTAAGTAATTACATTTTTCACCTGAACCGCCAGTCCTCAATATATTTTGCCCCATAATTGGATTTTAAACCAAGAATTTGCATTTCACAAGTATTTTAGTAGAATTTAAGCATTTGATGAAACCCCATTAAAAAGACATAAATGTCATCTTCTTTCCTTCCTTCCTTCGGCATCATTGTCCTGACAATAAATCACTCTTGACACAACAATGAATTTAACCTTTCTTTTTCAGGGCACTCAAAATCCAGATGGTTATATTTCAACTCTACCTGGAGCTAGCGTGGTTTTCCATTGGCCAAGGAATGATTATGATCAGTTGCTATGTGTGAGGCTGATGGATGTTTCCAACTGCACTTGGTCAGGGGGGTTTGAGGTGAACAAGAACAGTTCCTTCCATATCAACATGAGGTGAGAATTGTATTCCGGGGAAATAAAATGAGGTAGCTGAAGTCAGGGTCTTTCATAGCTCAACAAGGATATTGTTGACAGTTAGAAATTGGTGAGTTGTGCTATCAATAAAAAAGCAGGATTGCCTTGATCTGAACAACTTATGTTGCACACTTCCTTTTTAAGATACTTGGGTCCCCTTTACAGAAGTTATGAACCTGCTGCGTTACCAATAATATGGGCCAGCTCAGTCTGAAGAAGGCTCATGACATCTGTCCATTCCGTTCAGAGATGCTGCCAGACCCACTGAGTTCCTTCAGCACTATGTTTTTTGCTCGATTTCAGCATCTGCAGTCTCATGTCTCCACATTGGTAATCTGTTTGGAATGATTAAGACTCTTTTACCCTCTTCACCTTGTTTCAGTGTGTTGGGTCTTTAATCTCACATCCATCACTGGAGAGCTGGGGTTTATTAGTTCCTGCCAAAACCCCTGGTGGGATAGTAGAGTTACTGGCAGATTGCGAAAAGTTAGTCATTTGTTTCATTGATTTTATGGATATTTAAGAACATGCAACAGTTTGTGTTAACTGGCTTAGTGCAATGCCTTTTGTTCGGAAGGAATTTTCTCCATGATTTGATTTTGCTAAAATCCATTTTTTTTTTGTTTTTAGTTTTCTTTTTGCGTCATAATTTTGATTTTTAGAATGCTGGGAGGGTTTAAGAATGCCTTTTTTGTTGCTAGAATGAACAGTGAGATTGAATCCCAGTGACCAAAATAGTGGAGCACATGAGCCATGGCTTTCAGTTTAAAATTAAGCATTTAAAATAAACATGTTGGGTTTAAGAGGCCAACAGCCAAATATGAGCCTTTTTTTTCCATGTTAACTATTTAGCAAACCTGGGCTTTTCAATATCTGTTAGATTTTCTCGCCTACATACTGGTTAAATCTTAGCCATTTTGCCTGCTCTCATTATGATAATTCTGAAATCAGTTCTGAAGTCTGGATGGAATGTTAATGTGCAATAGGAAAGGCTTATTTATGCTTTACAAGTTTTAGCTGTTGCAGTACACCTCTCCCCACGACATGGTATTCTGGGGTTCAGACAAGTCTTCATGACATATTGTATTCTGGGTAGGAAAATAACTGCAAATGCTGGTTCAAATCGAAAGTATCACAAAATGCTGGAGTAACTCAGCGGGTCAGGCAGCATCTCAGGAGAGAAGGAATGGGTGACGTTTTGGGTCGAGACCCTTCTTCAGAATATTGTATTCTGGGGTTCAGACAAGTCTTTGATTTCCAATCCAATGCTGGACTACTTAAATTTGAGGTGCTGTTTAAATAAATGAGGCACAACTTGCTTCGGTGTCCAGAGACCAGGGAGTGGAAAATTGGCACATTTCCATTCCTGAGCTTTTTGTAGCAATTCCAGAGGGAATTTTCCATACGTCAGAATAAAATCACTGTTGGAAATCAACTTCATGATTAACTGTCCAAGTCAATCTCACTGTCCGCCGAGTATTAAAATCTAGATTTGTGGGAAAATTACTGCAGAAAATTGAAAATACCAGAGAGACGCAGAGGTAAGCAGGGCAAATGTACAAGAAACAGGCTGATGATTTGAACTTCCAAATACGTTTTGTTTTGCAGGGATACCCAAGGTAATTGTCACCTCCTCCGGGTAGAAATCACCCTTAAAGGAGCAACGTACCACATTGCATTCAGTAACTCTGAACAGCTGCCACCTCCATTCCGCATTGACAACTTTTCAGAGGTAAATCACTCTTGGCAATGACTATTGCCCATGCATCTAGAACACACCACTCTTGGCAATGACTATTGCCCATGCATCTAGAACACACCACTCTTGGCAATGACTCTTGCCCGTGCATCTAGAACACACTTCACTCTTGGCAATGACTATTGCCCATGCATCCAGAACACACTTCAAGTGTTACAAACACAGCTCTTCAAAATGTTGCCACAACCTGGAAACATGTTACGTAGATCAATGCTGATTAGATATGTGTAACAGAACATGCTAATCGTCCTACTTAATGACACTTCACAGCAAACTAACCTTTGGCAAGAGTTTCAGCCATCTCCAAAATAGACTCGTCAAATGCATCGTAACAAACTAGGAATGTATTTGATCTTTAGAAACATTACAAAATAAGGACAGGATAGGAAAACATTGTCATTCAAACTTGATGCTTCATTCAATGAGATCATAACTTTTTGATTTTTAGATTATAATTTGGTCCTCGGCTCCCAAACCAACAGAGATAATTTATCTGCTATAAGTAATTCCTAGACTTGAACACAATGGTGTAATTTTTCATTCGGTTATGCCTGCATTTCCTTATAGTAAGTGTGTTTGAATAAAGTACATTTACTTATTTCTTCTTTATTTGTATTCTTTAATGCTTCACACACACATTTCTGAGATCTCTCTTCTGATTAAATAATTTTACATCCTTTACTTCTGTTACATAAAGCACAATTTCTGACCAAGAGTCTGTTCTGTACCCTTGCATTTGATTGCAAAATATTATTAATACGATCATTTCCCCTGGGGCTATCCAGCTCAGTTCATTTACTGGGTTAATGTACATTTGATGACCCCTATTTATCTTACTGATTAGACCCTATTCCCAGCTTATTTCAGAAGCGGCCACCACAATGGTGCTGTTCCTTCGTATTGTTGTGCCAGTGATCCACAAAATGGAATGCTTAGTTTCCACAGCACTCCTTCAATCACTTGGTTTTCCTACAAGATCCCAAAACCTTTCTGTATATTTATGTCACTTTGCAAAATTACTCCAGAATTTTTAGCTCAAAACCCTTAGAATTATAGTCCTGCAATTTATCTTCTGATGCATGGTTACAGCGCAAATAGAATCTCTTTCTTATTTTTTCCTCCGTTAACTGTGGTGTGCATTTCAACAATTAAATCTTTCCTTTTACTTGCCAATGGTCTCTCCAGCAAGTGTCATCAGGGAAATAACATATTCTGTTGATCTCTCAATCCTGTTTACAATGCTTTCTGTTTCCCCATAATACACTTCCCCTCTCTAGGCAACCTCTGTTCATGGTACCATATTCACCATTCTGGTGCCCTCCTGGTGGTCTCTCTTCTTACTCAGTGAGGAAGCGTAGAACATAGAATAATACAGCACAGGAGCAGGCCCTTCGGCCCTTTTCCTTGCAAGCAAAGACAGTGTAATTGTTGGGTAGGATCAGTTTCTGCATATTCTCATTCTTTTTTTTTCTTGCATTCCCTGATGTCTGGAGAAAACTGCCAAGAGATACCCCCTTTCCCCTGTGTGAGCAGTTCTTCTAAGTTGGACTTCATGTCAGTGTTTCTGTGCTGGCAGTTCAAGGCACAGACATCCACAACGCCTATTAGTTTCAAGTAGTCTTGCTGTACACAATTCCTCACATTCTGTAGAGCAGACTCACAACTTGTTCTGTTGTAGCTTTGTTAATATTATTTATAATTTACTGTTCAGTCTGTTTTGTTTATTTTTAACTAGTTACGCATCACAAACTAAATATGAGAGAATAATGAGAAGACAGACAAAGCAGCATACAATTTAAAATTGCTTTTATTTTTAATTAGCACTGGTTTAAAATGAGAATGCTTTAAATTATTTTTGCAGCTTTTATCCGTGTTTGTTTCAATATTGTGTGTATTTGCAAATATGTTTTTTTAAAACATCAAGGAAGATAGTATATTGAACTGCAGAAGTTTTAACCTGGGATGCATATTAGACCAGCATGCTGACTAGTTTCAGTTAGGTTTATTATTTGTATAGAAACATATAAAATAGGTGCAGGAGTAGGCCATTCGGCCATTCAAGATGATCATGGCTGATCATCCAGATTCGGTACCCCGTTCCTGCTTTCTCCCCATAGCCCTTGATTCCGTTAGCCCTAAGATCTATATCTAACTCCCTCTTGAATACATCCTGTGAATTGGTGCAAGATCAAATCGTACTTAAGCTTTTGCACTTACTTTGTTGATTCAGAGCAACTTTGAAAGTACTACATAATGACCATTCCAGTAATAGACAATAGACAATAGGTGCAGGAGTAGGCCATTCGGCCCTTCGAGCCAGCACCACCATTCAATGTGGTCATGGCTGATCATTCTCAATCAGTACCCCGTTCCTGCCTTCTCCCCATACCCCCTGATTCCACTATCCTTAAGAGCTGACAATGCGAGTAGGAAGGTAGAGGAAGAACTGTTCTACCAATGTCATGACATCGTGAAGTATGTATCTGCCTTCACATTAAGCTCCTAATCTCTCCTCTTTTGTATCAGGTTGCAATTATTTTCAATCAACACGGTGTGGTGGAGCCAAGGCTAAAGACAGAAGTAAAACCATCCAGCTCACTAGATTATGCTTGGGATGAGCCTGTTCTTCAGCCTTTTATTACATTATCTGTGAAAGGGGCAGGCTCATCAGAAATTACCTGTGATATGAATGATTTTAAAGAGTCAAAGCAGCTTTATTATGAAAATTTCATCTACATTGCTGCCTCCTATACCTTCTCTGGGTAGGTTTTTTTAAATATTGGTTGCCTGGATTTATGTTTCATTGGAATAATGTTCATTGTTCAAGGTTCCTTGCTGATATCAATTATTTAAGTATAACTTCAGGATGATTTTAGATGGTCATCATGAAACTCTTAACAGCTTAAGCTGAAAGGAAAATAATCTCTCAATATCATTGTATGCATTTATTCTAGCTCGCATATTAATTCCATTGTATATAAAACTTTTAGTATTCAATCAGGGTGAACAGTGAGAGAAAAAATGCGTAATCAAGGTAAATAGATGAAAGATTTGGAGACTAATCTTTGCTTGTGAGTGCATCAACATAACCTTATTTTTGAAAATGCTAATAACTTTCATGACTTCTAGTTTCTTCCCATGTCAAGATCAGTTCAACTGGTGGAACAATGTGTTCATGATTTTGAAAACCATTTAACAGATTTATATATTCGCAAAGGAATCCTCGTGCCAGGTGGCGCTAACTCAAAATCAACATGAAGTTCAAAAATATTGATTGGAGCTGATTGGAACTCTGTTTTTAAGATTCTTAGAAAGTCTAAGTTTTGTGACTACTTGTTTAGTTTAGTTTCTTGTCACGTGTACCACACGCTACAGTGTAATATTGTTTAGTTTAGTTTCTTGTCACGTGTACCACACGGTACAGTGTAATATTTTTTTGTTGTGTGCTGTCCGGTCAGCAGAAAGACTAATCCATGATTAGAGTCAAGCCATCCACAGTATACAGATACAAGATGGTTCCAAGTGACCTGGGAATAATGCAGAGGTTGCAGGATCAATTTATTCCAAAGAGGTGGAAAGACTCTAAGGGGAGTAAGAGACACCTGTGGCTGACAAGGGAAGTCAGGGACAGCATAAAAATTAAGGAGAGGAAGTATAACATAGCAAAGAAGAGTGGGAAGACAGAGGATTGGGACTCTTTTAAAGAGCAACAAAAGTTAACTAAAAAGGCAATACGGGGAGAAAAGATGAGGTACGAGGGTAAACTAGCCAATAATATAAAGGAGGATAGCAAAAGTTTTTTTAGGTACGTGAAGAGGAAAAAATAGTCAAGGCAAATGTGGGTCCCTTGAAGACAGAAGCAGGGGAATTTATTATGGGGAACAAAGAAATGGCAGACGAGTTAAACCGTTACTTTCGATCTGTCTTCACTGAGGAAGATACACACAATCTCCCAAATGTTCTAGGGGCCGGAGAACCTAGGGTGATGGAGGAACTGAAGGAAATCCACATTAGGCAGGAAATGGTTTTGGGTAGACTGATGGGACTGAAGGCTGATAAATCCCCAGGGCCTGATGGTCTGCATCCCAGAGTACTTAAGGAGGTGGCTCTAGAAATAGTGGAAGCATTGGAGATCATTTTTCAATGTTCTATAGATTCAGGTTCAGTTCCTGTGGATTGGAGGATAGCAAATGTTATCCCACTTTTTAAGAAAGGAGGGAGAGAGAAAACGGGTAATTATAGACCAGTTAGTCTGACATCAGTGGTGGGGAAGATGCTGGAGTCAATTATAAAAGACGAAATTGCTGAGCATTTGGATAGCAGTAACGGGATCATTCCGAGTCAGCATGGATTTACGAAGGGGAAATCATGCTTGACAAATCTACTGGAATTTTTTGAGGATGTAACTAGGAAAATTGACAAGGGAGAGTCAGTGGATGTGGTGTACCTCGACTTTCAGAAAGCCTTCGACAAGGTCCCACATAGGAGATTAGTGGGCAAAATTAGGGCACATGGTATTGGGGGTAGGGTACTGACATGGATAGAAAATTGGTTGACAGACAGAAAGCAAAGAGTGGGGATAAATGGGTCCCTTTCGGAATGGCAGGCAGTGACCAGTGGGGTACCGCAAGGTTCGGTGCTAGGACCCCAGCTATTTACGATATACATTAATGACTTAGACGAAGGGATTAAAAGTACCATTAGCAAATTTGCAGATGATACTAAGTTGGGGGGTAGTGTGAATTGTGAGGAAGATGCAATAAGGCTGCAGGGTGACTTGGACAGGTTGTGTGAGTGGGCGGATACATGGCAGATGCAGTTTAATGTAGGTAAGTGTGAGGTTATTCACTTTGGAAGTAAGAATAGAAAGGCAGATTATTATCTGAATGGTGTCAAGTTAGGAGGAGGGGGAGTTCAACGAGATCTGGGTGTCCTAGTGCATCAGTCAATGAAAGGAAGCATGCAGGTACAGCAGGCAGTGAAGAAAGCCAATGGAATGTTGGCCTTCGTAACAAGAGGAGTTGAGTATAGGAGCAAAGAGGTCCTTCTACAGTTGTACCGGGCCCTGGTGAGACCGCACCTGGAGTACTGTGTGCAGTTTTGGTCTCCAAATTTGAGGAAGGATATTCTTGCTATGGAGGGCGTGCAGCGTAGGTTCACTAGGTTAATTCCCGGAATGGCGGGACTGTCGTATGTTGAAAGGCTGGAGCGATTGGGCTTGTATACACTGGAATTTAGAAGGGTGAGGGGGGATCTTATTGAAACATATAAGATAATTAGGGGATTGGACACATTAGAGGCAGATAACATGTTCCCAATGTTGGGGGAGTCCAAAACAAGGGGCCACAGTTTAAGAATAAGGGGTAGGCCATTTAGAACGGAGATGAGGAAGAACTTTTTCAGTCAGAGGGTGGTGAAGGTGTGGAATTCTCTGCCTCAGAAGGCAGTGGAGGCCAGTTCGTTGGATGCTTTCAAGAGAGAGCTGGATAGAGCTCTTAAGGACAGCGGAGTGAGGGGGTATGGGGAGAAAGCAGGAACGGGGTACTGATTGAGAGTGATCAGCCATGATCGCATTGAATGGCGGTGCTGGCTCGAAGGGCTGAATGGCCTACTCCTGCACCTATTGTCTATTGTCTATTGTCTATTGTCTATTGACCTGATACAGAAATGACTGAGAAACAGACCGTACAAATGATAGATATCTGACTAAAACTAAGGGTTAGCAAACAAGAGTATTAACATTGGGCAAATGTTCCATCTAAAATGGCACAAATGAGATTTAATCTTTCCGATTGGGTTACCACCAACTCTGAATGTACTGTAGCCAATGGCAACTTCACAATAATCCAGGTTTATTTGCGTAGAGAACAGATATAAACCCGTGATGATTCCAGTCATCTGACACGTCGCTTTTGTGGTGGGATGCAGTGACAATCTCTCAATATTTAGGCCAGTTGTGAAGGAGGTGCAGCAGAACATAGAACAGTACAGTACAGCACAGGAACAGGCCCTTCGGCCCACAATGCCCATGGCGAACGTGATGCCAAGTTGAACTAATCTCCTCTGCCAGCATTAAAGTCCAATTAAAGATAGTCCAAGGGCCTCCGATGAGGTAGATGATAGGAGGTAAAGGGAATGGATAAGTAAATTCAAGGATCGCCCCTATTGCAAAGCTGCATGGATCTAGAGGAAACTAAGGAACCTTCAACCACAAACTCTGAATTAGGCTTAATGAATAAGCCTTTCAAAACTGAAATAGCTTATCCTTGTATTTTGAATATAAAATATATTTGAAATTAGATGAAATGGCATTGTTTTGATTAATATGTTGGACATGACTCGATGGGACTTACTTTGGAATTTAAGCCCCAATACAGAGTCGTGAGTATTCAGTCAAGAATGACATCAGCGCAATGCTAAAGATACTATGGGGGGGTTCGTGCAAGGTGTCAATCTGAAATCCCTTCTCCTGGCAAGTGGACCCTACTCCCTTGGTACCATTTCAAGATGTTTTTTTAAAGTACAATATTTTCATGAAGCTATGACTCATTAGCTATTGAGCGAGTGACTCCATTTCATGTGATCTTCATTGCCTGTGAAGCAAATGTGAGGTTGTGAAAAGTGATGTACAGGTGCTTGATGATTCTTCCTTAATAAAATGCTAAATTTGTGTTGTTGTATTTTTAAACCAGGCTTGTGGAATCCTCTGGAAGGCCTGTTGCTCAAGGTTCAGGGAAGAAAAATGTTCGATGTGCAGAGTTAGTGCTGGATGTTGCACCCAAAACTGGAAGAGTAATCCTGAAGAAAAAGGTAAAAGGAGAAAAATATAATCTGTGAGGAAATCGTATTGAAAACTGTTCTTTCTTTGGAAAATATCTTTCAGGGGACAGTACAACCTCTTCAACTATTAATCACAGAGACTGCTAAAAAGCACGTTTTGCCAGACTATTTGCCAGCCTAATAGGATTGTTCCTCAGGCCAATTATGCTGTAATGAGATTCATTCCCTCTAAGTGCGGCACTGATGTCAATCATGTACATGAAGGTTTGTACATGAAGAATGGCACGTTCATTGGAGATGGCCAGTCCCCTGAAACTAAAGCCCAGCGAGCGTTGATACCTTGTGGGGCATAAAAGTAGGGGCAATCAGAAGATAAGATTACAGTTAAACTAACTTCATTCAGTGACGTCATAATCTTGTCGTACTTTGATGAGCAAGTGTTAAATTATTCATTTAGCGTATATTCCGTTCTTTGCTTTACCTGTTAACCATAATAAAATTCTGCTCAAATCTAGGAACCAGGTAAAAGATCACAGCTTTGGCGCATGACTGGTAGTGGGATGTTATGCCACGAGGGTTCTTCTCCTCCTCATAACCCCAACAAACCCTCGTATAGTGAACCGCCACAGTCGGGGTTGGTCCTCGACATTGCAGGCGTGGCTGCTGTCACCGACTGCAGGTAGTGTTTGCAAACTTGTCAATGGGTGAAAGAGACAAAGTTTAATTCTCATTCCTTCACTTTCTCGATAGTTGTGGTCTAAATTGGTGCTCATTTCTTCAGGCACATCTCTTAGTTGTCAACAGCCATTTGCCTTTAATTAATTTAAAGGAGCGTGAGGATGACCAATATACCAGCAATTACGTGATTGCTTCTGTGGATTGAATGTTCAGGAAAAGCCTTTCCTCAGAGTGGTAAACAACTGAGGTGGTGTCCATAGTAACAAGACTTTAAAATCTTGGTAACTGACTTTCTCATGATGGCTCAGAACATCATCTAGTTTAACATTTGGATGAATTTGGCTGCAACAATTCAGCACTTCTTTGTTCCATTCCAATGAATGTATAGAATATAACTCATTGCTGTTCCATAAAATGAATTACAATCCTACTTTTTGTTTGTTTTTCTTTCTTCTTATAAGGCAATACATTTTGAACTCCAGGTGCTCAACCACAGGGCCATTCTTAAGTCTTCAGTGATTACAAGCTGGCTGTTCAAATAATCATTTAAGGACACTAATAATAATTTATATATAGATATTTATTTACTTGCTTATTTGTATATATATATATATTTATTTATATTTATATATATATTTATCTGTGTGTATATATATTTATATTTTTTTATTTACATATATTTTTATATTTATGTTTATATGTATATTATATATAAATTATATGTGTACTTGTGTGTATGTATATATATTTATACATTATATAACAAGTAATGGAGCCCATTCAGAAGATATACCTGTAATAAGTGTATACACATGGATAACATGTCCTCCTGCTCCTCCTCTGTGTGTTGCAGGTATGAGCCACTCATGCTGAGAAAGCCTGAGCGGCGTCGCGGCACCACCCAGAGTTGGTATTTCCAAGATGGGCGCCTGAGCTGTGGCCAAACAAGAATGGTAGTACAGGTAAGAGCAACAACGTTAGCAGCATAAACCCCTCGTGTAACTATACAGCCATCGTTAAGTGGATGGGAAAGTGACTGTACCATCCCAGAAGGTTGCATCGAAAGAAACACACACGTTGAGGTGAGGGGCAGAGTAAGAGAGTGGTTTTCATTGTGTTTGGGGGAAATGTCACACATAATGATTTAAGGACACTCCCTTCTGCCAATGGATTTAGCTTCATATGATACACCACCGCAGAATCCAAATTTAAGCAATTCAAATTAGGTATATTGCTTTAATTTATTACCTCAGATAACTCCCATGCAATACCTGTGGCAGGTTGGTAATCACCAGTGCAGCAGTTTAGTAGTTGCTGACGTTTTATAAATACAAACCTTCAGCACAGAGAATTGGCAGATAGAAATTTTCAAATTCATTAAAGCTGTGACATGATGCTACTTCACTTAGAATAAGTAATTCATGCTACCGGAAGACTTCAATGAAATCATCACTTGCGAGTCATCACTTTCTGTATTCTATGGAATATATCTTTATTTGCACACACACTCCCCTTGCAATTCAATCCCGGGTGCTCAGGGTTTGTTCATGCTGCACGCACTCCTTAAGCCAGTATGTTCTTTCCAAGAGATGGTGGCCAGAATTGCCCTAGTTCCCCAAGCATCATTCAGTCAGGGTTTTTACTGCATAATGTCAACGCCCATTCCATATAGTGCACGGGGGTTATACTTTATGGAATGTGAAGAGTAAATGAGATTAGCCCCATACCTCTGCATAAGGTGCTTCTTCCCACTGAGTGGAAGGTCCGGTGGTAAAAGTCCCGTATGCTGGAATACACGCCCCTGGGTTCCTTTGGATCTCTGGTGTGTCTAACATGGAAAAATAGGTGCAGGAGTAGGCCATTCGGCCCTTCGAGCCAGCACCGCCATTCAATATGATCATGGCTGATCATCTAAAATCAGTGCCCCATTCCTGCTTTTTTCCCATATCCCTTGATTTCATTAGCCCTAAGAGCTAAATCTAACTCTCTCTTGAAAACATCCAGTGATTTGGCCTCCACTGCCTTCTGTGGCAGAATTCCACAGATTCACAACTCTCTGGGTGAAGAAGATTTTCCTCATCTCAGTCCTAAGTGGCCGACTCCTTATTCATAAACTGTGACCCCGGGTTCTGGACCCACCTAATATCGGGAACATTTTTCCTGCATCTAGCCTGTCCAATCCTTTAAGAGTGTTGTATGTTTCTATACGATCCCCTCTCATCCTTCTAAATTCCAGTGAATACAAGTCCAGTCAACCCATTTTTTCATCATATGTCAGTCCCGCCATCACGGGAATTAACCTGGTGAGCCTATACTGCACTCCCTCAATAGCAATAATGTCCTTCCTCAAATTAGGAGATCAAAACTGCACACAATACTCCAGCTGCCGTCTCACCAGGGCCCCATACAACTGCAGTAGGACCTCCTTGCTCCTAAACTCAAATCCTCTAGCAATGAAGGCGAACATGCCATTAGTTTTCTTCACTGCCTGCTGTACCTGCATGCTTACTTTCAGTGACTGATGTATAAGCACAACCAGGTCACGTTGCACCTCCCCTTCTTCAAATCTGACACCATTCAGATAATAATCTTCCTTCATGTTCTTGCCACCAAAGTGGATAACCTCACATTTATCCACATTATACTGCATCTGCCATGCATCTGCCCACTCACCCAACCTATCCAAGTCACCCTGCAGCCTCATAGCATCCTGATCGCAGCTCACACTGTCACCCAGCTTTGTGTCATCCACAAACTTGGAGATGTCACATTTAATTCCCTCGTCTAAATCATTCATATGTATTGTAAATAACTGGGGTCCCAGCACCGAGCCTTGCGGCACCCCACTAGTGTCTGCCTGCCATTCTGAAAAGGACCCGTTAATTCCTGCTCTTTGCTTCCTGTCTGCCAACTAGTTCTCTATCCATGTCAATACCCTACCCCCAATACCATGTGCTGTAATTTTGCACACTAATCTCTTGTGTGGGACCTTGTTAAGGGCTTTTTGAAAGTCCAGATACACCACATCCACTGGCTCTCCCTTGTCCATTCTACATCCTCAAAACATTCAACAAGATTAGTCAAGCATGATTTCCCCTTCATAAATCCATGCTGATTTTGACCGATCCTGTCACTGCTTTCTAAATGCGCTGCTATAAAATCTTTAACAATCGACTCAATCATTTTCCCCACTACCGATGGAAGGCTAACTGGTCTATAATTCTTCTTTTTCTCTCTCCCTCCTTTCTTAAAAAGTGGGGTTACATTGGCTACCTCCAGTCCACAGGAATTGATCCAGAGTCGAGAGAAATTGGAAAATGATCACCAATGCATCCACGATTTCTAGGGCCACCTCCTTGAGTACTCTGGGATGCAGACCATCAGGCCCTGGAGATTTATCTGCCTTCAGACCCAACAGTTTACCTAACATCATTTCCTGACTAATGTGGATTCCCTTTAGTTCCTCCCTCCCAGTAGATCCTCGGTCTCCTAGTATTTCTTGGAGATTGTTTGTGTCTGCCTTAGTGAAGACAGATCCAAGTACTCGTTGAACTGTTCTGCCATTTCCTTGTTTCCCATTATAAATTCACCTGTCTCTGATTGTAGGACCAACATTTGTCTTCACTAATCTTTTCCTTTTTACATATTTAAAGAAGCTTTTAGAGACAATTTTTATATTCCCTGCTATATATATAACATATCATCACTAATATTAATATCCTCATAAATCTTTACATCTATCTATCCATCTTTGTATTTTGACAAGATTGAAATGTACCAGCTATCAAATCCTCTAAGACATTGATAAACATAATAAATAGTTGAGACTCCATTGCAGATCCTTGCAAGGTGTCACGTGCCACGTTTTATGAATTGGGTGACCTGCCTATTCACCCAAGTCATTTCACAGCCAGTTCAATACTTAGCTCACTTTCCATGAGTCTGCCATGAGAGGTTTCATCAAGTGCCTTCCACACATACAGTTAATGTTCAGAGACATTTCTCAGACTGCCGCTTTTTTTCACCTCTCCAAAAAAGACCTGTGTTTTATGAATCCATGCTGACTTTCCAAATATCTAAAAAAAATCTTCAAAGCAGAAATAATTGTGAAAACTAGTCAGTCATCCTCTATCCAGCACTGGGTAGTTAATTTCACCTTCAAAGCACTTTTGTCATTTCTGTTTCCATTCTTTCAGGGATTCCCTCCAGCACCATGTTTTTGCAAATGTTTCTCACAAGCATTATTACATTTTGGAATTCACCCTTGAACCTGATTCTGATTCTGTTCTTCCCTGCTTCTGCCTGTTTCCGCGAGAATTAATAAATAGCACGTTTTTCCTCTTCCTGAGTCAGGGACACTCAGGCCAACGGCAGCACCTCAACTGGTTGAGATAAATTAAACCCAGATTCAAGCTCGCTGCTCTATGTCTGCATTTTGAAATTATGGTCAATTTTACTTGATAAAAGGAAAACGTGCACTTGAGAGGAGTTTAGGCAACAAGCCAATGCTGGCGGATACTGAAAAGCAAACCACTTAGTGGTGACACTTGGTGATTTGTTGCATGCAACATGTTACAGTCTGTTATTTCTATTAGACGTGGTTGTTTTTCCACGGGTAGCAATGTTCTTTTGTGCCGAGCACACCTGGGGTAGACAAGCTGATTTGCTGGCATTTGTTTTGTTCAGATCTGTTAATTTAAGTTTTTCAGAACGTTGCATTCACAGTTACGGAACTTGAACAACAGGTGAGGTTTTCAGCAACGACTGGCAATTTTTAACACAGGAAGACGCCCCGAGGCGTTCCACAGCAGCAGAACGAGGGGAAGAAAATGACACTGTGATAAAGAGGGAGCTATTTGGGATAAAGACGGAGATATTTGGGAATGGTCATTGAAAGTTTAGTGCTGCACGTTCAGATACAGGGTTTAAGAGGCTCTAATAAAGGGAACGGAAAAGTATTGAGGGGCTGGCAAACAGGATCTGACACTTACAAGCTTGAATGCACACACATCAGAGAGAGGGCAAAAAGAGTGAGGATGCTAAAGTTAGGAATCGGATTTCTTACACATTCAGTGGAGATTACAGCAATGGGTGTAGCAAGGCATGGAGGAATTTGAACAGGAGAATGAGCATTTTAATTTTAAGGTATTGGCGAACTAGATTAGCACAATACTGATAGCTGAGCAGAACGGAGAACAGTACAGGAACAGGCCCTTCGGCCACAATGTCTGTGATTGATTTTACTTTTGATGCTTTTGCCAGCAAGTTCAGTTTAGAGATACAGCATGGAAACAGGCCCTTCGGCCCAATATATCTACGCGTACACTAGTTCTGAGTTATCCCTTTTGCATCCTACGCACTCGGGGAGATTCACAGAGGCCAATCAACCGTTCTTTAGAATGTGGGAGGAAAATAGAGCACCAGGAAAAAGCCCGCGTGGTCACAGGGAGAACATAGACTGCACACAGACAGCACTCGTAGTCAGGATCAAACCTGGGTCTCTGGCGCTATAAGGCAGCATATCTACTGTTGTGCCACTGTGCTGCCCCTGTATATGCATTTCATATGATCATACAACTCGTGTGCAACACATGGGTAATTTATTACTAATCTGTGACTGTATTCAACTCATTTGTGTAGTTAACTTTGGTCTAGTACAGGTTAAAATTGTATTCTAACTGGAACCTTTTTTATTTGTGTGTGTGTGAGAGAGTGTGGTGCAAAGTATCTTAAATCTTTGATTTATCTAGATAACTAAAGGCATTTCAGGCTTGTACGATGGAGCAGAGGTGGTGCTGGGTCCAGAACCAACCCTTGGCCTGGAACCAGTTCCAGTTGAGCAACAGTTCATTAACCAGAAAATGAGACCTGGTTCAGGAGTTCTTTCTTTGCGAGTTATTCCAGATGGCCCTACACGGGTGTTGCAGGTATGCTGATGACAAGCGGGTTAACCAAAATGTATCTTCATAGGTAGACACAAAATGCTGGAGTAACTCAGCGGGTCTGGCAGCATCTCGGGAGAGAAGGAATGGGTAGGGTTGCCAACTGTCCCGTATTAGCCAGGACATCCCATATTTTGGGCTAAATCAGTTTGTCTCGTATGGGACCGCCCTTGTCCCGTATTAGTAGGGTTGCCAACTTCCTCACTCCCAAATACGGGACAAAGGGTGACGTCACCACCCCATGCCCCACGTGACCTCACCCAGCCAGCGGCCACGTGCTCCCGCTCCATCAATGGCGGCCGCCCGTGCGGGAGCACGTGGCCGCTGGCTGGGTGAGGTCACGTGGGGCGCGGGGTGGTGACGTCACCCTTTGTCCCTTATTTGGGAGTGAGGAAGTTGGCAACCCTACGAATCGGTGACTTTTCGGGTCGAGACCCTTCTTCAGACTGCTCCAACATTTTATGTCTACCTTCGATTTAAACCAGCATCTGCATTTTTTTTTTCAGATATATCTTCATATTTCCTTGTAGAATACATTTTTAACAGATGACCTTTTCCTTCTGGATTACGATTCCACACATCAAACAAAGCATCATTTCCCATCTCAATCATCTTATGTCTTAAGAAGAATTCTTTCCTCTCCCTCCAACTTTGTTATGGGCCAACACTGTACAGTATATTTCTGTCCTCTGTGCAGCACAGCAGTTATTTTCAATCTGCTTCTGGTGCAGATGTTCCTGAATATCCTCATCCCTTCCTCTAGTCCAGTCTCTACCAATATTTCTTCCAACAGTTTCTGCTACTTGAGTGATTTTGCTTACATGCAACCACTATTTTTCTCCACCCATTCCCCAGGCAACCTCTAACTCAAACACCAGTCCAGACAGTTTGTCACCACCCACCTCTTATTTGGAAAAGCCACTCTTTTAATACATTTCCTCAGACACATATGTTTTCTGTTTAGGGTGGGGAAGATATATGTCTTTAATTACTGATTGTACCGCCTCCCTGCTACACTGGTGACTCTCTGAACTCGTTCTTGCACTTGCTCCAAGTTTCAGAAATTAATGTTAAATGCTTTCAATTTTCCATTTTGTCTTTCCTGCTCTGATCCATTCATGCTAGTTGATTTTCTCCCGAGAGGTCCCAAAAACATTTTTTAAATTTTCCTGTGCTTTTTTGCATAGCCCTCTTTCCGTCTTTTCCACCTGTTCTTTGATGTCTTTTTGTTGATTCATTGAGTTGTTCTTCTGTCGTTCTTCTCTTAAATAGGTCACCCAGTTCATTTCTTCCTCCCTCCCTTGGTATTTCAGTCGTTCCTTTAACCCTATTTCCCATTTCCATCCCCTGTCCTGCAAAATGATGTCCTGTAGCATCTTTCATGGTTTGTGGACATTCTAAGTGCTTTACACCAAGTATTTTTGAATTGTAAGAAACAAGGCCGCCGGTTCTGCCAGCAGCAAGCTCTCATTGACAGTAACTTAATAGTGTCGAGATAATCTTTTATCCAACGTTTCTTGTACAATTGGATCTTTTATGAGAGTGGACAGAATTAGATTAACATTTATTTATACAGACATACTTTCAACAGCACAATTGCACAGGTCTTTGGAATAGTATTTGCACCCGCACAATCTTCTGACTTCGAGATGGAAACATTGACGTATATGACACTTTTACTTGTTTATTTTTCTTTTGAATTCTAAATATTTAGTATTTATACCCGAAAATTAAATTCTCCTTTCCCTGTGATGCTATCTCTGCATTTTCTATGTAAGTTTGGTTCGTGGATTTTGTAGAAATCTTGAATGGCAAATTTGTTTCCATTTGATGTTTGTATTTTATATAATCACTCTGTTCCATTGGTTCTGTACTTTCTGAACCAGTTAATGGTTTGTAATTTTGTTGGTCTTGTGACTGTTTTGGCTTGTTGCAGATCACTGATGTACAGCATCGCAGAACCCATCGTTCCCTCACGGGGACCGAAGAGTGTCCACTAGCCGAAGTTGGTGAAATCCGGAAGTTGAAGAACTTGGAAGCTGAACAAGAGTTAGAGGTGTGACTATGTTTCGTTTCAGATTTTATTTGTAATCTTCTGATGTGTTTGATTCAAAACAACAAGAAGTTTCCAAAACACCTTGTCAGGCACAGAGGAACAGGACAAACTCCCCAGTCTGAAACAATGTGACCAGTTGTTAACAGACTAAAATAAATGTAGAAGTTTGATTTGCCAGTTATTAATAAAGAACAATTTCTCTGCCAATGTATGAAGACTGCTGCAACATGCAGACGTTGATGATGAAAGCCACCCCTTAATTGTCCCTGTATGCCCCTTCCAAATGGCTCAAGCCTTCGGGAATATCTTGCATCACATTTATCCAATCCTATTAGGATTTTTGTATTTTTCTATGTGAATCCCTCATTCTGTTAAATGAAAGTGAATGTAAACCTAATTGACTTAATTTCTCCTCGTGTATCAATCCTACCATCCCAGGAATCAGCTTGGTGAGCCTTTGCTAAACTCCCTCCGTGGCAAGAACATTCTTCCTCAGATAAGGTGAACCAGCTGCACTCAACACTCAAGGTGTGGTCTCACCAAGGCCTTGTCCAACTGTTGCAAAACATTCACAATAAAAGCACCCCGTCATCAGTGGAGTGAATATTGCACGTGGTGTTGCAATTCAAGTCCAGTTTCTTTTTTTGTATGTCACACAATTGCCACCATATTCAGTGACCAACACAATGGGTACATATTGAGTTAAGACCCAATCATGCTTCTATTTGATTATCCACAGGTGATTTTTCATGCAAGGGTCACACATAAAATGGCCTTTGGAGGAGATGTAAAATGTTATGTCTGTAGAACCCTGCCCAAGAGTTAACGCCTTTTGAAGAATGAATAATTTTATATCGCTCCACTGAAGGAAATCAACTTTGATCGAATTAAGTATTTTACCTCTTTAAAGAAACGTGTATTTTGCTGTAAATCTGCAGGTTTTGGTGAAACTGGACGGTGGAGTTGGTTTGTCGTTGATCAACAAAGTCCCCGAGGAATTGGCATTCGCCACTCTGACAGGGATAGATGTTCATTACACAAAGGTCGCCACTGGTCAGATGCTCGAGGTCAGCATTCAGGATGTACAGGTAACCAGGCACATCTTAACCATGTATTGAGCACTTCAATGCCTCAAATTTGATCATTTGAAGACACATAAAAATGGTACAAACAATACAGGCCGCAAGCTGGATTCTTCATGGCCCGTGATGCACATGCTTTAACAAGCTGGATTCTTCATGGCCCGTGATGCACATGCTTTAACAAGCTGGATTCTTCATGGCCCGTGATGCACATGCGTTAACAAGCTGGATTCTTCATGGCCCGTGATGCACATGCTTTAACAAGCTGGATTCTTCATGGCCCGTGATGCACATGCTTTAACAAGCTGGATTCTTCATGGCCCGTGATGCACATGCGTTAACAAGCTGGATTCTTCATGGCCCGTGATGCACATGCGTTCTAGACTAGGCAAGGAGGCAAACAACTAACACTGGCTGGAGTATGAGAAGATTGAGGGCCGGCAGTGTGCAGATTATGCAGCTGTCGATGTTTATAGTTCAGTGCAAGGAAAATTATGAGCTGTGTGGAGGGGAAAAAAGGCGATGGGATTAGTTTTGGGTTCTTCAAAAAGAAAGCCTGAAGAAATATTGTTGAATAGCCACATACTGCATTGTAAATTATGAAGAGGAGGATTGGATAATTATCCATCAATGCTGGATGTTTCTACTCGTGGGAGAGTCTAGGATCAGAGGCCACAGCCTCAGAATAAAAGGACGTACCTTTAGAAAGGAGAGCAGGAGGATTTTCTTCAGCCAGTGGGTGGTGAATCTGTGGAATTCAATGCCACAGATGGCTGTGGAGACCAACTAATTGGGTATGTTTAAAGTGCAGATTCTTGATTAGCAAGGGTGTCAGGAGATATGGGGAGAGGGCAGGAGAATGGAGTTGACAGCGAAAGATAGATCAGCCATGATTGATTTGTGAAGTAGACTTGAACTGAATGGCCTAATTCTGCTCCTATAACTTGTGAAACTCTACCAACATTTACTGTTGGCATCTAAAGATCACTAAGTTTCTTTAAGATGTACTATGACATTTTGTGTTGGAACAGAGAGTGTGACCAGTTATAAATGCTTAAGTTATCTCTACTTAGACTGGTTTTTGAAAAATATGGTGTTTGAAGCCATTCAGTTTTGTAGTGCGAGAACACTCCTTTAGAAAATATATTTGTTAAAGAAAATCAGGAGAAATTCAACTGCACCATTTATTTTTCTTTATTATTAATTGTTAAAGGCTACTTAGATTTTGCTTCCTTCTGTTTGTCACAAGATTGATAACCAACTTTTGGGAACAACACAACCTATAATCCTTTCTCTAACACCCAACACCCCTGAAAGTGAAACAGAAACCATTGAATTTGGTCCTGCTGTTCAGATCAACGCAATGAAGATCCCAAGCAAGAACGCACTGACTGAACTCTTCAAGGTGAGTCTTGAATAAATCAGATTCTTCAGTATACAGGTACTCCCCAGGTTATGATGGTTCGTCTTGCGATAGTTCAACTTTGCGATGGTGCAAACGGCAGCTACCCGTGGCGAGCCGCTGCTTGCTTGCGGACACATGATCGCGCTTTTTCAATGCATTTCGACTTGCGATACTTTCAGTTTCCGATGGGTTTCTTGGAACGGAACCCCATCGGAAGCTGAGGAGTACCTGTACTGAAGATTGACTTGGTTCATGTTTATAAATAAAACGTCTAACAGCACAGCAAATTACTTGGAATGTATAGCAAAGAAAAAGGTTGTTGAACTAACCTGTCCATTATACACAAATTTATTCCCAGCCCAAACAGCATTGAGCAAAGAAGAATAGTCTCCTACCCATAAATGGTTATTTGCAAAGGTATTAAGTGATGCATGTCAAAACTGCATGAATTAGAGGAGCTCACGTTTGATCTCCAGACTGATTTTGCAGATAATTACTGGGACACAAATTGTGGTGCTCTGGTTGGTCTTGGCTTCTCTAAATGCGGGAACACTTAGCTAGGATTAGTCGCGAGCAGCTGGCCCTTGCAATAATAGTCGAGTGTGGATATCGAGTGAGGACATGATCAGATTTGGCTGGAAGGCACTATCATTGCAGGATAACCTGCCAACATATCATCTTGCATGTGAAGCAGTCTGGATGGCTTCCAACTCCAGTGAAGCTTTGAGGAGCGACTTCATATACCCTTATTATGTACAGCTAGGATAAGCACCAGGTGGCGATGACAATCTAGAAATCCAGTTAAAGTACAATGTCCATGCCTGTGGAATGCAGTCACCCATCTTACACCGTGTTTTATTATCCAACCTTTGGTGTTACAGCAGCAAGGAAGGTTTAGAATAGAGGCTCAAGACTAAATCAGTATTAGCCTCTATTCCTGGAGGACTTTCAGCCAAAGCTGTCATCTCCAACTCATCAAAACTGAGGCATGCTTCCTTTAGCGAGCATCATTACTTGATAGGATAACAACTGCAGGCATTTAAATAGCTCTTCAATCTGATTCACTCTCTTCTTCACAAATCCTCCCTATCTGTGATGGTTAGTCAGACGACGGCAGACTTCCCAGCCCCTTATACTGCAGTACACTGAGTGAAATTGGCATAGGGAAGAGGTTAAATGTAGCAGTTCACTTTTCAGCAGAAGTCAGGAGTTTTTTTATTCTCATACATCCCAAAACAGATCAATGAAATTCTTACTTGCAGCAGAACAACAGATATGTAAACATCGTGCTCTGTAAACACCATAATAAGCAACAAAAAAAGTTCAGTCTATATATATATATATTAAAGAAAGACAAACAATAATAGTGCAAAGACAAAACCACTGCTCCCAAATCTATGTAGCTCGGAGCTGATTTGGAGGTTTAATACCCTGATGGTTGCATTCTTCTCACTGTAAAATGTTGGGTTTTATATTCACTGATCAAGGGACAGCAGTCACTGCTGATGTTGAGGGCCGCTCACAAAGATCGAGTGCCTTCTGTGATCTGAGCTCCCACTTTTTCCAATATTGGCTTCTATTCGGTGTCAGTTCTCAGAGATCACTCACTGCCAGCAACTGACATAATCTGGTTAGCTGACACTCAACCAGCATGAATCATTCTTGCAGACCAGAAACTGAGCAGAATAAAGTGCTGTAGGAAAGAAAACTGCAGATGCTGGTTTAAATCGAAGGTAGACACAAAATGCTGGAGTATCTCAGCAGGTCAGGCAGCATCTCTGGAGAGAAGGAATGGGTGACGTTTCGGGTCGAGACCCTTCTTCAGATACGGTGCTTATAATTTGAGCAATTTATGAGCTTATAATTTCAATATTTACACAAACTGCAAAGTTTGGAGCATTCATGTATGATTCTGATAGAAGCTGAAAAATAAACTTCAGTAAATGTATTCTATTTTAGGTGCACTGTTACTCGGGTAAGAAAGCTTAAAAGTGTTTTAACGGGAATAACATTTTTCAATTCATTTGTTTACAAAATGGCGCAAATTATGTAAGTGTTGAATCACAGATGAGAACTTTAGGATTTCCACATTAAACTGGGTATGGTAGAAGTCATTAGAATGTTCTCAGTTTCACACTGTGTGCCAGCACGTACAAGCTGTTTCACAAAATATGTATCGTCAGCAACAGCCATTCTGCTCACACCTCTGTTAGTTTTTTAAGTGTTTACTGCTCTCGCCCCATCCTATACCTCAGCAACATTTCCTTGTAAAATCTGATCTCGGATTTCTGGTTGTAGTTTGTCCTCTAATTTACAACTCTGTATATCATTGATTGCTGGGATTAATGGTATTACTGACACAGGTGCAATGTCTGTTTAGTTTTAGACCAGCAGAAATGAAGACTAAATTATGGATTCCTCAGTATAGTGTGTCACATTGCAGTTCTATGTTTTCTTGGGGGGGGTGTTTTGTGCTATTAATTTCTTCAGACAACGATCCACAGAAAAATATATGCTGTTTAAAAAATAGCGAAGTGGTAGGAGGTAGAAATGCAAGTCGATCCTCATTTGACCTTCGGATAGGAGTAATCAATTTTTGCACAGCATGGGCAAGACTATTGGTGTAGCTGCCGCTGACGTGTAACTGGTTATAAAGGGCATAGAAGGGAGATACTGAGCCCTTGTTCTGTCCAGAAACCTTGTTTTGGAGTAATGAAAAGATAATTAAGTGCAATTGGTCTCCTTCACCCAATACAGCAAATAAAGAATTTCAGGTGAACTTACACCAAAATTGACAAAATGTAGTTCAAATAAAATGGTATGTAGCAGAATTTAGAAAGTTTATTGATCTTGAAATCATGTTTAAGGCTGGGGAAAGAACGGAGAGAAAACTCAACATTAGAATTTCACTTTCTTGTCTTCTCCTTTTTTTGGACTAACAGTGAAGTAACATGTGTACGAAAAAAACTGCGGATGCTGGTTAAAATCAAAGGTAGACACACAATGCTGGAGTAACTCTCCAGTCTGAAGAAGGGTCTCGACCCGAAACGTCGCCCATTCCTTCTCTCCTGAGATGCTGCATGACCCGCTGAGTTACTCCAGCATTGTGTGTCTACCTACTGAAGTGACATAATATTTATTAGGTTCGTGCATTTATAGTGACGCCATTTCTTTCTGTATCTCCAGCACCTCATGACCACAGTGCGGAAGCTGACAGTTCAAATCGAAGAGAAACTCCTGCTAAAGCTATTGCAATTTTTCGGCTTGGGACAGTTGGATCAAGGTACAAAGCAGGGTATCAATATTGCCTTGCTGCCCCGTGTAGATACTACTGCAGAGTGGGTAAAAAAGCAATGTTAACCATGGACTTTGCAAGGGGCACAAGGTTGTTGTATACAAAATGTTGATGTACTGGGCTGAGAGTTGCACTCAGACAACCATGCATTAGGCCTAAGATAGACATAGGGTCGTATTAGCCGGGACATCCCGTATTTTGGGCTAAATTGGTTTGTCCCGTACGGGACCGCCCTTGTCCTGTATTAGGCCCGCAGGCCGCTGTCGGCCGGGACAGTGTCGGCTAACGGAGTGTGTTCGCCTAATGGAGGTTGTATAGCATCCCGGCCCGGGCGGCCACCATTGGTGGAGCGGCAGCACGTGGCCGCTGGCTGGGTGAGGTCACGTGTGGCGCGAGGCGGTGACGTCACCTTGTCCTGTGTTTGGGAGTGACATAGTTGGCAACCCTAGGGACAAGCAGCGTCTGGAGAGAAAGAAAGAGATGCTGCCTGTCCCGCTGAGTTACACCAGCATTTAGTGTCTATCTTCGGTTTAAACCAGCGTCTGCAGTTCCTTCCTACATGTGTATTAGGCCAACATGTCTGGCTAGCACCTTGGAGGCATTTTCTTTCAGTGTTAGAAGTGAACATATCATACTTGTAAATCGACATTTCATTCAGTTTGTTTGTATGTATTCATTATTTCGTAATGTTTCACAACTAACAATACATTTGTTGCACCAAAAAATGTTAATTGAATAGTTGAAAGTGTAGGGCAGTGGATCACAGAATTACTGCAGAGTTTAGTAGTTTTGGTTCCTATTGATGAAACTAACCCCTCGTTTGCCTTTTCGGACCTTGGCTTGATTAACCCAAGAAGGGTCTCCACCTGAAATGTCACCCATTCCTTATCTCCAGAGATGCTGCCTGACCCGCTGAGTTACTCCAGCTTTCTGTGTCTCGTGGGTTGTAATTTTAATTATTTGCTTAATTCAGTTCCACCAGATGTTTTTGCTTGTTAGTTAGTTGTAGTTAACAACGTTATCAATAGATCATTACATTCAATACCATGATCTGTGGTGTTGTTTCATTTACAGATTGATTACACTGAAAAATATGTTGTGTAAAATATTATGGCTCTGGTAATAGCACCAGAAATCCATGTGCTGGGTTTTTCCATGGATACCAATTATCAAACACATTTAAGATGACAACGTCTATCAGAAAGCCACTTCCCTTACTCATCTCACCTAAGGGTAGAGTCTGATTAATATGGTTATCGTGTTTCATCTTGAGGACAGGGAGGCTGAAGTCCACTAATTCAAAGCATGATACAAGCTGAACCCCAGGGTCTACTGCATATGGGTGACTTTACGTACTATTGGAGGAGTGGTTAACATCTTAAAATGTTTTTTAGCTAGAAAGTTGAAACAGATAGACATACAGTATGTTCCCATTTATACTCTGTTATTAGGCGATAGTCTGCTATTTTTATGTTTGCATTTTCTTCTTCTTTAGAATCTACTGTGGATGGGGTTTGTATGTTTCAGGATCATGTCCAACCTTTGAATACCAACAATCCAGCCCTGATGCTGGAGTGCATTTCTGTTATAGAAGGGTCTCGACCCAAAACGTCACCCATTCCTTCTCTCCCGAGATGCTGCCTGACCTGCTGAGTTACTCCAGCATTTTGTGAATAAATCTGTTTATAGTTTGTTGATGATTTCCATTGTTGATTGGCCTTTGAAGGTTGGAAAATACCTTTTTCTTTAAGTCTCGCCAATGAATACATTCTAGATAAATATTTTTTCAGCTTACGATATAGGTATGCCAAGGAAATAGGATTTAAATATTATTAGACACTTGTTCAGCTTAGTGGGATACAGTTGTATGGTTCATTAAAATACAAATGTGTGGATACTCCAATGAAATGGAGAATATCTGCTCTAGCCTGCAGGCTGGAATCTAACTGGGGGGGATGGATGGTTTGTATACGAAGCAAAAGATACACCAGAATATATTGCTACATAATCTAATTGAGGGGTTCAAAAAATTCTGTAGCTTAATTCTGATTAACTTTCTGCCTTCAAATCACTCCAGGATGTGTTAATCATTATAATCTGTGTTATAAAATGTCAATCAATTTTATTTCAATCAGTAGCACTCATTATGGGCTCCAACTGCAACTAAACTGCGCTTCATTGATGTTCACCCAGACTTTATCGAGGCTTTTTACTTCACACTGATAGAGCAAAAAATCTATTTATAATTGCTTGTGAAATCCATGAACAGTTTATATGATTGCCGGTGGAGCACATCTTTATTCTGTTACTGGATTTCAGATGGCTGGGTGGGGGGGTTGGGGTGGGGGTGAGGGTGGGAGATAGAAGGCAGGTTGCTGAGTCTAAACCCAAGGAGAAGATTAAAGAAGTAACAAAGTGGTTTGACGTTCTGTTTCAAATCAACAACTTCCTTGTGTATAATTAAGTTTTTCGTTATTATGAATAACACATCGTCTAATCGTGGGAGAGTCACCGTCTGATTTGGAGGATTAAGGTTCCTTTGTGTTTGCCAGAATACCAACAAACTGCAACTGCCAAGATTGGCCGGTGAGGGTGATAAGCTCTTGACAAAGACTGAGGAATCCATTGCAATTCAGAGATGGTGAATTCTCTGGAGTAACCTTTCTATAAACTATTGTTTTTAGATGGTTATTCAAACAGGGAAATGAAATGCACAAAATATTTCATGGATCTGGCAGCATTAGTGGAGAGAGCAACAGAATTAACCTTTCAGGTCAATGAAATAGATAGAGTAGCTGCCTCACAGCGCCAGAGACCCGGGTTTGATCCTGACTTCACGCGTTGTCTGTATGGGGTTTGCATGTTCGCCCTGTAACCCCCATGGATTTCCTCCAGCTGCTCCGGTTTCCTCCCACATTCCAGACACGTGTGGGTTTGTAGGTTATTGGCCTCAGTAAAATCCCCGTTAATGGAAAGGGAGTGGATGAGAAAGTTGAATAACATCGTCGTGGCTATCCCTCGAGGTCGAGGATGATGGTCTACGTTCCGATGTCAGAACGAACACGCCTGTGTGTGCGTTTGTTTAACGTGTACTTGATGTTGCACTCCAAGAGCACACGGTCCTTCACAAATCAATCAACTAATTCCAATGGCAAAGAAACCAAGACGATTGGAGCTGATAGATTTGTTGCCGCCTTCACAGCTGTTGAGTTCAAGATAACTTTGTCCGCCTGATCCGCCGTTGAGGTCTTGTACGTTGGATCGTTCTTAGTCTGGATCCTCATCCTCGACCTTACCACCATGGGTGGCCCTACCAGAAGCTAGTGCTTCCGACGGCATCGCCCTCGGAATCATGGGGACACGCAAGCCTCTTCACCACAACAAGGTGAACGATGCGAAGAGAGTGAAGATCACACTAACATAGAGTTAGTGTGAACGGGGCATCGATGGTCAGTGTGGACTCGATGGACCAATGAGCCTTTTTCAATCCTGTATTTCTAAATTAAGCTAAATATCACCGCTTGTTTTTCCTCTCCACAGATGGCTGACCCGTAGGTTTTGTTCTGTTCTTTAGATTTTAAGATTTTAAGCACCTGCATTTTTTTTTGCTTTTTGATTTGTTCTCTAGGGTTTCTATTTAATTAAACCCTCCATCAGCACTGTCAAATGATTCCTTATCACCATCTTAATTTACCATTGATCAGTGAAGCTCAAATCTAAGTGACCATGTGTGACTCACTAATTAATTGCATTCAGTGTACAAGAACAGTTCATTTCAGATGTGAACGTTTGATATCTTAAACTCCTTCCTTCACAGATGTAGAAAAGCCAGATGAAAATGCCCCTGAGCAGAACAATGAGAAAAGTGGAACAGCAAAGCGCTATTATTTTGAAAACCTCAAACTCAGCATGCCACAAATCAAGATGAGCGTATTTACCTCGAGCAAGCTACCTGTTGAATTGAAGGCAAGTTTCTTAAGATCGCGCTGTTTAGAGTCATAGAGTCATAACAGGCCCAACTCATCCATGCAAACCAACATGCCCCACCTAAACTGGAAAACACAGACCACTCATCCACCGTACCGGCTCAAACTGTGGCCAAGTCTGCAGATGCGACAGGTCTTTAATCAGAGGGCGGTGAATCTGTGGAATTCTTTGCCACAGAAGGCTGTGGGGGTCAAGTCAGTGGATATTTTTAAGGCAGAGAGAGATGGATTCTTGATTATTACCGGTGTTGGACGTTATGGGCAGAAGGCAGGAGAATGGGGTTAGGAAGGGAGAGATAGATCAGCCATGATTAAATGGCAGAGTAGACTAGATGGGCTGAATGACCTAATTCTACTCCTATTCCTTTATGACATTATAAACCACTTCAGAACCCATAGAACTCTGGTGGAAACATGTTGGAGGTCTGATTAAGAACAATCGGCATTGATCAAACAAGTGGGAAGCAATTTATAACTACAGCATCACAAATTTGTGAAAAATAAAAGGAAATTGAGACAGTTCTGTTGCAACTTGTTTGGTCATAGAATTAGCATAGTTTGTAGATGTACAGGAAAATATAACAACTGTTTTCCATTATACGAGCCCCACATGGTACTAATATAACTAGACAATGTATCAAATGTTGGAAATATTTGAGACAAGCAGCAATTCTGATGGATTTTGGGAAATACTCTGTTGTTCCAATGGTGCCATATATCATCTAGATATTGGAGACTTAGACAAAGCCTTGTAATAACATCTCACACAAAGGATGATGAATGTTCTTCAGTGCTGCACAGGAATGTCAGTAGAGAATATCTCTTCAGATAGTAGAATGGGAATTGATAATTCGACTATTGAAAGAAAGGCGCAAGTGCCATGTAACTGAACCAAGAAAACATACGTCAGAGATCAGAAACAGTCGCAGTGAAATATTTGAAATAACCGACCAAATAAGACCAAAAATAAAGCTGTCGGTCGGCTCTCTGAAGGAATTAGCTTACAGACGAAGGGACTTTCCTTGTCCTTAGTGATTATTTTTTTGGTTCCCATCATCACTGTCAGACTTTTGACCTTTGTAAATGGCACAATCAAAGTACATGAATCATCCTAATCTTATGGCATGGTTAAGTCGTAGATGTCTGTTGATAACAGAGTAAAATTGACAGGTTATTTTCCCTTGGCTCCCTGAGGCACTGCTCCAGCTTTGACATGACATTCCGAGGCAGCTTTCACTCTGAACTCCCTGAATTAGTCATCCTTTGCTCTTATTTTTGCAGGTATCAGTGTGGTGTTATTTTTTTTTGTTTGTTGTTGCAGGCTTTGAAGGGCATGCTGGGCATCCGGTTGATCCGTTTTGAGGATGCAGTTATCCACCTGGACCCTTACACTAGAGTGCACCCATATGAAACGCAGGAATTCATTATCAACGACATTCTCAAACATTTTAAGGAGGTGAGAATTTAGAGTGGGCATCTGAGCTGGTCAAACAAGAATTATTATTCCGCCAACGGTTAAAATACAATTAACACTTTAGAAGAAGGGTCTCGACCCGAAACATCACCCATTCCTTCTCTCCTGTGATGCTGCCTGACCTGCTGAGTTACTCCTGCACTTTGTGAAATAAATACCTTCGATTTGTACCAGCATCTGCAGTTATTTTCTTACATTAACACTTTAGACATACATAGTCCAATAGTAGGAAATTGTTCTACATTTTCCTCTTGGAGGCTCTGCAGGTGAAATAATTTGCATTCAGTAGTGGCACAGTGGCACAGCTGCAGAGTTGCTGCCTTACAGCACCAGAGAGCCAGGTTCAATGCTGTCTGTACGGAGTTTGTACCTTCTCCCCGTGAGTTTTCTCCGGAAGCTCCGGTTTCCACCCACATTCCAAAAACATACAGGTTTGTAGGCTAATTGGCTTTGATAAAATTGTAAATTGTCCCTAGTGTGTTGGATAGTGCTAGTGTGCGGGGATCGCTGGTCGGTGTGGTCTCGGTGGGCCGAAGGGCCTGTTTCTGCGCTGTATCTCTAAACTAAATTAAACTTTACATGTATACAGCTCACAGTAGGAAATTGTTGTAGATTTTCCTCTTGTAGGCTCTGCAGGTGTGAAGCGTGAAAAAGGCACAGCGGTGAATTAATTGGCCTACATTAAATAACAAACTGCTTAGAGGAGCTCAGTGGGTCAGGCAGCAATTGTGGAGAGTTTTTTTCCCCAGAAATAGACTTTATTCGTAATAAAGCATGTATACAAAACAAGACACTGTGCAAAACTCTGTTAATGTGTATTACATTAGTGCCTCCCTTTTTCTATACTCATGGCACCATTGCCTGCTATTGCCGGTCACCTGAGGAGATATCAATAGAAAATAGGTGCAGGAGTAGGCCATTCGGCCCTTCGAGCCAGCACCGCCATTCAATGTGATCATGGCTGATCATTCTCAATCAGTACCGCATTCCTGCTTTCTCCCCATACCCCCTGACTCCGCTATCCTTAAGAGCTCTATCTAGCTCTCTCTTGAATGTATTCCGGGCCTTGTTTCAGGGGAGATTGCCCCCCCTCCCGACTCGGCCCCTCATTATCCAGTAGCAAAAGGACCCCAGACTATAATCCTCCCATATGCATTGGCTGCACCAAGCTTCAGTGTGGTCAGACAACAGTCTGTGGTTGAGACTCTTCTTCAAGACTGGAATAGGGGGGAGATAGGTAGTAGAAAGAGAAGAGAGGAATGGGCGATGATTGGGCTTGCAAGTGATAGGTTGGGACTCATGGAATGCAGATGCCAGTGGATGGATTCAGTTTAAGGAAGGGTTGTCACGACCAGAAACATCGCCAATCCATGTTCGCCAGAGATGCTGCCTGACTCGCTGAGTTACTCCAGCACTGTGTCTATTTTTAAGAAAGGGTTGAATGGCCGGTGAGTCAGGTGGCGTTGGACAGGGTGGAGGTAAACTCAAAAGCTCGAGGTGATAAGTGGAGAAGACAAAGTGCAGCAGGGTGGAATGTGATAAGAAAGGAAGGTGAGATTCCACCATTGTATTGGCAGACAGTGTCTAATTAACACTGTTTGCAGCACTTAGCATGCAATGTGTGCTTCAGAAACTGAATGAGCCTTGACTGGAAGAGCAGGCTTAACCAGAGGGACGGGCTTGCTTTAGTTAAAAGGCATGATCTCACTGAAGACCAGAGGAGTCGCAAAAGGTTGCAGATGCTGGAATCTTGAGCAAATAAACAGTGTTGGAGGAACTCAGTGGGTCAGGCAGCATCTATGGAGGAGTAATGGACATGGGATGCTTTGGATTGGGACCCTTCTTCAGACCTATCGGTGTTAAATCTGGACACCTGGACCAGATGGATTACATCCCAGGGTTCCAAGAGATAGCTGTTGAGCTGCAGGCATTAGTGGTCATCTTTCAAGAATTTTTAGAGTCGGGTATAGATCCAGAAGACTGGAAAATCGTGAATTGTAACTCGACTGTTTAAGAAGGGAGAGAGGCCAAAGAAAGGAAATTATAGCGGGACAGGCAGCATCTCTAGAGAGTAGGAATGGGTGACATTTCAGGTCTTCAGACTTGACCCAGTCTCGACCCGAAACATCACCCAATCCTTCTATCCAGAGATGCTGCCTGTCCCACTGAGTTACTCCAGCATTTTGTGTCTATCTTAGGTTTAAACCAGCATCTGCAGTTCCTTCCTACAAAGGAAATTATTGGCCGGTTTGTCTGACATCAGCGTTTATCAGCATTATCAGAGATGTATCAGTGGTGGGTAACTTGCATTTGAACTTATTTTCCCCTCTTGTGTTCAAATGGTGCTGCTACATTAACTGGTGTGATTCTCATTCCCCATGAGTTCCTCCAACACTATTTAGTGATAATCAGTCTCTGGGATCGTGCTCTGGAGTCGTGAGGACGTGAATGGGATTAGACCCTAGTCTCTCTCAACCTGTTCAGGGAATGAAGAGATTATGGAATTTCAAAATGACTATGAGAGAATGTTTTGATAGAATCTACTTCTAACAGTATCTGGACATTTTATTTTGATTTTCTTTAATGAATTCAATCTGAATTGTTTTCCTTGTTCATGCTCCACATAAACAACAAAGGGAAACAAATTTAAGAGTTATTTTTAATCTCAACATTCAGCCCAGATGGAAGTAGGCAAATGTCCAGTTTATTAGTGAAATTGGAGTGTACACTATCTGCAGAAGAGCTTGGAATAGTATTTCCCTTCTCACGCATCTGAAACTAAAATACATTTGTGCTTTGTGGGTTCTATAAAGTATCTTTAGGACAGACGTGTGCTAGAATACAAGGAAAGCAAGAATCACAAAATGGTAACATTTCAGAATTTAAATTCTGTGCAAAGAAAATCTGGATAATAAAGGCTGCCATCAAAGGTGGTTGTGAAACTTTCAGTGGCAGTGCCATGCAGCGGAACAGCATGCAAACAGACTATTCTGTGTATTGAGTTTATGCCAACCATCAAGCACCCATTTACACGTTCATTTGCTTCCCACATTCCCCTCGACCCTCCAGATTCCTATCATCTTATTGAGATGTTGGGGGGAGAATCAAACACACCTAGAGGAAGATAGACACAAAAAGCTGGAGTAACTCAGCGGGACAGACAGAATCACTGGAGAGAAGGAATGTGTGATGTTTCGGATCGAGACCCTTCTTCATACTCAACCTAGAGGAATCTCATTTGGTCACAGATAGGACATGCAAACTCCAAAGATGCAGCACCTGAGGTTAGGATTGAACCTGGCTGCGAAACCTGTGAGCCAGATGCCTGAAATTAAGATTTTTGTCAGTCTCACGTCGAAGTGGTTGCCTTTTGAGGTAGCTGAGCCAGTCATGCAACTATCTTCCCAAAGGTTAATGCCAAATCTTATAAAAATGGACATTGTAACATTGGTTATTTCTTACGGTAAAATGTGTTTTTGTTATCAGGAATTGATGAGTCAGGCGACTCGAATACTGGGCTCGGTGGATTTTTTGGGCAATCCGATGGGACTTCTGAACGACGTGTCGGAGGGCGTTTCGGGGCTGATCAAGTATGGAAACGTTGGAGGCTTAATACGAAATGTCACGCATGGAGTCTCCAACTCAGCAGCTAAGGTACATTTGATGAACAATGTCATGATGCAGCTGTTAGATTTATTTTCATCTACTGGTCAGGAAATTTTTCTTTGAAGATGGTAAATTTTAGCTAATGATCAGTGTTTTCAGTTCAAGTCTAGTTTAGCCTGTGCTATGTTAAGTTAAATCTCTCATCTTGAAGGCATTAAAGTGGGAAATTCCAGTGGGATTTCAGAAGGATGGAATGGCACATACGTCAAGTTGAAAACCACACGGAAAAACTATTTCCACCAGGCTTTTGTAATCAAATCCAATGCTGTGCATGAAAAATAGTTACTGTCTTTTCTCGGCATTTTATTTGGAATTGTACTTGAAAAGTAGTTTATCAACTTGGAAGCTCTGTGGAATATTCTGAACTTTTGAAAGTCACTATATAAATGCAAGGTATCACAAAATGCTGGAGTAACTCAGCAGGTCAGGCAGCATCTCAGGAGAGAAGGAATGGGTGACGTTCCGGGTCGAGACCCTTCTTCAGACTGTTACTCCAGCATTTTGTGATAATGCTGCCTGACCTGCTGAGTTACTCCAGCATTTTGTGATCCTTCTCTCCTGAGATGCTGCCTGACCTGCTGAGTTACTGCAGCATTTTGTGATACCTTCGATTTTTACCAGCATCTGCAGTTATTTTCCTATGCTATATAAGTGCAAGTTATTTGTTAATAATTATAAAAGATTTTGCCCTTCTAATCAGTGAGTGTAGAAATCCAGATTGATTACATCAGAGAATTTTCTAGGTTGACATGGAGTGTCCAATACTTTATGATGACAACCTCAGCCATTTTGGTTTCCTTGTGAACTGAGGTTTGCAATCCAGCTCAGTGGTGGTGATGCAAGTGGTTGGAAATAATTAATTAATAGCTTTGAATGAAATATACTGCAGGATGCTCGACTACGTTGACTAAATCATTTTTTTGCGTGCCAGCACAAATAGATATATACCTCTATTCATCAGCATGATGAACTTTGTCAGAGTAAAACCCCTCAAAGAAAATGAACATCGGAAATGCGGTTTAAATAATCAGATGTAGAGATGACCATTGATAAACAATTTGCCATGACTCAGTTTCCTGGCATTTGAGTTACTCTTTGGTTACTCTTGATTTGCAAAATCAGGACAGCAGCATTGTTGCAAACAGTGTGACCTGATCCTAGAGCATAATTTCCATAGTCTTTACATCTGGTACCACACCTAGCATGCCTTTCTACATTCCTATTAAATGTTCCTCGTTGTAGAGTATAATTTTGTTATTGCTAATGGTCTGTAGTGTCTGATGGAAAGCCGGTTTGGAGAAACAAGGTAATGGGCGGGCACAGTGGCGCGGCGGTAGAGTTGCTGCCTTACAGCGCCACAGACCTGGATTCCATCCTGACCTCAGGTGCTGTTTGTCTGGAGTTTGTATGTTCTCCCTGTGACCGTGTGTGTTTTCTCTGCGTGCTCCGATTTCCTTCCCTCTTCCAAATCGTGCAACTTTGTAGGTGAATTGGCTTCTGTAAACTGTCCCGAGTGTATAGGATAGAACTAGTGTACGGGTGATGGTTGGTCGGCGTGGACTCAGTGGGCCAAAGGGCCTGTTTCCATGCTGTTATTCTATACTAAACTTAACTAAAAACAAAAATTCACCAATTTGATAGGATTAGTGTTGAGATCTGCTTCATCATTGAGAGTTATGAACATAAATTATATGACTTTAGCAAGGCCTTTAACAACGTACTGCATGGTAGGCTGGCCTGGTAGTTTGGGTCCATGGGATTCAGGGTGAACTACCCAATTGAATACATAATTGTTTAGAAGCAGAGGGTGACCCAGGGATTAGTACTGGGTAGGGTTGCCAACTTCCACACTCCCAAATACAGGACAACGGGTGATGTCACCGTCCCGCGCCCCACGTGACCTCACCCAGCCAGTGGCCACGTGCTCCCGCTCCACCAATGGCGGCCGCCCGGGCCGGGAGGCGGGTTGCGTAGCAACGTGGAGCACGTGGCCGCTGGCTGGGTGAGGTCACGTGGGGCGAGGGGCGGTGACGTCACCTTGTCCCTTATTTGTGTGTGAGGAAGTTGGCAACAATAATTGTTTAACAGAGAGACCTGGGATGCTGGTACATAGTTAATGAAGGTGGTGACACAGGTGGTCTGGGCGATGGAGAAGGCATTTGGCACACTTGCCTTCATCGGGAGAGGTTGGGATGCAATGTTACAGCTGTACAAGACATTTGCAGTACTGCAACAGTTCTGGTCGCCTTGCTGTAAAACAAAATGGCATTAAAATGGAAAGGCTGCAAAAGAGATTTACTGGCATGTTCCCGGGTCTGGAGGGTTTGAGTTAGGAGATGTGGATAGGTTGGGTCTTTATTCCCAGGAGCTCAGAGGCTGGGGGGTGACCATACAGAGAGGTATATAAAATAATGAAGGTTAACAGCCACAGTCTTGTTGCTCAGGGTTGGGGAGGCTAAAGCTAGAACACTTTCGTTTAAGGTGAGAGGAGAAAGATTTAAGAGACCTGAGGGGGGGAGTTTTTTCACACACAGGGTGGTGCGTACACAGAATGAGCTGCCAGAGGATGTGGTAGAGGTCGGGTAGAATAATGTGTCCCATTTTCTTTTTGATTTCTAAAGGTTGTTAAAGCTAAATGCTTTTCTAATTTTATTAATTGTATATTGTCTTGAACCCAAAGAGCTTTGTAAACATTATCTGTAGTTGCCATTTATCTTGTGAAGGAGAGAGAGAGTGGTGTTTTCATAACAGTTTGAGCTGATGTGCAGTTTTAGTTCAAATAAAGTATACAGTGCCCTCCATAATGTTTGGGACAAAGACCCATCATTTATGTATTTGCCCCTGTACTCCACAATTTGAGATTTGTAATAGAAAAAAATCACATGTGGTTAAAGTGCACATTGTCAGATTTTAATATAGGCCATTTTTATAGATTTTGGTTTCACTATGTAGAAATTACAGCAGTGTTTATACATAGTCCCCCCATTTCAGGGCACCATGATGTTTGGGACACAGCAATATCATATAAATGAAAGTAGTCATGTTTAGTATTTTGTTGCATATCCTTTGCATGCAATGACTGCTTGAATTCATGGACATCACCAGTTGCTGGGTGTCTTCTCTGGTGATGCTCTGCCAGGCCTGTATTGCAGTCATCTTTAGCTTATGCTTGTTTTGGGGGGCTAGTCCCCTTCAGTTTTCTCTTCAGCATATAAAAGGCATGCTCAATTGGGTTCAGATAGGGTGATTGACTTGGCCACTCAAGAATTGACCATTTTTTAGCTTTGAAAAACTCCTTTATTGCTTTAGCAGTGTGTTTGGGATCATTATCTTGCTGTAGAATGAACCGCCGCCAATGAGTTTTGAGGCATTTGTTCGAACTTGAGCAGATAGGATGTGTCTACACACTTCAGAATTCATTATGCCACTACCATCAGCAGTTGTATCATCAATGAAGATAAGTGGGCCAGTACCATCAGCAGCCATACATGCCCAGGCCATAACACCCCCACCACCGTGTTTCACAGATGAGGTGGTATGCTTTGGATCTTGGGCAGTTCCTTCTCTCCTCCATACTTTGCTCTTGCCCTCACTCTGGTATAAGTTAATCTTCATCTCATCTGTCAACAAGACCATTTTCCAGAACTGTGGTTGCTCTTTTAAGTACTTCTTGGCAAAATGTATCCTATTCTTGTAGTTAACCAGTGGTTTGCATCTTGCAGTGTAGCCTCTGTATTTCTGTTCATGAAGTCTTCTGCAGACAGTGGTCATTGACAAATCCACACATGACTCCTGAAGAGTGTTTCTGATCTGTCGGACAGGTGTTTGGGTTTTTTTCTTTATTATAGAGAGAATTCTTCAGTCATCAGTTGTGGAGGTCTTCCTTGACCTGGCAGTTCCTTTGTGATTAGTAAGCTCACCAGTGCTCTCTTTCTTCTTAATGATATTCCAAACAGTTGATTTTGGTACGCCTAAGGTTTGGCTGATGTCTCTAACAGTTTTATTCTTGTTTCTCAGTAGGGCTGCCAACTGTCCCGTATTAGCCAGGACATCCTGTATTTTGGGCTAAATTGATTTGTCCCTGGGACCGACCGCCTTTGTCCCGTATTAGGCCCGGGGAGCCCTGTAGGCCCGGACGCTGTAGTCCCGGACAGTGCAGTAGGAAATAAAACTGCAGATGCTGATTAAAATCTGTGTCTATCTTCCGGATAGTGTAGGCCCGGACAGTGTAGGCCCGGACGGTGTAGGTCCGGAGGCCCCAGCGCCGCCTAACGGAGGTTGCGTAGCGACCCGCCTCCCGGCCCGGGCGGCCGCCATTGGTGGAGCGGGAGCATGTGGCCGCTGGCTGGGTGAGGTCACGTGGGGCGCGGGGTGGTAACATCACCTTGTCCCGTATTTGGGAGTGAGATAATTGGCACCCCTAGAATGGCCTACTCCTGCACCTATTGTCTATTGTCTATTTGGGAGTGAGAAAGTTGGCACTCCTATTTCTCAGTCTCATAAAGGCTTCTTTGACTTTCATTGGCACAACTTGATGTCCTCATGTTGATGAACAGCAATAAAAGCTTCCAAAGGTGATGGAAAGACTGGAGAAAAGACTAGATGCTGAGAGCTCTCTTATACCTGCATTAAGGAGGCGTTTAAACACACCTGAGCAATTACAAACGCCTGTGAAGCCATGTGTCCCAAACATTATGGTGCCCTGCAATGGGGGAACCATGTAAAAACACAGCTGTAATTTCTATATGGTGAAACCAAAATGTATAAAAATGGCCTTTATTAAAATCTGACAATGTGCACTTTAACTACATGTGATTTTTTTTCTATTACAAATCTCAAATTGTGGAGTACAGAGGCAAATAAATAAATGATGGGTCTTTATCCCAAACATTATGGAGGGCACTGTAATTGCTTTTCCATTTTGTCACAGAGCTCCACTGGGCGAACTCTTGCCGTTTAAATGTAACCCGTGGAGAGCACTTCAACATATTTATCTTGGCAAGCAGTTGAGGTTGAAAGAAAGTTCACATCAGCTGACTCTGCACTTGTCCTTTTGCTACACTGCCTATCTCTTAATTTTAAATAGTACTTTGATCCTAAATATAGTCACTGGAAAGAAACTACCCTTTCTCAAAGCTTAACTTAAAATATTTGTCTTGTTGCAGTTCACATGAATTTGAATAAACGAAGAATCTATAAAAATATATATTTCTTCCATTTTTGGTCACATAAATGTTATTGTTAGCAGCATCCTAGCCCTCCATGTGATAGACTGGAGAGATTTTGACAGCTTCAGTGACTCTTATCTTCCTTGTGGTATTGCGAGTTGTAAATTGTTTGTAAATTAACTTTAGTAACTCTATTAAGGAGAATAATCTTGTTTTCTACGCCTTTCTGTGCAGGCGTATACAGAACGTGCTTACTTAAAATTTCCAAGCTGTGTTTACAATTCTCCAGAATTTTAGTGTTATTGTGCAAATAGTCTAACATAGGATTAGCTTTCAATCATGAAAAAGTGTTCAAGCAATGTTGCCTCACTTCATCTAAGTGATGAAAAGGCAGCTGCCTCGTTTTATGCAGGGGCCTGCAGATGTTCCACTTTAAATGGTTTAAGATTGCATCCAAAATAATTTACAGCACCCAGTATGTACCACAGTGCATCGAGAGGTCAGTTGGAAACTTATCCCTTATTTTTGCAAATTATTTTCCGAAAATGTGTAACTTTGCTTATTCAGTGTGGTTAAGAAATTATACATAAAGATATCCTGATAATATTCAGATATCCCGCAGCAAATGTTTAATCAACAGCAGAGAAATTTTCTTGAAGCAGTTTTATCTGATTCTATTAATGTTGTCCTGTAAATTGTGTAGCAGAGAAGTAAACTTCCCCAAAGCTGTTTTGACAGTTTATTGTTCAGAACCAACAGGCTCTTGGATCAGATAAGTTGCAATGTGATTTTTGAAAGAGTCCTGTTGACTGGAGAGCATTTGCACCTTCACATTAGTGTTAGACACAAAATGCTGGAGTAACTCAGCGGGACAGGCAGCATTTCTGGGGAGAAGGAATGGGTGACGTTTCGGGTCGATACCCTTCTTCGGTTTAAACAAGTATCTGCACTTCCTTCCTTCCTTCACATGAATGTTTTTCCTCTTGTTAAACAAGGATGACTTTCTCATGCTTTACTTTTGCTGGCAAACTTTTATTGCATTGCTTTACGATGTGAATTATAACGTGTGGCACTAATAATCTCCTGCTTCTAGTTATCTGGTACTTAAAGGGCTTAATCCATGAGAGAAAGCAAGTATTGTGAGGGACGTAGACGGGATGGATGGCCACCATCCTTCTTGCTGGGGAGGGGAATCTAAAACCGTAGGGGAGATGTAAAGGCAGGTGAGAGGGGAGAAATGTAAAGGTGCTCTGAGGGGCAAGTAAGTGTTTCACACACAGGGTGGTGGTTATGTGGTACAAGCTGTCAGAAATGATAGAGGCAGATACAATTACAGCTTTTAAACGGCATTTGGACAGGTATTTCAGCAGGAAATTAGAAGGAACTCGGCTTAATGTAACCATAATGGGACCAATGTGGATGGTATCACAGTCAGCACGGGCAGGTTGTGCTGTCGGGCCCATTTCTGACTTGTATGTAGGGTTGCCAACTTCCTCACTCCCAAATACGGGACAAAGGGTGACGTCACCGCCCCGCGCCAAGCCAGCGGCCGGGCGACCGCCATTGGTGGAGCGGTAGCACGTGGCCGCTGGCTGGGTGAGGTCACGTGGGGCGCGGGGCGGTGATGTCACCCTTTGTCCCTTATTTGGGAGTGAGGAAGTTGGCAACCCTACTAATACGGGACAAACTAATTTAGCCCAAAATGCGGGATGTCCCGGCTAATACGGGACAGTTGGCAACCCTAGTTGTACGGTGCAATGGTTCTATGAGATTCAACAGGATATTGCCTGCAGTGGGGTAAACTTGGTTCCAAGTGACCTGATACAGAAATTACTGAGAACCAGACAGTACAAATGATAGATATCTGACTAAAACTAAGGGTTAGCAAACAAGAGTATTAACATAGGGCAAATGTTCCATCTTAAATGGCACAAATGAGATTTAATCTTTCCGATTGGGTTACCACCAACTCTGAATGTACTGTAGCCAATGGCAACTTCAAAATAATCCAGGTTTATTTGCGTAGAGAACAGATATAAACCCGTGATGATTCCAGTCATCTGACACGTCGCTTGTGTGGTGGGATGCAGTGACAATCTCTCAATATTTAGGCCAGTTGTGAAGGAGGTGCAGCAGAACATAGAACAGTACAGTATAGCACAGGAACAGGCCCTTCGGCCCACAATGTCCATGGCGAACGTGATGCCGTTGAACTAATCTCTGCCAGCACTGTGATCCATATCGCTGCATATTCATGTGCTATCTAAAAGCATCTGAAGTCCCACTATTGTATTTGCTTCCACCACCATCCTTGGCAATACAAGGAGGAGGAGCGGTTTGCACGGAGGGTTGCCGGGCCCGCAGGAGATGTTTGGATCCAATGGGTCCACACCCTCTAGTCTACTTTAAACTTTCCCTCTCTGACCTTAAAGCTATGCCCTCTAGTCTTTGTCATTTCCACCCTGAGAAAAACGCACCGACTGACCACTCTGTCTCTGCCTCTCCTAGTTTTATATACTTCGATCAGGCCTCCCTTCGATGTTTCAGAGAAGAAGTCTATCCAACCTCTCCTTATAGCTAATGCCCTTTAATCCAGGCGGCATTCTGATAAACTTCACCTGCCCCTTCTTCATAACCTCCACATCATTCCTATAATGGAACAACCAGACTGTACACAATTCTCCAAACGCAGGACGAGCTGGGAAGCAACCTCTTGTGCAAATAATACTCTATATTTCAAGTGTAAAAGCGGAACGTTACTGGGAAAGTGTGCAAAGGCATTCATCTCTCTAAACAGGATGCTGGAAAATCATCCCATCGGTAAATGCATTTTCCGAGATCTAAATATCTGCAGCAAAAAACGATTGGGATTGTTTAGTTTAGTGATACAGCGCGGAAGTAGGCCCTTCGGCCCACCGAGTCCGTGCCGATCAGCGATCACCCTGTACACTAGCACTATTCTACACACACTAGGGACAATTGACAATTTTACCGAGCCATTTAGCCTACGAACCTGTATGTCTTTGAACTGTGGAAGTAAACCGAACCACCTGCGGAAAATCCATGCAGGTCACGAGGAGAACGTACAACCCTGTACAGACAGCACCCGTAGTCAGGATCGAACCTGGGTCTCTGGCACAGTGAGGCCACAGTCCCACCGCTGGTATAGTTTATAAGACTACATCAAGAATACAAAGCCACAAAATGCATCTTCCTTTATGTCAAATGTAATAAAAGGACGTTCTTGTGTAAATGTTATGGTGAGGAAGCTGGGATTGGCTGCAATGTGCTCTTCATATTGTTGCTGTGAGCTGTGTTTTGTATGTTTATTTCCGTGACAAAGTTCACCCGTTTGTCCCCACATTTAAGTGCGTGCTTCTCATTGATTGCCTTCAGTGGGGATGCTCTGTTCTCATTCTCTGGCTGATTGTGTGCTACTGTCAGAGTGAAATGGCTGTTTTGTTTGATCTGCGTGTTGTTACCCCGGCAGAGAGAGTATCGCATAGATGCAACAAACTGGCTGTCCTCTGGTTGAACCTGCCAAGGAAGGCAGCATTTGGGGTCATTCCAAGTTCACAGTGTGGACTTTTGACTGTCCTGTGTATGAACCGGCTTGGGGACCCCTGCAGGGATCAGTCACTCAGGCCAGTAACACAAACCAATTTCTATTAGGCATCTGCAGGGACAAATCCACAGGGGCTGCTTGAAGGAGCTACCAACCTAATCAGGCATCTGTGGAGAGCGCCTGGTAGAGGGTGTGCTGGGCGACCTAGCTAATCAGACATCCACACAGACAGCCCGCTAGGGGGGTTTGCTCCTGGGTTAAATCGCCAATGCGCTATTGTCAGAATGCATTACTGCCCCGAGCTAATGACAAGAGGGGGAGCTGATTAAGGACCAGAGCTCAGGGAATGTGACAGCAAGAATAACAGAATCCTCAGGACCCTGTGAATCACCGCACGTTTGTTCAGTCATGCTCAGGGAAAAAACAGCAACTGGACCATTTGTTATTTGTCACGATACAAAAGAGACAAATCCCTGCACTGCCAAATGTCCACAGATCCTTTCTGTATGACAGAAAAGTGCTTCAGGTGACACTGTGAACTGTCCAATTAGTGTTGCAAGCCTAATACCACAGCTTCGAACTGCACTGAGATATATAAAGTCCAATTTTACATTCACACTTATTTCAAAGTCAGGATTGCACTTTTAATAGTGTTTCCTGGTAGAAATGTGTCCTGTTGTCCTATATAGACGAGCTGAGCGGTTAGCTTATGCTTAACTGGTGGGAAAGGGGGCAACCACTGTTTACATACATTTGCCACTATTTTTGTGATCGCATGGGTATTGGATAATTGTTAAATAAATTGTTAAAGTTGCTGAAAGCTTAAATTTTTTTTTTTTTTTAAGTCTTCTCTTGGCCTGGATGCTGAGGGGTAGAACTGGGTGTGCCACCAGCAATATTCCAATTCAAAGGAGCAATAGGTTGAGGTTTTATGCTGTTGATTTGCGTTAGCAGGGCAGCCACAAAATGGAGGCATGACACAGCTGTGTCCCTCCAGAGGACCCTGTGGGGTTCTTACTCACCGCATTATGCATCTGTCATTGTTTTCACTGAAAGAACCCAACTGCTGGTCCTAGTGAAAACAGCGACTATAACTTTGAGTTGGCACTGATGTTGCAAGTCAATAGTCCTTATAGTCCCAATAAAACGGCATTTCAAAGCCACTTTAATGTTTATGTTGTCCTGATTCCTTTTGCATGCTGGATGGTGTCAAATTACCAACAGGACAGCATGGTTCTTCCCTGAGGCACAATGTGACTGTAAAATTGCATTCTAATTAGGGTTGCCAACTATCTCACTCCCAAATACGGGACAAGGTGACGTCACTGTCGGCCGGGACAGTGCAGGCTAACGGAGTGTGTTCGCCTAACGGAAGTTACGTAGCAACCGGCCTCCGGGCTCGCGGGCCTAATACGGGACGAGGGCGGTCCCATTCAGGACAAACCCATTTAGCGCAAAATACGGGATGTGCCGGCTAATACGGGACAGTTGGCAACCCTAATTCTAATAGATACCAGTCAAGTAGTCATCACACTACTGCACACGATTGGCATTCGCCACGAGGAGCTAAAGCCGAAAGTAAATATATTTGTGTTGTATTTAAACTAAAGGAAAATTGGCAACATATGCTAACTTGTCTGCTGATTGCCACATTATGGTGCTTCCTTGACCTTTTTTTATATAGAAAGATTTTCGAAATGAGTCACAGTTAAAATCGGGTGTTTGAAAAATAAATATATTAACATGATTATTTTCTTTTAATATTGAGACAAATGGCGATTAAAATCCCACCTTTTAGCCTAGATTTACATATTCTAAGCAATCTGTTATCCGTTGTCAGCAGAAACACCCCATATATTACCTCAATAATAATGTTTACACCCATTGCCACCCCGGAAGCCCATGGTCCTTGATATTAAGCAGTAACTGTTCAGCACAAGCCCCCTCTGGCTCTCTGTATGAAGTTAAAAATTTAAGTAGAAAGGGACGCACAGGCCATCAATTTCTAAACCAGGGAGCTTTGGGCAAAATTGGAAGGCAAATCCAGAAGGCAGCTTGCATTTGGGGTGGTGCAGCAAAGGAGTTGCTGCCTCACTGCTCCAGAGACCTGAATTTGATCCTGACTACGGGTGCTGTCTGTACAGAGTTTGTACGTTCCCCCTGTGACCACGTGGGTTTTCTCCGGGTGCTCAGGTTCCCTCCCACACGCCAAACACGTATGTGTTTGTAGGTTAATTGCCTTCTGTAAAACTTGTAAATAGTCCCTAGTGTGAAGCATAGTGCTAGTGTACAGGCTGATCGTTGGGCGGCATGGAGTTTGTGGACCGAAGCGCCTGTTTCTGTGCTGTATCTCTAAAGCAAAGTCTAAAGTATAAATTGAGCAAGGGACTTACAAACACACTTTACCTCCACTGTACTCTATGTAATGCAGTTCATTGTTGCAATATTGGATGCTCAGCAGAATGTTGTCATCTAAGTCGGGCAAGACTGCGCTCTCATGAAAGCAAGTCTAGCGTGTTCATTATTTTGTACCGGCGCAGGGTGCAGTTCAGTTACCTGTTCAGAGGCCTGGATACCAAGACTCAAGTTCAAATCCCACCTTAGCAACTTTTGAATTTACATTCAAAGGGGGTCAGCCTCCCTTATCCAATTTGCTCATTGTGTGACTCCAAACACACCCCATGTGGCTGTCTGTTAAATACCCTCTGTCTGGCTGTTAAATACCCTCTGTCTGGCTGTTAAATACCCTCTGTCTGGCTGTTAAATACCCTCTGTCTGTCTGTTAAATACCTTCTGTCTGGCTGTTAAATACCCTCTGTCTGGCTGTTAAATACCCTCTGTCTGTCTGTTAAATACCCTCTGAAATCTTCGAGTAAGGCACTAAATTCGGGGCGGCACAGTGGCGTGGCGGTCGAGCTGCTGCCTTACAATGCCAGACACCTGGGTTCGAACCTGACTACGGGTGCTGTCTGTATGGCATTTGTACATTCTCCCTGTGACCTGCGTGGGTTTTCCCCAGGCATTCCGGTTTCCTCCCACATTCCAAACATGTACAGATCCTGAAAAATGAATGTATTGTTTAAATGCACAAAGACAAATGATCATGATGTGTTTGTTGTTTTAAATTCATCTCTAATATCTTATTAAGTGCATCACTGCCTTTTGAAGGTTGTAAGTGACCATAGAGGTATTCAGTGGATATTTTTAAGGCCGAGATAGATAGATTCTTGATTAATACAGGTGTCAGAGGTTATGGGGAGAAGGCAGGAGAATGGGGTTAGTTAGGATGGAGAGATAGATCAGCCATGATTGAATAGCGGAGTAGACTCGATGGGCCGAATGGCCTAATTCTACTCCTATCACGTATGAATATCTGGTTTAAATGCAAAAAGGCAGCACAGCCTTGGCTAAGCTATCAATGGGGTTGTTTCAGAAGCTGTTCAATCATTGGACATGGGTCTAATGCAAGGATTTATCTGTAATCCTAAAGTCAGGTGGTCCACCCCAACTGGTATGTCTAGTAGTTATGCAATATGTTTGTGTGTGCCTCAGAGAGAGTTCACGAGGCGAAAAGAAGTTAGAGTACTTCAGATGGTTGCTGCACAATGCTGACAGATGATTGATAACACTGGAATAACAAGAAGGCATTGCTGAGTCACTGTCCCTCACATTGAGTGATGGTTAACAAGCCAGCTGCTATCAAAGCGCCTCGTGTCACCAACTCAAGGAAAGCAGGTTGGCTCCTCTCTAAGTGGAGCAAAGCATGAGATAGGATCGCTCAGCAGCTTTATATGCACTGAGCTGCCTTCTGTGTTCTTCTGTGCACAAGGGTTGGAAGGTGCAAACTAATTTGTGGAAGGTATCTGTAAAGGGACCTCTCCTCTTTCCCTTTGGATGCAGAACCAATATGATCGGGGCTGGAAACCCTGCTGCACTGATCCAGTTCCACAATATGTGTGCAGCATGCATGAAGTGTGACCTTGTTTTGAATGCTGCTAATAATAAGGGACTAGTTAAGAACTGGTTACATCAGGTTATATCAATGAAAATTGTTGCAATTCCACAGGTAAGTATTGCCTCTCATCTTTTGTTTCAATGACCCTCATCAGCATTGCAAAGAATTTAATTCAATTAGTGAACATCGCACTTGGAAGGATGGTGATTTGAAAACACAGGCCTAATTGGCAAAAGTAGTAATACTGGTTGAGGTGCTGCCTGTCCCACTGAGTTACTCCAGCTTTTTGTGTCTGTCTTCGGTTTAAACCAGCATCTGCAGTTCCTCCCTACACATTCTGGTTCAAGGCACCTGATAACTTTCTAGTTGCTTATGTTTAGAGTCCTTCAGTGTGGAAACAGGCCCTTCAACCCAACCTGTCCACACCGACCAACATGTCCCATCTACACTAGTCCCACTTGCCTGTGTGTTGGCCCATATCCTTCTAAACCTGTCCTAGCCATGTACTTGTCTAAATGTTTCTTAAACATTGCGATAATACCTGCGTCAACTACCTCCTCCGGCAGTTCGTTCCATACACCCACCACCCTTTGTGTGAAAAAGCTACCCCTCAGGTTCCTATTAAATCTTTTCCCCCCTCACCTTGAATCTATATCCTCTGGTTTGCGATTTCCCCTACTCTGGGCAAGAAATTCTGTGTGTTTCTACTCGATCTATTCCCCTCATGATTTTGAGGGGAATATAAGATCACCTCTATAAGATCACCCCTCATCCTCCTACACTCCAAGGAATAGAGTCCTAGCCTGCTACCAACTTCAGCAAAGCTATTTTGCATTGTATGACTGGAACTTCTCTTTGGACCCTGAAGTAGAGGTCAAAAATTCAACAATAAATCACAGATCCCTGTATATAAATAGTTATACAGCTTGGATAAGAAACATGCAGAAAAAAACAGAGTCATGGGAAGATACCAATCTCCTCTAATCTTGTGTGATTTTTTGCAGATTGGGGTCGCTTTAAGGTTTCCTAGGCTACTTTGTATGAACTATATGTATTATTGGAGTCAAGTGTCATGCGGCAAAGGGAATGGACTGTGTAGGAAGGAACTGCAGATGCTGGTTTATAGACACAAAATAGATACCATTCCTTCCCTCCAGAGATGCTGCCTGCCCTGCTGTGTTACTCCAGCTTTTTGTGGGACTACTGAATAGCACTAAATTGCCTTTAAACTCGAATAATCGGGTGAAGATTTGACTTGTGGTGCTGGGGAAACTCAACCAGACCCAAGATTGACAGTGGTGACAAGGAAAACTGTGCAGTAACGTCTCATCAGCCCACTGCTCAAGAGGACATTCACCACAAGATGAAAGATATTGCTGGGGGTCACACAAAGTGGAAGAGCAGAAATACTCTGACCTTTTTAACCTGATCTTTTGCAGTTCAGCAAACGTAGCAGGGTCTCGAGATTGCCAGAAGCTGCAGAATGGCAATGTTTAGATACCGTGCCATAAAGCTCCCCACTGATACCAATATAACCCTGCTGTATATGTCAAAGCCACAGGATGCAGAGTTCCATCATCATTTGGGCATTTAAGTGGAGTTATTAAAGCAGTCATTTTTTATGATGGATGTTGCAGAATGTACACTGGACAAGAATCCTGCTGTGGGGCTTTTGTACCAGTCGTACACGGTACAATATTGTTACTCTTTAATTTTTATGTAACATTTTGTCTATGTAACTTTGTATTTAAACTAGTTATACGGGACAATACCCCTACGGTTAGCAGTATCACGCAACTGTTATCATCTACAAGAGATTATAAATTTGAACCTTTATTTTCTCCAACTTACTGTTTTGTCAACGCACGCCCCATGCACCCATCTGAGAAGTACTTGTGATTTCATGTTACATGTTGATGTCCACAATATGTACTCATTCTTTCTCTCTATTTTAATCCTGCATGCATCGAAGCATATCAGTGCCCACAGCTGGATAGCACAGTATCCCAGAGATCCGCGTCAGAAAGTCAATCAGGGAGGCAGTGAACAATTTAGAATTAAAATTACATTGGAAATGGGCCCATGTTGTTCCTGTTCATCTTTTGAGCATGTCATTTGAAATAATAGAACAGATTATCAAGAATACATTTGAGAAACATCCATACCATAACCTAACTAACTCATTCATTATCATTAAGGGTGAAAATCCTAAATTAACCAAAGTCTTCAATTTTTAAAAAGTGGCCACCTAGCTAATGATGGTTAGTCTCGTCAGCTGGTGTACTTTGCCTTCCAAAAGCTTGATAAGACCTCGTGCATGAAAATTGTACAACTGACTAATAAGTGGAAGATTGATCGTTATTATCTGATTTCTGTCATTGGTGGGGAGAGGTGGTGACTTGTGTTCTTAAGGTATCACAAAATGCTGGAGTAACTCACCAGGTCAGGCAGCATCTTAAGGTCTTGCTTATTTGATTAATTTATACAAAAAACCTTGACTCAAATTAAATAGCAACCAGTTAAAATTGTAAATTACACCAGACACACTAGCACTGTGGAGGTTAAGGGAATCGAGACATAATGAGTTGGAGCCAAAGGGGGCATTTAGATAAAAGATCAGCCACGATCTCATTAAATAATGGAGATGTGAAGGGAATAGTGGCCTGCTGCTTGTGTTGTATGATGTAGGAAGGAACTACAGGTGCTGGTTTACATCGAAGATAGACACTAAGTGCTGGAGCCTGTCCCGCTGAGTTACTCTAGCATTTTGTGTCTATCTTTGGTGTAAACCAGCATCTGTTTTAAAACAGAATACAACACAAGCAGAAAGTGGACACAAACTGCTGGAGTAACTCAGTGGGACAGACTCCAGCATTCAGTGTCTATCTTCTGCTGGCGTTGTATGGCAGAGGAATTGTTCAAAATTGCATGATCAATTAAATACTTACCTGGCAGTGGAGAACCAGTGGTCACGGTGGTCATTCTCCCAGTACGAGGCTACCCTACTGCACTCCAGGTGCGCTGACGCCTGTGATGTCTACCAAATGCCAGAGACAACTGCAAAGCTTGTGGTAGCGGGGGAACATCATTCGGTCTAACTACTGCATGGGTTTCCTCCGGGTGCTGTGGTTTCCTCCCACATTCCAAAGACGTGCGGGTTTGTACGTTAATTGGCTTTGTAAATTGCCCGTACCTTGTAGGATGCAAAACTGGGATAACAGAACTAACGTAGAACGAGAGTAGGGGTGATCGTTGTCGTCGTGGACTCGGTTGGTTAAAGCTCCTGTATCCACTTTGTATCTCTAAACTAAAAACTGAATTAAATGTCTGAATAAGTGTTCCGACACCAAATGTCGCCTAACCGTATTCTCCAGAGATGCAGCCTGACCCACCGAGTTACTCCAGCACTCTGTGTCTATTTTTTCTCACCCATAACTTGCCCCATGTTGTTGGATTACAGAGTTGGCCACCGTTTATGGATCACATTTGAATTGATGGATAAAATCTGTAAAATCCAGTTCATGGTTTATTGGATGCTATTCTTGGTCGCTGTTAGGATCTTTTGCAGGAATATATAAATAATAAAACTTCAAAGCTTTCTTTATCTTTAGTAACAATCTGCTGGAGGAACTCAGCAAGTCGAGCAACATTTGTGGAGTAAAATGATCAGTCGACGTTTAAGGGCGGGACCCTTCATCTGGACTGAGAGCAGAGGGCAGATAACCAGTACAAAAAAAACGAGGGGGGAGGCCAAGGCAAGTGCTGCTAGCCAGTGGCCCTCTACTTTAAATAATAATCATTTTATTTGTCATATGTAGGTTGGCTCTGGGTCAACGGTACAATGTATTTGACAAGACAACGGTCACCTCAGCAGTAATATTCCAAGGATAAATAAGATTTTTTTTAAAATGACATTAGTAGGATAAAAAGACTATATTAAAAATCAACATCTATGATTTGAAATGTGTTTATGAGTTCAGATGCCTGATGGCCTGATGGTAGAAACTGTTCTTAAGTCTGGTGGTACGTGCAGCCATACTCCTGTATCGTCTGCCTGACGGTAACAAGGAGAACAGCCTGCGTGCTGGGTGGCTGCGGTCCTTGATGATGCTGCGTGTCTTCCGCAGGCACCGCCGGTAGTCACTCCAAAGACGTACAGGTATGTAGGTTAATTGGCTGGGTAAATGTAAAAATTGTCCCTAGGATAAATTGGGTGTAGGATAGTGTTAATGTACGGGGATCACTGGGCGGCACGGACTTGGAGGGCCGAAAAGGCCTGTTTCCGGCTGTATGTATATGATATGATATGATATGATAAAATGCCCTGAATGGCCGGGAGACAGTTGCCAGTGATGTGCTGTGCCGTCTTCACCACTCTCTGTAGTGATTTGTGGCTGTGGGCAGAACAGTTCCCGTACCAGACTGTAATGCAGCCCGTCAGCAGGCTCTCGATGGTGCATCTGAAAAAGTTTGTGAGGATGTTGGCGTTCATGCCAAACTTCTTCAGTCTTCTCAGGAAAAAGAGCCGCTGGTGGACCTTCTTTGTTATTGTGTCCGTGTGCAGTGTCCAGGAAAGGTCCTCAGTGATGTGCACACCGAGGAGCTTAAAGCTGCTGACCCTTTCAACCTCAGCATTACCGATGTGGATGGGGAGATGTCCACTCCCCCGCTGTCTCCTGTAGTCCACGACCATCTCTTTAGTTTTGCTGACATTGAGAGAGAGGTTATTTTCCTGGCACCAGCTGTTTAGTGCCTTTACCTCCTCTCTGTAGGCCGTCTCATTGTTGTCTGTGATGAGGCCCAAGATGGTCGTGTCGTCAGCAAACTTTAGGATGCTGTTTGAGCTGTGCTTTGCAGTACAGTCGTGCGTGAACAGGGAGTACAGGAGAGGACTGAGCACACAGCCCTGTGGTGTGCCTGTGTTAAGGATCAGTGAGGAAGAGGTGTGGCTTCCAATTCTCACCACCTGGGGCCTGCCCGTCAGGAAATCGAATATCCATCCGCAGATGGAGGTCTCCAGTCGAAGATCAAGGAGCTTGGGGACAGGTTTTGGGGGAATAATAGTGTTGAATGCCGAGCTGTAGTCAATAAAGAGCATTCTCACATATGTATTTCCTTTGTCCAGGTGGGTGAGGGCAGTATGTATTGCCATGGCGATGGCATCGTCCATGGCCCTGTTTGGTCTATATGCAAACTGAAGAGGGTCCAAGGTGTCAGGGAGAGAGGAGCAGATGTGAGTTTTGACTAGTCACTCGAAGCACTTCATGATGACTGATGTCAGTGCAACAGGACGGTAGTCATTTAAACAGGAGGTTACTGGTTTCTTTGGAACAGGAATGATGATGGATGCTTTGAAGGAGGTGGGAACCACAGACTGACTCAGAGAGAGGTTGAAGATGTTGGTGAACACCTCTGCCAGTTGATCAGCACAGGCTCTGAGGGCCCGCACTGGAATACCATCCGGCCCTGGAGCTTTGCGTCGTTGACCTTTTTGAAGGACCGCCTCACGTCTGCTGTTTGTAAGGACAGTGTGCTAGTCCCCCTGCACACCTGTGGACTCATGGTGGGCGCTGTGTTGTCTGCATGGAACCGGGCTGGTAGACAAAGCACCCAGGGAAGGCCGTCTTCTGTGCTATCAATAGTTGACTTGAAGTCCGCGTTGGCTAACGTTCCTATCTCCAAAAGTGTCTGTCAATCATACTGAACATGTGATAGTACAGTATGTGCATAAAGAGCAAGCAGTCAAAAGTAAATCCACACATGTTTGCTGAGTTGCCTCGGAGATCTCGTCAGTACAGCCATCTGCACGGTGCATAGGAAACAGCATTTTTCAATCCAGATTTTTCAATCCAGATGAAGATTCCTAACCGGATTACAGACACAAAAAGCCGGAGTAACTCAGCGGGACAGGCAGCATCTCTGGAGAGAAGGAATGGGTGACGTTTCGAGTTGAGACATCTTCACCCATTCCTTCTCTCTGGAGATGCTGCCTGTCCCGCTGAGTTACTCCAACTTTTTGGGTCCATCTTTGGTGTAAGCAAGCATCTACAGTTCCTTCCTACAAATTTCCTCCCGCAGATTGTTTGTTGCTCCAGATTCCAGCAGGCTCTTCTGTCTTCATCCTTAATTGTGTTGTGACTTTATGAATGTCCTTTGCCTTTGCCTCAGGCATGCTTTAAGTGTGTAAGCAAGGCGTGTAACTGGCTCGGCCGGGCTCTAGGGTGTGGCTCTAACCCTAACCCATTTTATTTTGTGGTATTTCTGTCATTATAGACATTCAAAAATGTGATCCGTATATTTCACATAACAAAATATTGACTGGTGACACGTTTATTGTCTCGCCATCAGTTCTTTGCAGCAAAATGAAGTGATGAGAATTAGCTGACGTGTATGCTTTTTTTTGTGACTTTTACAGACACCGAAAGCTCCAATTAGAGTGAATAACAAATTAGCATGGATTAAGAATTGGCTAGGTGATAGGAAAGAGCGAATAGGCATAAATGAATCTTTATTGCAAAGAGGATCAGTACTGGGACCACAACATATTACAGTTGGTGTGAAACTTGGATGAAGGCGGCAAACATATGTTTTGTAAATTTGCTTATGATACAAAGATGGTAGAGAAGTAAGTTGTGAAGAGGATATGAGAATGCTGCCAAGAGATCCAGGTAGATTTGTGGCTAAAGATCTGAAAATCTGGGTTTAATAAGGATTTAAAAGTGTCCATTTTTACACAAAAGGTGATAAAGTAGCATATTATGTGAATGGTGAGAGATTTCACAACCTGAGATGCAGTGAGATCTGGGTGTGCTTGTGCATGATTTGCATTGTATGCAGATATTACAAGTAAACACAATACGATGGGCGGCACGGTAGCGCAGCGGTAGAGTTGCTGCTTTACAGCGAATGCAGCGCCGGAGACTCAGGTTCGATCCTGACTACGGGTGCTGCACTGTAAGGAGTTTGTACGTTCTCCCCGTGACCTGCGTGGGTTTTCTCCGAGACCTTCGGTTTCCTCCCACACTCCAAAGACGTACAGGTATGTAGGTTAATTGGCTAGGTAAAGGTAAAAATTGTCCCTAGTGGGTGTAGGATAGTGTTAATGTGCGGGGATCGCTGGGCGGCACGGACTTGGTGGGCCGAAAAGGCCTGTTTCCGGCTGTATATATATATGATATATATATGAACTGCTGGAGGAACGCATGTCGGGTTGAGTGCCTGCATCAGACTGAGAATGTAGTGGGGAGATAACTAGCAGAAAGAGATGATAGGGAGGGATGAGGCAGGGGCTGGTGGGCAATAGGTGGAACCAGGTAAGAAGGGGATGGAGGCTCCATTTGGAGGCTGGAACATAAGAGGTTGCCGATTCTGGAATCTGATAAGAAAGAAAAGAGATAAGTGGAACCAGACAAGGAAGGGATAATAGACAGATGAAACCAGCGGGAGAAGGGGATATGAGAACCAGAAGATATATTGAGTGGAATGAAACTGTGACGGAATGGTGGGGGAGGAGGGAAATCAGAAGAAAAGAGAAAAGATCACTGGGATAAGTCAGAGGGTGGTGAATCTGTGGGATTCTTTGCCACAGAAAGCTGTGGAGGCCAAGTCAGTCGATATTTTTAGGCAGAGATAGATAGATTCGTGATTAGTACAGGTGTCAGAGGTTAAGGGGAGAAGGCAGGAGAATGGGGTTAGGAGGGAGAGATAGATCAGCCATGATTGAATGGCAGAGTAGACGTAATGGGCCAAATGGCCTAATTCTACTCCTATCACTTATGACCATATGAGTACAGGTTACCTGAAATTGGATAGTTCATTGCTCATTGGGGTATAGACTACCCAGGCAGAATATAAAGTGCTGCTCTTTTATTTTGAGGAAGTGAGGAAGTTGGCAACCCTATTGAGGAGGTGCAGATGAATCTTTGTCTAACTGTCCAATTTGTGAGCGAGCTGGGGAAGGGGAGTCGCAGAGAGAGAGTGCTGTTGTGTTTTTTTTGCCTGAGTATTGAACGAAGTATTGTGGTTATACGTCAAATGTATAGTGCATTGATGAGCCCACGTCTGGAGTCATGTGTTATTGATTTTATTTTTAAAAAGAATGTTGCGTGGTTAGAAACAATCAGAAAATTCACTGGACTAATAGTTGGAATGGGCGTGTGGAAAGGATGAACAGGCTCGGCTTGTATCCACTGATTTGGAAACGTGAGAAGGGACTTGATTAGAATGTAAGAGGTCCTGAGGAATCTTGTCAGTAGCAAGGATGTTTCCTGTTGTGGGAGGAATAAGAGCTAAGGACCATTGTTTAAAATTGAAAGGTCAGAACAGAAAGGTTAGAACAGAAAGGGAGATTTTTTTCTCTCTTAGGGCTGAGAGTCTTCAGAACATTCTTCCTGAAATGATAATGGAAGCAGAATCATTGTGTTTCTAAGGCAAAGGTAGAAAGGGATTGGAAGGTTATGGATAGACTGAAACGTGTAGTTGTGTTTGCATTCAGATCAGCTCTGTTCCATTGAATTGGAACACTGTGCAGGTTTGAGAGGCCAAATGGATTACACGTGTTCCTAATTTATACGTCCACATTTTTCCATTCTTTTATACATCCAGCAGATGTTCTCTGCAGATTAATGATCTCGCCAATGTCTCCTTCAGCATGATAGCTCCCACAAACGTCTGAATGCCACATATATGAATTCTGTGATACTTGTGCCAAAAATGAATGCTAAGAGCACAAATTTGCCACCATGTGAACTGCCTCTTCTGAATAATGACTTACAATTAGGATTGCCATCTGTCCCAAATTAGCCAGGACATCCCGTATTTTGGACTAAATTGGTTTGTCCCGTACGGGACCGCCCTTGTCCTGTATTAGGCCCTGGGGGCGCTGTAGGCCCGGACGCTGTAGGTCCGGACAGTGTAGCTATGCAGGTCCGGGCGCTGCCTAACAGAGGTTGCGTAGCAACCTGCCTCCCAGCCCGGGCGGTCACCATTGGTGGAGCGGGAGCACGTGGCTGGGTGAGGTCACATGGGGCGCGGGGCAGTGACGCCACCTTGTCCCTTATTTGGGAGTGGGATAGTTGGCACCCCTACTTACAATATACTTCGGGGTTATCCACTTTGTGTGGGTGGGTGGATTGGAGAAGGGGGCACTTCATATCATCTAGTTTAACAATTCTATGTCATACTGAGGAAATGCATCATTTTTGTTGCTGCCAAGAATATAGGCAGAACTTTTACCAATGTTAGGACTAATTTCACCATTTACTTCACAACTATTTGCGAAATGTTGCTGAGTGCAAAATAAACTCTTATTTTATCCTGAGAAAACACTTTAATTCATTAGTATGTTGTGTTTTAGGACACTTCAAAGGTGCTGTAAATTAGCTAAAGCTAGGAATTCTTAAAAGTTAGCAGAAGCACTTTCAACTATGAGCACAAAAGGTTATTGGACAGAGTTATTCAGTTACTATTTATTGGACATTAATCTTTTCTTTTAACCAGATGAATTTTGCAAGAAATTCTGACATGTGATCGCTCCCACTTTTAGTATTTACAGTATCATTGTGCACAATGACCACTACATTTTCTCTCTTGCCATGAGACAAAGGATTAAAGAGATTAAATCTCACCAGTGGAGGGCTATATTTCTTTGAACGAATTCCAATCTGAACCACTGTGTGAGCCTCGATACTTTGTGGTCTAACTCCCAAGCAGACCAGTACCAATTGTAGTCCTCCTACACTGTCTCCAGTAAGATCAGCTAACATAGCAGGGCTAAGTCTTGCTACCTTCCAGTCTGTCTGAACCAGCGCAAGTGTTTTTAGTCAAGTGTCCTTCAATTATTTCAGAACAAATCCACACAAGAGACTGTGCTGGAAGCTCCTGGTTGTTTGTCAAATTTGCTGGAGGGTTTTCTAAAACCACAATATCGTCTTCGTGCTTGGAACGTAACCTAATCATTTTGTAGGAGAATTCAGCATTTAATAATTGCCATGTAAACTATTGAACTCTCAAAGCAACAATGTGGAACAGCTGTTGGAACAGTAATCTGAAAAAAAAACTTTCATTGTTGAACTATTAACTGCGTTCTTTGGAGTGGCTTGTAAGAAGTGAACTTTTCACCTGTACTTTTTTTTAAAACCAAAATTAAGATCAGAAGATGAGTTGTTTCTTTATGTGTATCAACTGAAAAATTAGGGGACTAGAGTTGAGGGCAGGGGAATTTATGTGAGATCTTTCTGGGCTCGGCATCAACAAATTCATGGACTTACTTTTTATTGGCCATTCACTTATAGTCACTTTGGAATAAAGGCAAGCTGTGTTGTTCAAACAATGGACATTGTGCCGAACCAATGTAAATTGTTGTTTAGGAAGGAACTGCAGATGCTGATTTACACCGAAGATAGACACAAAATGCTGGAGTAACTCAGTGGGACAGGCAGCACCTCTGGAGAGAAGGTATGGGTGACTTTTTGGGTTGGGACTTTTCTTGAGTCTCTGCATCGGAAACATCAAAGATGTTGCCTGTCCCACTGAGTTACTCCAGCTTTTTGTTACGATCTTCGGTGTAATTTGTGCCTTTTGTTTTCAGACTTTCCTTCTCTTGATGAAGCTACACAACCAAGTGGGCAGCATTCAATGGCAGGACTAGACAATAAACATTCACAGCTGTCCAGTTTTGAAGAACTACTTAGATAACTGACCATGGTCTGTGTCGGGCATCTGCAAAGATGCCAATTCCACCACTGATCATTGGAAAACAGTTGGAAAGATGTTGGGATTTGCTTCTCAGCCTAAAGTTACTCAGACCTCAAACCACAACTTTGATGTAAGAGCACCAGACATCCACAACTCTTCTTTTGCATTGGCCCAAAGCCTAGCAATTGACACATTGGCTCTAGAAATTGTGGACGCATTGGTGATCATTTTCCAATGTTCTATAGATTCAGGATCAGTTCCTGTGGATTATGAGGGTAGCTAATGTTATCCCACTTTTTAAGAAAGGAGGGAGAGAGAAAACGGGAAATTATAGACCAGTTAGTCTGACATCAGTAGTGGGGAAGATGCTGGAGTCAATTATAAAAGATGAAATTGCAGAGCATTTGGATAGCAGTAACAGGATCGTTCCGAGTCAGCATGGATTTACGAAGGAGAAATCATGCTTGACTAATCTTCTGGAATTTTTTGAGGATGCAACTAGGAAAATGGACTTTCAGAAAGCCTTCAGCAAGGTCCCACATAGGAGATTAGTGGGCAAAATTAGAGCACATGGTATTGGGGGTAAGGTACTGACATGGATAGAAAATTGGTTGACAGACAGAAAGCAAAGAGTGGGGATAAATGGGTCCCTTTCAGAATGGCAGGCAGTGACTAGTGGGGTACCACAAGGCTCGGTACTGGGACCGCAGCTATTTACAATATACATTAATGACTTGGATGAAGGGAGTAAAAGTACCATTAGCAAATTTGCAGATGATACAAAGCTGGGTGGTAGTGTGAACTGTGAGGAAGATGCTATGAGGTTGCAGGGTGACTTGGACAGGTTGTGTGAGTGGGCGGATGCATGGCAAATGCAGTTTAACGTGGATAAGTGTAAGGTTATCCACTTTGATGGTAAGAATAGGAAGGCAGATTATTATCTGAATGGTGTCAAGTTAGGAAAAGGGGACGTACAACGAGATCTGGGTGTCCTAGTGCATCAGTCACTGAAAGGAAGCATGCAGGTACAGCAGGCTGTGAAGAAAGCCAATGGAATGTTGGCCTTCATAACAAGAGGACTTGAGTATAGGAGCAAAGAGGTCCTTCTGCAGTTGTACAGGGCCCTAGTGAGACCGCACCTGGAGTACTGTGTGCAGTTTTGGTCTCCAAATTTGAGGAAGGATATTCTTGCTATTGAGGGTGTGCAGCGTAGGTTTACTAGGTTAATTCCCGGAATGGCGGGACTGTCATATGTTGAAAGACTGGAGCGACTAGGCTTGTATACACTGGAATTTAGAAGGATGAGAGGGGATCTTATCGAAACATATAAGATTATTAAGGGGTTGGACATGTTAGAAGCAGGAAACATGTTCCCAATGTTGGGGGAGTCCAGAACCAGGGGCCACAGTTTAAGAATAAGGGATAGGCCATTTAGAACGGAGATGAGGAAAAACATTTTCAGTCAGAGAGTTGTAAATCTGTGGAATTCTCCGCCTCAGAAGGCAGTGGAGGCCAATTATCTGAATGCATTCAAGAGAGAGCTAGATAGAGCTCTTAAGGATAGCGGAGTCAGGGGGTATGGGGAGACGGCAGGAACGGGGTACTGATTGAGAATGATCAGCCATGATCACGTTGAATGGTGGTGCTGGCTCGAAGGGCCGAATGGCCTCCTCCTGCACTTATTGTCTATTGACACATTCTGAGTGCGGAAAGTCTGGTGAAATGTGCTGGTATGCAAAAAGTATGAAATAAAATGGAAAAATAGGTTTTGATATTGGGGTCTCTGATTGGAGAAGTGTACCCACCCACTAAATTATCCTTCATCCTCATGCATATTGAGGCAATATGTTGAACAGGTCTGACTACCATAATTTTAAACATTCGTCACCATGAGGGAAGAACCTGCTGAAGGGAGAAAACTCTTTATCAATAGCACGGTTACGTTTAAGCGAGCGTGCATCTAGCAGCTTTTCATGGAATTAGATGTTCAGGAGCACCAAACACCTTACCTCAAAAAGATTGGTTTTATCCTGGGCAATGTTCTGGGTGTATCTCGTATGGTTAGATAATGGTCACAACCAGGATCAGGAATTCATCTCCACCACAGTTGTTCAACCCAATGTAGTTTAGACCTTATAAGACACTGTAACTCATATTATCACTTTATATGCAGTGAAATAAGTCATTTGGAATTCCCCTAAATTACTGTTGTTTGAACTAGATTCAGTTTCCAAGGTATAATGTGGTCTCCAATCTCCAATTTATAGTTCAAAAATGATCAGAGGAGAGCTGGTGTAACACCCATAAACATAATGCCATGCCTTCTAAAAGTGTGATATAATCAAACTGGTCTTGTCACATGTCACCGGTTCTGGATCAGGTTTTGTTTTTATTGAATTAGTGAGTGAGCCAGTTTAGCTTTGCACGTCCAAATGCTGAACTTGTTATGGCAATTGGTAGTCAGATTATGCAGGGCATGAAGTTCCCAGGTTTAAATTTGGACCATTGTTCCTTCACAGCGGGATTAGGACTGGGCAAGGAGAAAATGTACTTTGCGTTGCTGGATCACGTAACTGGAACAAATTCTTTCAATTACTGGAAAATTTTCACTCCAAGTCTTTTGATGTACAGAGTGGGAGAAGAGAGACACATTTATTTCAAAGTTGGCTGCTGAATTTTATAATAATAATAATAAATTTTATTTGTCATATGTAGGTTGGCACAGGGTCAACGGTACAATGAAATGTATTTGACAAAACAACGGGTCACCTCAGCAGCAAAGTTCTAAGAGAATCTTTTTTGTGACCATTTGTTTTTTTCATTTAGAGCTCATTATTGATGAGTTGCCGTGTTTCACTTACCTACTTTTTAAGTGTTTTTGTTTCTTCTTTCTCTCTCCTCCAGTTTGCTGGGACATTATCGGATGGATTGGGAAAGACCATGGACACTAGACACCAGACTGAGCGGGAATCCATTCGCTACCAAGCGGTGACCAGCGGAGAACACCTCGTGGCAGGAATTCAGGGGCTGGCTCACGGTACGAGGGAGGCAATTTCTGTTAATGGGTGAAATTTCTGCATTAATACCAGATCAAATAAAGTTCCGCATCCTTTGTGTATTCTATCCAACTGTGGGCATGCCGTTTGCAGGATATATTTTTACCATTCCTATGGTTTTAAAGTGTATTTCATATTTTTTTGTATTTTACAATGGAACCTTTCATCAGTCATAGCCTGCTTTCCAGCTGAATTTACAACAAGGTTGTCATGCTTTATAAAGATTAAATTTCACTGTAATGCATTTCATATGTCCCGTCCTTGGAGACAGAAGTTCTTTGCTAGCAATGAAAAAGTCAAATTTTCCCTGTTTTTTTTTTAACCTCAACACACTATTTGGAATCTTCGTCATCTCACAATGGAAAATCATTTAGATTATCGTCCAGCTAAGGAAATGGCACACTTACTGTTTGCACCAGGATTCATATACCAGCAACCCCTCCCCCTCAAGTTACCGAACTAGCCAAATTATAAACAAGATCTGTGCTGGACCAGTGCTTGGCTGACACATGAAGTGTGCGTACAGTTTTCCCCAACATTTTGTTTTTTTCATGGTTTTTAAATCTTTCAGTGAGAAATATTATGTTGTTCCTTTGTTGGTGGGGGCAAGGGTGGTAGAAATGGAAGTGTGGTGGAGTAGTTAACTGTTTGCATGCTTTTTGATTTCTTCTGCCTTGTCTACCTTCAACCACTTTATTCCGTCAAAATCAAAATTCGAATCAGATGTTAATTAACCCTTTCTTAATTGCCTTATATATTTTTACCATTCATCATCTCAAAGTTCTAAGAGAATCTTTTTTAATATGTATTCTTTCACGGAATGTAGCATTATTTGCCACTGATTTGAGGCAGTTGTGAGTAAATCTCGATAGAGGTGCTAGAGTCGTCTGTATCCCAGACCATGTAGAAATGGTAGATTTCTTTTCCTGTCGGACATTAATGAACCTGATGGGTTCTTGCAGCAATCTAAGGATGAGTTCAGATTAATTTAATTACCTGTATCTAAATTCCATGGTTGCTTTAGTGGAGTTTTGAACTCATCTTTCTGGATCAGTGGTCCAGACCTTGGGTTGCTAGTTGAGAAACACCATTACTATGGTACCTTGGACACAAAATGCTGGAGTAACTCAGCGGAACAGGCAGCATCTCTAGATAGAAGGAATGGGCGATGTTTCTGTTTGAGACCCTTCTTCAATCTGTAATCCAGCATCTGCAGTTCCTTCCTACACACTATGCTACCTTACCCTGATTTAAATGCATTACATTAGCCGTTGCACAAAAGTTTGTTCTATCAGTTGCTGCTGAAGGGCCTTGGAATTCAATGTAGCAGTATATTAAGTTAACCCTAAATACCATTCCTTAGACATAATCAATCATTATTCTATATGCATAGAATGTAGAACATGAAAATGTCTGTGCTGAACATGATGCCAAAATAACCCCATCTGGAGGGAACACACATGATCCATATCCCACCACTCATGGAGTCCTATAGTGCGGCAACTGGCCCTTCGGCCCAACTTGCCCACGCTGACCAACATGCCCCGTCTACACTAATCCCACCGGCCTGCATTTGGCCCATATCACTCTAAACTCATCCCTTCCATGTACCTATCTAAATGCTTCTTAAAAGTCAAGATAGTACCTGCAGATTTAGAACTACCTATATTTAGAAATAAATATAGTCGTGGTAAAATCTGGGTTTAACACTGACATGTTTGTAAAGATTGAATTGTTTTTAATATGAACTTTGTACAAAGATAGGAAGATTATGCTTTATGAAAGTTTCCACTGTTGAGGCATTAGCGTTCCAGTGCTATCACACTCTACCCCTCAGGGAATGGTTGAAATTCTGGCGTAATGTAAAAGAGCCAGGGGCCAGTTATAAACAATAGACAATAGGTGCAGGACAATAGACAATAGACAATAGACAATAGGTGCAGGAGTAGGCCATTCAGCCCTTCGAGCCAGCACCGCCATTCAATGCGATCATGGCTGATCACTATCAATCAGTACCCCGTTCCTGCCTTCTCCCCATACCCCCTCACTCCGCTATCCTTAAGAGCTCTATCCAGCTCTCTCTTGAAAGCATCCAACGAACTGGCCTCCACTGCCTTCTGAGGCAGAGAATTCCACACCTTCACCACCCTCTGACTGAAAAAGTTCTTCCTCATCTCCGTTCTAAATGGCCTACCCCTTATTCTCAAACTGTGGCCCCTTGTTCTGGACTCCCCCAACATTGGGAACATGTTATCTGCCTCTAATGTGTCCAATCCCCTAATTATCTTATATGTTTCAATAAGATCCCCCCTCATCCTTCTAAATTCCAGTGTATACAAGCCCAATCGCTCCAGCCTTTCAACATACGACAGTCCCGCCATTCCGGGAATTAATCTAGTGAACCTACGCTGGACTCCCCCAACATTGGGAACATGTTTCCTGCCTCTAATGTGTCCAATCCCCTAATTATCTTATATGTTTCAATAAGATCCCCCCTCATCCTTCTAAATTCCAGTGTATACAAGCCTAATTGCTCCAGCCTTTCAACATACGACAGCCCCGCCATTCCGGGAATTAACCTAGTGAACCTACGCTGCACGCCCTCAATAGCAAGAATATCCTTCCTCAAATTTGGAGACCAAAACTGCACACAGTACTCCACATGCGGTCTCACCAGGGCCCGGTACAACTGTAGAAGGACCTCTTTGCTCCTATACTCAACTCCACTTGTTATGAAGGCCAACATTCCATTGGTTTTCTTCACTGCCTGCTGTACCTGCATGCTTCCTTTCAGTGACTGATGCACTAGGACACCCAGATCTCGTTGAACATCCCCTCTTCCTAACTTGACACCATTCAGATAATAATCTGCCTTTCTATTCTTACTTCCAAAGTGAATAACCTCACACTTATCTACATTAAACTGCATCTGCCATGTATCCGCCCACTCACACAACCTGTCCAAGTCACCCTGCAGCCTTATTGCATCTTCCTCACAATTCACACTACCCCCCAGCTTAGTATCATCTGCAAATTTGCTAATGGTACTTTTAATCCCTTCATCTAAGTCATTAATGTATATCGTAAATAGCTGGGGTCCCAGCACCGAACCTCGCGGTACCCCACTGGTCACTGCCTGCCATTCCGAAAGGGACCCATTTATCCCCACTCTTTGCTTTCTGTCTGTCAACCAATTTTCTATCCATGTCAGTACCCTACCCCCAATACCATGTGCTCTAATTTTGCCCACTAATCTCCTATGTGGGACCTTGTCGAAGGCTTTCTGAAAGTCGAGGTACACCACATCCACTGACTCTCCCTTGTCAATTTTCCTAGTTACATCCTCAAAAAATTCCAGTAGATTTGTCAAGCATGATTTCCCCTTCGTAAATCCATGCTGACTCGGAATGATCCTGTTACTGCTATCCAAATGCTCAGCAGTTTCGTCTTTTATCTACAAGTTCACTATCCCAAATCCCTTGTCTACAGCCTATCTTCACCTGGTTCAGGAGTTTAGAACTAAGCATCGTAGCCACTCAATAAGAAATTAAAGACATCATTTCATTCAGAGATTTGCAAATTCTCTTTCCTGGAAGGCTGTGGGAGCACAGTTACTGAGAATATTCACCACAGATAAATCAGACTTTTGTCACAAAGACTATCATGAGAGTGTAATAATTGAGAAGGTGAAGTTGGGGTAGTTGTTCATCTGTGATATTACTGCACTGTTAAGCAAGCTCGAGGAGCCATCTGCTTTATTACTGCTTTGGTTTCTCATGTTTCATTGATTCTGGTCAATACATGGGCCTCATTTTTCTAAATTCTACTTTCCCCCAACAGGAATTTTGGGTGGCTTCACGAGTGTTATTACCTCAACAGTAGAAGGTGTGAAAACGGACGGTGGTGTTGGTGGTTTTTTCTCTGGCCTGGGGAAGGGACTGGTTGGCACCATAACGAAACCAGTGGCCGGTGCACTCGACTTTGCTTCAGAAACAGCCCAAGCAGTGCGAGAAACCACAACCGTGAACAATCACAGGTAACACAGGGAAATCCACATCACATCACAACGCAATGGGAGAGGGAGAGAGCATTAGGATTGGGGATTTCTCAGTGATTATCAGTTATTTATTTCTTGTCTCTAGTATAAAGATACAGCCAAATGTTTCTACTGAAAGCTATCCAGTGAAATCATACAATACGTGAACACAATAGATCCTCTTGTGGAACATCACGCAGGGATCGCCACCTTCTGATACCCGTCAGCAGAGCTTTGATATTTTTCACTAGCTTCTTTGAAAATTATATTTTGCATCAATTTTCTACGTTTGTGTTGTGCAAATAGATTAGAGATTTGTTTCATCTTCACAGTTCCAAGGAGTAGAGAGTAGGATAAACTGGCACGTACATATTTATCCAAGATGTTATTCAGGAATACTTGCATTATACATTAAAACTTTCTATGAACAACCTGTTTTAACAGCGTTAAGTACATTGTCTTGTTGGCCTTTGTGCAGGTTACTATATCCATAGATTCCAATAATAATTGAACAAATTATGCTCAGATTGTTAGTGTAGGGGTCTGCTATTATAAGTAGAGAACGTGCTATCATTGTGTGAACAGACTGTACGTGCATCAGTTGCTAATAATTTGCTTATAGGCCGCAGTACTACCTGTAACTTAATAGATCGTAAAACACATAGTTGCTTCTCCATGTCGATGATATGGATTGCCAGCAGAACAAAAGGATGAACAAAAATGACCCCCTTTAAAGGAATGTCATGGTGAAGCAGGAGTCCTGATGTCCCAGGATTTACATAATCTTTTAAGACTCTGTCTTTATTCTCCTGAGTAGTCTATTGGTTTATTATTGTCACCTGTGCCAAGGTACAGAGTAAAACTTTGTTTTGCTTGCTATACAGTCAATTCTTGCCATATGCGAGTACAATCAAGCCATACACAAGTACAACAAGCAGTGCAAAGACTAAAATGAACCAAGTGTGGAATGTAGTGGAACAGCTAGAGAGGAAGTGCAGATGAAAGAAATTGCAGGGGCCTCAATGAGGTAGGTTGGGAGATCTGGATGACACCCTTGGTTTATGAGAGGTCCATTCAATGGTAAAATAGAAGCAGGGGAAAAAAGCTTTTCCTGATCTGATGGTGCATGCTTTCATGCTTATTTATCTTCTGCCTGATGGGAGAAGGAAGAATGGCCGTGTTCTAAGCGCTCCTCATGAGCGGTCCTTGATTGCATTGGCTGCTTTCCCGAGGCAGTGTGAAATCCACGTGAAGTCGATGATGGGGAAGACTGGACTACATTCACAACTCTTTGCAATTTCCCTCAGTCGTGGGCAGAGCAGTTGCCAAACCATGTTGGGTAATGCATCGCGATATGATGCATTTGCATCTGTCAGACAATGTATTATTCTTATTAGCTGCCTGACATATTGTGCAAAATCACAGTACTTGGGAAGAAAATCTGTTTTCTTATATGAACACAATCCCAGCAGAATGCAGCAATAAACCATCTGAACACCTCGACATTATACCGCCCATGGGATTGCAGACTGCATTCCCTTCTGTTAATTTCATCAAACTGTAACCCAAACATTTCAATTTTTTCTAGTTTAAAATAGTAAGATTCTTTACATAGCAACTGTTATTATGGTTCTTATTTGATTTATTGTTTTCAGCTTGTCTTTTCAATCTTGCATGAATATATTTGACAATTCCATCATTCCATGTAATAATGTAGAGATTTGGCAGGGTTGAGAGGCCCTGAATCAGAAAATTGGGCCCATCTGACATAGCAAAATGAAGAATCTTAAAAGCAGAATGGTGGTTTGAATTTCATTAGAGTTTGCTTCAACCAACAAGCAATATTTATTGTGATGTAGAACCTTATAATATTTCAGCATCTCAACCACTTTTCACGATAAATAGCTTTTGAGTGTGTATGTTATGTAGGGAATCATTCTGCACCAGCAGCATTTCCCACTAGGGTTGCCAACTTCCTCACTTCCAAATAAGGGACAACGGGTGACGTCGCCGCCCCGCGCCCCACGTGACCTCACCCAGCCAGCGGCTGCGTGCTCCCGCTCCACCAATGGCGGACACCCAGGCCCCAAAAAATAATTGTTTTTTAGGGGGTCTAAGCGAGAAAACCAAAAATGAAAACCCAAACCTTATTACAAATCATGCAGAACTACTAGAAAGGATCAAAACCAAAACTAGAGATTTCAGCCATGGTCATGGATTTGTTCTCCATCAAATATACCGGTAAAAGAAGGCACCCATTTTACCTCTGCTTTGTATTAACTTCTGGTTAACACTGGAATGTCCAATGGATCACCTTTGCAATTTCTGCCAGCTCCACAAGATTCCACCACCCTCTCACTTTTACTCTAAACATTCTGACTGTGACCTCTTGTATTCTGTATCAGCTGGACCCACCACAAACTTCAGCAACATGACTCCATCTTCTATCTGATCACAGTCACTGCAAGACAATATTGTAGTCTTCAACTTTAGATGATTCACTTCTGGTATAGGAAAATGCCCATTTTTGCTCGTCATCATTTTGGCTCAGTTTTCCTTTTTTTTCTTGTTTCTTTGGGCAATCCAGCTGCTGGGCATGTCCCACTTCCTACCCATGAGTAATTCATTACACAGGCAAAGAGCTTTAAACTGATGTTAACTGCCCATTCACTCTCACAGCAGCTCCCTCCACTCAGATAGATGGTCTGAAGGTTTAGAAGGATGAGAGGAGATCTTATCGAAACGTATAAGATTATTATGGGGTTGGACACGTTAGAGGCAGGAAACATGTTCCCAATGTTGGGGGAGTCCAGAACTAGGGGCCACAGTTTAAGAATAAGGGGTAGGCCATTTAGAACGGAGATGAGGAAAAACTTTTTCAGTCAGAGAGATGTGAATCTGTGGAATTCGCTGCCTCAGAAGGCAGTGGAGGCCAATTCTCTGAATGCATTCAAGAGAGAGCTATATAGAGCTCTTAAGGATAGCGGAGTCAGGGGGTATGGGGAGAAGGCAGGAACGGGATACTGATTGTGGATGATCAGCCATGATCACATTGATTGGCTGTGCTGGCTCGAAGGGCCGAATGGCCTCCTCCTGCACCTATTGTCTATTGTCTAAGAAGGGTCTCGAGCCCAAACGTCACCCATTCCTTCTCTCCAGAGATGCTGCCTGACCCGCTGAGTTACTCCAGCATTTTGTGTCTATCTCCAGATAAATTCCCTTTGATCGAACCATTCCCCTCCAACCTCCTCTGCTTCCTGAACCAACTTATTTCCCCCCTTTCTGTAATTCGGATGAAGTGGTTACAGTTTTAAATGTTTGCAGTTTCTCTTTCCTACCTACCCTGCCGAGTCTTCCCAGCATTCTCCGTTTTTTATTTAATATTGTATCACCAGTGCCTGTTGGATATCTATATTGTGTATATCTGCATTTGACGAAGTCACTTCTCATTGAGTTTGATGCTTTGACATTGCGTGGCTGAGCCTCGTTGAATCCGCAGTAACAAAGCGGGGGATGTGCACGATCGCACCAAAAACTCCCAAATCAACATTGTTGAGTTGCAGCTTATCCATCCCCTTCAGAACATTTTGAGATTTAATAAAATTCAGATGTGTGGCTATGCACAGAGTTATCTTTAAATCAACCCATGCCCATCCATATACATTGCTCTTCGTGACTCCCATCAATGTGAATACATAGAAACAGAAAATAGGTGCAGGAGCACGCCATTCGGCCCTTCGAGCCAGCACTGCCATTCAATACGATCATGGCTGATCATCCTAAATCAGTACCCCATTCCTGCTTTCTCCCCATATCCCTTGATTCCGTTAGCACAAAGAGCTATATCTAACTCTCTCTTAAAAACATCTGCAATAGTCTGCACAGTGCAGCAGGGTGTATGGAAATTCAAACTAGTTAGTTTGCCTGCAGTCACATTGTGTAATGCTTAAAGGACTGTGATTGAACAAGGCATGCAAATAATAAAAAGCCTAATATTTAAAGCTAGTTGCACAGATGCTACTTTGCATTCTCCAGTCATTCCTCAGACTGCTTAGCTTTTTTTGTGTAGGAAGGAACTGAAGAAAAGTCTCAACCTGAAACATCACCCATTCCTTTTCTCCAGAGATGCTGCCTGTCCTGCTGAGTTACTCCAGCCATTTGTGTCTGTCTTTGGCTTTTTTGAGTTGCAGTTTCACTTGCAAGATGAGATTTGGGGGTTTCTGTGAGAACATAGTTATACTATGCTCTCTTTGAACAGTTCACGGTTTTATATTTCCATGCCTGAAAATCGACCTGTGCGCTTTAAGGTGAATAAACGACAGTGCTAATTGGCAGCATTGGACTGAGTGTTTGAATTTGTCAAAGCTGCAGATTATAAAATATCCCTTCGCCAAGCAAAAATGTAAAGACCAATTTATAGCTTTGTGTAAAGCAATGCATTTCCCCTTCTGGAAGTTGCCTTTGTTGTATGATACATTTTAAAACTGCCTCTCCCAAACCTCAAGGCTTACCTTTTATTGTGCATTTTCTGCTGATTTGTGTATTTGAGGTTTGCTTTCCATGTCTGAAAGTCTTGGTAAATATTTCTTTTATGTGAGAGCAATACTCCTTAAGAGTAAACAGAGAATTTAGTGGAGAGTGACTGAGTTTCAGGAGGTCAGTAAAATGTGAAGTGGCCTTCAGTGCATTGTTTAACAGAATGCTTCAAAGCTCGTAATGCACACAAGGGTTTAAACAGGAAGTTTCAATTGTAACTAGAATGATTGATGACTTTAGTGTGTGCTTTACAAGCAAAACCAGATTTTCCTAACCTGATTATTGCATGCTTGCTGACACCAATTCCCGTTTCTCAGCATTGCAATCTGGATCTAACTTGGTTGTTCTTAACTCATCTGAATCCTTTCAATGTATTGTATAAACGCCACTGCAATTATTCAAACTTTTGAAGGTCATTTGGCTGAATTTGTATCATAGTTCTGTGTTGAACCATTTTACTTACCAGACTACTTTTTTAAACACGTTGATCCAGATTCATGACGATATATCTGTATCTTGGTTTTTACCTTTGCCAATATCAACGTGGTAATTTCTGCCTGAGTGTTTCTCTTGTGATCCTTCTTTAGGGTTGCCAACTTCTTCACTCCCAAATACGGGACAAAGGGTGACGTCACTGCCCCGCGCCCCACGTGACCTCACCCAGCCAGCGGCTACGTGCTCCCGCTCCACCAATGGCGTCCATTATGGGGGTTATGGGGGAGAAGGCAGGATTTAATGGGGTTAGGAGGGAGAGATAGATCAGCCATGATTGAATGGCAGAGTAGACTCGATGGGCCAAATGACCTAATACTACTTCTATTCCTTATGACCTTATTAAAGGAAATGCAGGAAGATTTTGGTGGATGTGGGTATAAAGAGTTACTGAAACAAATAGAAGTAGAATTAGGCCATTCGGCCCATCAAATTTACTGGTAATTCCATTGCGTTTCAGAACAAGCTCCAGGGGTTCCTTTTTTTTCTACCCCTTCCCAGTGAAACTGTAGGGTTCTAACTGAGAATAGAGTTACTGTTCAACCTGATCTAATCCCAGAGTACAGGCAGTCCCAGTTTACGACAGTGTTCGGTTCCTGAGAACCTTTCATAACTCCAACTGCTGATAAGTTGGAAATGAACAAAAACATGTGTTGGGAGAAGATCAGAGAAACAGCAATGACTGGAAAAGGGGGCAAGTGAGGGAAGAGCTGATGAGGGAGTGGGTCTGATCAGTGCTCCTGGCTCACTCGACTCCACCCAGATCCCGAGGATTGTGCCTCGGGGCGGAGGTTCGGGCAAGGAGGTCGGTGGGAGAGGAGAAGGCAAGAGTATTCCCATCCAGCAGAACCTGGCTGCAACCCTACAGCAGTCAGCAAACCAAACACAACTGTATGTACACCATGCCCATACGTTGAGTTTTCATAACCCAGCAAAGAGCTGTTACTGAAACAAGCAGCACTGCAGGTAGCAAGAAGTACTATTGTAGTATGTATAATACTGAAGGATGCCAGTTATCTAATTCAACAATAAAAATGTTGACACAAAAAGCTGGAGTAACTCAGTGGGTCAGACAGCATCTCTGGAGAAAAGGAACGGGTGATGTTTTGGGTCGAGACCAGAGCCTTATAGCAAAATGATCTGCTTGGTTCTAATGGTGTAAAATTCCAAACATCCCTTGAATGCACAATGTGTTTCTCAGTCGGTCTCCTGTTCTTTGCTTGAGCATTGGGGGGGGGAAACAGTTGCAGCCAATGCTTGGCCATGAAAAACCATACTACCTCATACATGTGGCAACTCCAAGGTAAACTAGCATAATTAACAGCCCACTACTTAATGTCTGTTCTGCCATGTAGTGTCCCAAGTTCCCGCCTTTCTGGAGTGAATCCCAGTCTTTACAAGCAGAATATGTAGGAAGCACTTTGCATCAGGACAAGCTGTGCTTTATAAAATAAAAAGCCCAGGCAAAGGAACATCTGATGAAAATTCTGCCAAACTGGCCTGCTTATGTATCCCTGGAGTCTAACCATAATTATAAAGACAATATTCCATTGTGTTAATTAAATGCAGCTTAATATGCTATGTACCAGTGTGCTTCATTGTTTCTTTTGTGATGTTAGCTGGCAGTGATTTTGTTTTAAACTTACAATAGTTTTTTTTCCATCCTCCCTTCCCATCGGTTCTTTTGAAAGCATTGCTGGAGGCTTATTTCTACAGAAGCTAGTCAGTTGCTGATAACCTCAATCAAGTTGACACTCTTCATACGTAATAGACAATAGTCCCATCTTCTTTGTCCATTACACAAATGTATTTTTTCCATTTCAGAGGCAGAGCATATAGGAAGCATATTTGTGTAGTGTACAACCTTTAGGCAGCATGGTGGCGCAGTGGTCGGATTGCTGCCTTACAGCACCAGAGACCCAGATTTGATCTTGACTATGGGTGCTGTCTGTGTGGAGTTTGTACGTTCTCCCTGTGACCGTGTGCGTTTTCTCCAGGTGCTCCGGTTTCCTCCCACACTCCAAAGACGTGCAGGTTTGTAGGTTAATTGGTCTCTGTAACTTGTCCCTAATCTGTAAGATAGAACTAGTGCTGGTCTGTGTGGACTTGATGGGCCGAAGGACCCGTTTCCATACTGCATCTCAAAACCAAACTAAAGTAATTTCTCATCAGCGATTAAGAGCCTGTCCGTTGCGTTGCTAGAGTTGGTACTGCACAAGTCGACAAATTAAAGAAAATATGTGCATTAATATTATCTCAAGGTGATTTGATTTAAGGTAATGAAAAAGGTAAAAGCATTAGACAGAATAGTATCTTGTGGTAGGGTAATCAAGAACAAGGATAAATAATCTCTAATTTGGATATTCAGAGAACAATGTAAGATGTTATTAGCTTTCAAAGAATATGAAGTAATGTTAAAAGATAGAAGTTAACATCCAAATCAACCATGATTTGTGTGGCAGAGCAGGAGAGTGGTTGCCTTACAGTGCCAGACACCCACCCGGCTTACAATTTGTACATTCTTCCTTTGACCATGTGGGTTTTCTTCAGGTGCTCCGATTTCCTCCCACATTCCAAAGACATGCAGGTTTGTATGTTGATTGGTTTCTGCAAATTGTCCCCAGTGTGCAGGATGGAACTAGAGTACAGGTGATCATTGGTAGGTATTGACTTGTTGTTTCCACGTTGTATCTCTAAACATTTATTTCCCCCTTTTCCTTCTGCAATTCTTTGCTGTCTTCTTTGCTGTTGTAACTTCCAGACTCCTCTTTGTATTCCACCTTAATGTATTTCTTGCCTTGCTGAACCACAAATACATCTGTACAGGGCTTCTCCTTCATCCCTTATTTATGAAACCCTTTCTTAACCTGCTCCTTTTCACTGTTTGGTTACCTCCCTCTCCTCGCTCATCATCTGGAAGCGCAGGATCTCCATACTTTGTAAATCCAGAAGCTCTTGCTGCAGTTTCCATTTGTCTTTCCAACATGAATATATAGATGTGGCCAAGTTTCCAAAGATTCTCATCAAAAACGTGCATCCATATCTTTGGTTCTCAGCACCATCCTCTCCGGCTATACTTGTCCATGACTTCATCACTTGAAGTCTAACCTCAACTTACTCAAGGTTTTGTAGCTCACATCTTCCTCTGTTTTCTCATCTCAAAAACCTCACCCATATTAACATCACAATTCTCCAAGCTTCATTGTTAAACTTAAAATGTTCAGCTTTCTTGATTTCCTTTCCCAACTTTTGCCTAGAGATTGCATCTGCCTTGCACAGTGTCAACCTCAAAACACTCCTTGCTTTCCACTACACTATTGGTGTGCAATCATGTAGCTGCAATACTCCTGTACATCTTCTCTCCCACCTTCTCAAAAGAGGTTTTGCAAAGCTATTTCTTCAAAGATGCCTTTGTTTCCAGTGACTAAATCCCCAGTTTTCCTTCCTCTCTACTAATTTGGCACGGTCTCGCATTCCTATGCATAAACCATTTTGATACGGAGTCCTGCCTGTGAGAGGGAATTTAGAAATATGTTATCAAAGGGAATGTGGCCTCTACTCTTTTAATAGATATGTGAGGTATTGACATAATGTGAGAATAAAGCTGAAAATTAAAATAAGACCATCTTGGTGTCTCACAATCATCCTCATTTGAGTTTGATCGAATCGTTAACCAGGATCTGTTTTGGAAAAAAAAGATTGAGACGCACACACTTGGTAGATAGAGTCCCTTGACTCTTTCCTCTTTTATCTAGACAAATTGAAGGCTTGTGATGTAAAAAGAATCACATCATCTTCCTTGTTAACAACGTATTTCATTTGAGTTGTCAGTAACATGGTATTTTCTAAATAATTAATTGTGCTTGCTTGTTTGGAGATGGCTTCTGCCAAGAAAGAGCTTTGATTCTGAAAGCCTACAGAACAGTGCCTGTATGGAGTTATGTTGCCTGTGGGTGTTGGGGTCAATAGTACCAGCCCAGAACAGCACTGAAGGCAATCCTCAGTAGAAAGTAATGACTGAGGTAAGGTTGGGTGAGCTGCAACATCTTCAACTTTGTCATCAATGATTTTCCTCCCATCATAATTTCAGTAGTGGGAATGTTTGCTAATGATTGTACAATATTTAGTTTCTTTTACATTTCCTCGGACAGTGTTTTTTTCTTGTCACCTTGGGACGCTAATGTTATCCCACTTTTTAAGAAAGGAAGGAGAGAGAAAACAGGAAATTATAGACCAGTTAGTCTGACATCGGTGGTGGGGAAGATGCTGGAGTCAATTATAAAAGACGAAATTGCGGAGCATTTGGGTAGCAGTAACAGGATCGTTCTGAGTCAGCATGGATTTATGAAGAGGAAATAATGCTTGACTAATCTTCTGGAATTTTTTGAGGATGTAACAAGGAAAATGAACAGGGGAGAGCCGGTGGATGTAGTGTACCTTGACTTTCAGAAAGCCTTCGACAAGGTCCCACATAGGAGATTAGTGGGCAAACTTAGAGCACATGGTATTGGGGGTAGGGTACTGACATGGATAGAAAATTGGTTGGCAGACAGAAAGTAAAGAGTGGGGATAAATGGGTCTCTTTCAGAATGGTACTGCAAGGCTCGGTGCTGGGACAGCAGCTATTTACAATATACATTAATGACTTGGATGAAGGGATTAAAAGTAACATTAGCAAATTTGCAGATGACGCAAAGCTGGGTGGCAGTGTGAACTGTGAGGAAGATGCTATGAGGTTGCAGGGTGACTTGGACAGGTTATGTGAGTGGGCGGATGCATGGCAGATGCAGTTTAATGTGGATAAGTGTGAGGTTATCCACTTTGATGGTAAGAATCGGAAGGCAGATTATTATCTAAATGGTGTCAAGTTAGGAAAAGGGGACGTACAAAGAGATCTGGGTGTCCTAGTGCATCAGTCACTGAAAGGAAGCATGCAGGTACAGCAGGCAGTGAAGAAAGCCAATGGAATGTTGGCCTTCATAACAAGAGGAGTTGAGTATAGGAGCAAAGAGGTCCTTCTGCAGTTGTACAGGGCCCTGGTGAGACCGCACCTGGAGTACTGTGTGCAGTTTTGGTCTCCAAATTTGAGGAAGGATATTCTTGCTATTGAAGGCGTGCAGCGTAGGTTTACTAGGTTAATTCCCGGAATGGCGGGACTGTCGTATGTTGAAAGACTGGAACGACTAGGCTTGTATACACTGGAATTTAGAAGGATGAGAGGGGATCTTATTGAAACATATAAGATTATTAATGGGTTGGACACATTAGAGGCAGGAAACATGTTCCCAATGTTGGGGGAGTCCAGAACAAGGGGCCACAGTTTAAGAATAAGGGGTAGGCCATTTAGAACGGAGAGGAGGCAAAACTTTTTCAGTCAGAGAGTTGTAAATCTGTGGAATTCTCTGCATCAGAAGGCGGTGGAGGCCAATTCTCTGAGTGTTTTCAAGAGAAAGCTAGATAGAGCTCTTAAGGATAGCGGAGTCAGGGGGTATGGGGAGAAGGCAGGAACGGGGTACTGATTGGGAATGATCAGCCATGATCACATTGAATGGTGGTGCTGGCTCGAAGGGCCGAATGGCCTACTCCTGAACCTATTGTCTATTGAGCAACTCTATCAAGAGTGTCTACTCACCTACCCTAGTTATTCAATGGCATTACCAGTGCCAAGTCTTCCAATATCAGCATCCCAGCAAGGCAGCACGGTGGCGAAGCAGTAGAGTTGCTGCCTTCCAGCACTCACAGCGCCAAAGACCCGGGCTTGATCCCAACTACAAGTGCTGTCTGTACAGAGTTTGTACGTTCTCCCCGTGACCACTTGGGTTTTCTCTGAGAACTTCGGTTTCCTCCCACACTCCAAAGACGTAAAGGTTTGTAGGTTAATTGGCTTTTTCTTTAAAAATGTAAATTGTTGTGTGTGTGTGTATTAGTGTTAATATGCAGGAATCGCTGGTCGGCGTGGTCTCGGTGGGTTGAAGGGCCTGTTTCCGTGCAGTATCTCTAAACTAAACTAAACATCCCGGAGATTACCATTAACTGGAAGCTCAAGTGGAGCAGCCACCAAGATACTGTTGCCATAAGAGCAGGTCACAGGCTGTGGGTACGTTAGTTGCACTTGACGCATCCCCCAACCACAAATCTTTTCCACTATTTAGAAGGCGCATCAGGAGTCTGACAAACTACCTTCCATTTACCTGGATAAGTGCAGCTCCAGTGGTACTCACCCTCATTCAGAACAAAGCAACCCCTGTGATTGGCAACTCGATACGATACGATAAAACTTAATTTATCCCAGGAGGGAAATTGATCTGCCATCAGTCATAAAAGCACAAAATACATGAAACGTCCACTGTCCAAAAACTACACATTTCCATCATTGCTTGTTTACAACAGTCTTGTAATTTGCAACAGTCCACGTGTGCTACAATTGTCAGAATACGGTTCGTAAATGTTGCCTTGCCAGATGTGAGCTGCTACCAGTTTGGTGGGAGACACAAACTCATGAAAAAGCATGAACATGTCTTAGCAAGAGAGCTAATAGAGTGTTCTGTGGGAGTTAGCTCACAAATGTTAGTTGCTGGAATTCCAAAATATAATAACAATGTAAAAACAGCTCAAACATTTGCACTTCCAAAGACCTCGGTCCATGACTAAGGAGCTAAAGGGCTCCAGTCATCGTGAGATGGGCTTGCCAGCATTGGAATTCTGTATAGTAGGAAGCTTGTGTTTGCTGTCCACTTCATTTTAAAAAATCAACCAAGATCCTTATTGTGAAAGGCATGCACACACAAATGCAGGCAAGGAAATGGTTTCAGTTCTGAATTGCTCATGGTCAAATAACAGGCCATACAGATTTCACACTCTAAGAATAATGTTAATTATAAATGACAGCCATTCCTGTACCAAATCATTTGGCTTATTTGTAGCAATTAACTGAAATGGGACATTCCTAGAAAAAAAATTCCGCTAAATGGGTTAGAAATGGTACTGTGGAAGTAACACCAATATGTCTGGTGATAAATCACTGGTATCTAGTTGAAGAGTCTGAATTACAGAGCCAGTGCCAAATGCCCTCAGTAGGATGAATGTTGGAAGCTATTACATGGAATACTTAGAGTATCTGAAATTGTAATATGAGGTAGATAAACTGGCCTGACCGGTTTTGCCCACAGAAAGATAATCTTCCTGTTCGGTGAGCTTGAAGTCAATTACATTTTAGCAACATAAATTTAGACCATTTTAGTTGTCCATTTGAAAGTATCAACACGCAAATAAAAAATCTATCTTCACAGCCATTTATTATCCATCATAGCCAGAGGAAGAACTTGGGACAGGTACAATATTTAAAAATTTAAATACATTTGGGCAGGTACATGGATTGGAAAGGTTTAGAGAGATATAGGCCAAATGGGACTAGCTGAGATGGCCTGTTGCTGTGCTGTAGTAGGACTTTATGCTTCCATCATGCTGAAGGTGCTCTATATAATTCCAAATACACTTGTGCGAGTAAGATAACTGACCATGAACAATTCAAAAAGCAATTGGCGTCACACAGTCTGGAAACAGGCCCTTTGGCCCAACTTGTCCACACTGGCCAACATTCCCCATCTGCACTAGTCAGACCTGCCTGCATTTGCCCATAATTCTCCAAACCTGTCCTATCCGGAATCTTGGAATCATCTTTGATCAAACCCTCTCCTTCGACAAACATATCAAACACATCACAAAGACAGCCTTCTTCCACCTCAAAAACATTGCCCGTCTCCGTCCATGCCTCTCCTCCACAGCTGCAGAAACCCTCATCCACGCCTTCATCACCTCCCGTCTGGACTACTGCAACAGCCTCCTCTATGGCGCACCCTCAAAAATCATCAGTAAACTTCAATACATTCAAAACTCCGCTGCCCGCCTACTCACCCACACCCCGATCCGTGACCATATCACCCCCGTCCTTTACAAACTCCACTGGCTCCCCATCCCCCAGAGAATCCAGTACAAAATCCTCCTCATGACCTACAAAGCCCTCCATAACCTGGCCCCATCCTACCTGACCGACCTCCTCCACAGGCACACTCCCACCTGCACCCTCCGCTCTGCTGCTGCCAATCTCCTATCCCCCCACATCCGGACCAAACTCAGATCCTGGGGGGACAGGGCTTTCTCCATCGCTGCTCCCACCCTATGGAACTCACTACCCCAAACCGTCAGAGACTCCTCCACACTCACCACATTCAAAACATCACTGAAGTCTCACCTGTTCAGTACTGCCTTCAACCACTGAAGGTCACCTCACCTTCTGTCTCCTTTCTCTGTTCGTTTACTTATTTATCTATTTATTCACTTCCCTATGTTCTCTAAATCCCTGTAAAGCGTCTTTGAGTATATGAAAAGCGCTATATAAATGTAATGCATTATTATTATTATTATTATCCATGTACCTGTCTAAATGTTTCTTAAACATTGCAATAGTTCCTGCCTCAACTACCTCCTTTGGCAGATCATTCCCTACACCCACCACCCTTTGTGTGAAGAAGTTACCCCTCAGATTCCTATTAAATCTTTCCCCCTTAATCCTACATCTATGTCCTTACTTCCTTGCTTGCGTTTGTGTGTGTATGCCTTTCACTCTACGGATTATGGTTGATTTTAAATAATGAGGTGAACAGTAAACTTAAGCTTCCTACCATACAGAATTCCAATGCTGACATGTTTATCTCACAATCACTGGAGCCCTTTATCTCCTAAAATGTTGGACTGAGGTCTTTGAAAGTGCAAAATGTTGAGCTGGTTTTACGTTGTTATTGTATTTTGGAATTCTAGTAACTAACATTTGTGAGCTAACTCCCATAGAACACTCTGCTAAAACAGTCACAGCACTCTTGCTAACGGACATGTTTATGCTGTTTCATGAGCTTGCGTCTCCCACCAAAATAAGGGTAGTTGAACTTGATATTGTAAATATCAAAGCTGACTCTCACTAATTTGCTCCCATAATTTACATCAAACAGGGAAGATATCAAATCTGTTTTGAAACCCTGATGTGCGGGTGCAAAGCTGTATGTCTTGTTGCTTGCCATTGACATAAGGTACTCCTACATAGCAGTGTTAGTTTTGGCGAGGCAATGTCACGTTGAACTTTTAACCACTGTTCATTGTTTACATTCCCACCAATTGCCAATTTCCCCCTTTTCAATTAAAGTTAGTGGAAATGGAAGAGGCAAGCCTGCTGTGGCAATCGTAAAGTCTATGACAAGGCAGCACTTGCTATGGTTATGTGTATGAAGGGACTGCAGATGCTGCTTTACACCGAACATAGACACAAAATGCTGGAGTAACTCTGCCGGTCAGGCAGCATCTCTGGAGAAGAGGAATAGGTGACTTTTCAGGTCCAGACCCTTCATCACACTCAATAGGTGGCGTTTCGGGTCGAGACCCTTCATCAGAGTGATGAGTCTGATGAAGGGTCTCAGCCCAAAACGACATCTATTCCTCTTCTCCAGAGATGCTGCCTGACCTGCTACTCAACGTTGTGTGTCTATCTTTGATATGGTTATGTGTTGGAAGGAACTGCAGATGCAGTTTTAAACTAAAGATAGACACAAAATGCTGGAGTAACTCAGCGGGACAGGCAGCATCTCTGGAGAGAAGGAATGGGTGACGTTTCGGGTCGAGACCCTTCTACAGACTGAGAGTCAGGAGAGTCATGTTATGATAGTTTTTGTTTCTTGTTCATTCTAATATTTGAATACAGGTCAATTTTGTTATGGTAATAGGAAGTACTAAAACAGTTTATTCCCTGTTCATCTATAGTTCTGAACATTATCCGTTCAAATGTATATATTAATCCTGCACAATTTTTTTGCATAAAGCTGCGTTTGTTCCAAGCTAGTTTGGAGTAGCTCCATTAACTTTAATGGAGGTGAGAACTTTGAACTCTCCAGAGCGTAGATAAATCCCGAGCTGTCTGACCCAGGAGGAACATGGCTACTGGGCTGGCTGACTGACACCTGTTGCATGCACAGCTAGTCAAGGATTTCCCCGGGTCAGGTGTTTGACAACAATCCAAGTCTGTTCAACAACAACCCTCGGCCTCTCCATGTTTCACCTTTGAGGAAAATCGCACTGCAGAATGTAGTTTTCAGTCAGTATTTAAATGGTATCTAACTACAAGGTGGAGGTGTAGCCTAAACTGAAAGCATTCATCTACATTTCCTGCCTTCGGTGCCTAATAATCTGATTAATAGCCAGGTGGAGCTGTGCCCTCCATCAACATAATAAAAATCTTGAAACCTTATTGCGCTCAGACAACATTTTACCATTTAATAACTTTGATATAGTTTATGGTTCTGCCTCTTAGCTGTTGTGATGAGAATTTTATCTCATTAAAGGGCTTTATTACTTTCTTGTGCTGTATTCAAGTCTTTTTTATTGAGTGTGTGGGTTGGATTCTTGTACTTTTTCACTGCGCTGGTAGTTGGATTAGTCATGTAACGAGAGCTATTTCACTTGGCAATGGGAAGTTGCATGTTGTGCACAGCCACACAGTAACTGCTGTGTAAACAGGCGTGAAGAGACAGTTGAACATTCTGAACCCAGGGGTGCGTGCAGCCAGGTGATCTGACACTGCCTTGAACCCAGCCATTATCAGCAAGAGAGCTGTAATGGATCAGTCTCCCAGGTTCAGCCAGAGTTCAGCCAGTGTCCTTTTTTTGAAACCTTGTTATGGATCTGTGGGCGTGTTATTTGCAGGCAGCCGTGTGAAGGTGTCAGGTTTGGCAGGGAGGGTTGAATCTGTATAAACAGCAGTGACTGACAAAGGAGGGAGGGAAAAGCCTTTGCAGAAAACCACAAGTCGCCAATTATTACTGCAGTGCATTGTCAGGATGCAAAGTCTTTTATCACTGCTCTGAGATCTCATTGTGGGTGGAATTTGTGTTTGTGTTTTGTCTTTGTGGTGCTGATAATATTGAACCAACAGAGTTTTTCAGACTTCACGCAGGATTGTACATGCGTTTCATTCATGGAATCTTATTTGACATTTGATTTATAGCATAGATGTGAAGAGGCAGTGGGACAAATCATTATGCAGGTGACTGCCATTCCGGGAACACATGTCTTGTATGTATATATACTTAAAGCAACTTATACCAGTCTCCATTCAGTGAAAGAATGGGAAGCAAATTTAGAATGTCTTTATTCGAATATTCTATTTCTATGCAGCTAAATGTTTCTTTTTATCCTACAGTGGCTGATAACTCCCAAGTCCTTAAATGCACAAATTCACTTTAATCAGATTGTGAGATGGATTAGGGCCAACCCTGATATTTTACAATGTTTTTGACATGAGTTTGTTATTAATCTTCCATGGCTATAAGTTCAAGATTTACATTTCAGTCAGAAGCAATAATTAATCTCGGAAGTGAAATCGTAAGTGCGCTGTAAACATTCGTGAAGACACGGTTGAAGGTGCTGACCTCTCCCAAACAAGAAGGTCGGCAAACAACCAGGTGACCCGACACAGCACAAAACAGAAAAAATCATGTTTTAGCCCATTCAAATGCCTCCTACAGCAGCTAAGCAGCATCCATGTGAACTAAATGTGTAGGAAGGAACTGCAGATGCTGGTTCACACCTTAGACATAAAATGCTGGAGTGACACAATGGGTCAGGCAGCATCTCCGGAGAGAAGAAATAGGTGACGTTTCGGGTCGAGACACCTTTTCCGATTAAAGAAGGTTCTTGACCTGAATCGTCGCCCATTCCTTTGGTAAAGAAGATAGACACAAAAAGCTGGAGTAACTCAGCGGGACAGGCAGCATCTCTGGAGAGAAGGAATAGGTGACGTTTCGGGTTGTGTGTCTGAAGAAGGGTCTCGACCAAAACGTCACCCATTCCTTCTCTCCAGAGATGCTGGCCTGTCCCGCTGAGTTACTCCAGCTTTTTGTGTCTATCATTGGTTTAAACCAGCATCTGCAGTTCCTTATTCCATTGTTTATACTGTTGGAGGAATTCAGTGCAACATTTATGAAGGCAAAGGGATGGTCAACATTTCACGTTGAGAGCGAGTTCCTCTCGAGTTTGTTTTTTGTTCCCTGGGTTACAGCATCTGCAATCTCTTGTGTCAATAAGTTTACTAATTGTTCCTCCTAGTGACGTAACCAATCATCTTGGGTGTCAACCCCACAGTAATTGGTATACTTTCTCCAAGCCATTGCTAAATGTACCACTTGTCAGAAGCTTGGCTGAGTCATGCAGACTTCCTTAAACCTGTTGTGCAGCCAACTTCTCATTTGTGTTTTCCGATTGTTAAAAAATACTGCAAATGTCGGAAATCCAAAACGGAACAGAAAATCTGGGAAGCATAAACTTAGTTAACCAGCATCCATGGTGCATGGAGACAATGGTTTTGATTCATGCTCTGAATACAGTAATTATGCCAGGATTTCGTACATTTACAAGCACTGCGCTGTTACTTCCCTTGCAGCAAACCATCTTGCAGTTTGTGCAACTGGCTGGATCTCTGGTGTTGCACAACCTCAATTCTCCCTACTATATTGTGATTTTAAAAAAACATGTGGATCCAAAGGTTGAATATATACTGTTCATCGTTCCTTCCTCACACCTTCTGCCCCAACTTAGATTGTAGAAGCACGGTAACCTTTGGGCCTCAATTGAACATTTATTTTGATTACTGGCTAGTGTTACAACTATTGTATTTCAGCATAATTCTTGGTTATTATGGTTTCTTGGTTATTATCAAAGTTTCCTTGTTTGATCTGATCCAATGAAACTTCATGAGGTTCACTTATGGGGTCATAGAGTCTTACAACATGGAAACAAGCCCTTCAGCACAACTTACCCACACTGACCAACATGCCCCAGCTCCACTGGTCCACCTGCCTGCTTTTGGCCCATATCCCTCTAAACTTGTCCTATCCATGTACCTGTCCAAATGTTTCTTAAACGTTGCGATAGTCCCTGCCTCAACTACCTCTTTCGGCAGCTCGCTCCCTTAAAGCTATGTCCTTTGGTTTTCGATTCCCCTACTCTGGGTAAGAGACTCCTTGTGTCTACCCGGTCTATTTCTCTCATGATTTTGTACACTTGTGTCTGTAATCCTGGTACCAATGTACTGTGCACCTCTAACATAATCAGCACCTGGCTCAGAAACAACCAGAAAAGGTCATCAACCTGAAACATTAGCACAAGTTGCCTGACCTGTTGAGTATATCCAGCAATTATTTTAAATTCTAGATTTCCATCATCTGCAGTTTTTGTTTTGCTCAATAGTTCTATTGTGAATCCACTAACAGCTTAAATTCAGTTAGTAACCAGAAAGTAACATTCATATACCAATTGTTGGCAATATAAATCTGTTCTTTTATGTTTAGAAATGTCGGGTTATTGTGCAAGAGAGCATCAATTATGAACAAAGTAAGAAGAGGGATTAAGTCAAGTTGTGGTAATTTAAGGACGCTGAGATTAAGGTTTAAAATTCCAAACTTGCAAGAGGAATAAAATGGGGAGAGGTTGCAGGTTCCACCTGGCTGTGGAAATATAATGTGCTGAGTAGGAGTGGTATTAACTTGGCAGTGTTGTTTCATGACAACTCTTCCAGCAAGGTGTTAAACTAGGCTCCATCTGCTTCCTCCAGTTGGGACTATTTCGAAGAAGAACAAAAAATTATCCCACTACCTTTGCAAATATTTATTAAATATAACAGTGCTAAAAATAATATTGTGTGGTTATCGTCATATTGCTATTTGTGAGTTATTTGCAACATATTCAAATTAGTTGCTGTTTTTAGTACATTACAAAAGTGACTGCACTTCTGTCGTTGGTTTTAAAATGCTCTGGGTCTTGAGATTATGAAAGGCACCCTATCAATGTACTGTGTTCCAATGTGAGTTCTTGGAATCATTTGTCCTACATCCAACAGAAAGTTCTTGCTATTGTATTGGTGGGGAGAGCAATTTCAGAGGATCTTACAGTTATGAAATTACACAAGTCAACGCCCTATTTTGATATTTCCTCTTAAGAAGTTTGCAATTATTTATTTGTCTTGCTAACATTTGCCTTGGAATTTTTTGCATGTTAACAACACATGCATTCTACTTCATTTAGCATGCATTTATATTTTTCTTGCTGCCTGACTTTTATCAATGTAAATTCACCCTTAAGATTCAGGCATTCTGAGAGGACAAAGTCAAAAGAATACTTTGAAACATGTGAACTAACTTCTCTGCCTGAAAGAGAAAGATGCAGATGCATGCAGTGAAAATTCTAGTGATCTTAAAGTCTAAGAGATATCTTCTCTGAGGTGAGACAGATGTTGGATTAGACATCCCTAACCAAAAAGAAGGGATTGAGACGTAGTTGAAAAGTTGCTCCATAACTAAACCTAAGTTCCTTAACTGGAGCAACTATATAACTCTATCTATCTTGATTATGCACTTTTAGAAGATATTTGTTGTGGTTACAAAATAACATGACCCTAGTGCCCAGAGACTGTTGCAAGTTACAGCACATGTGGAAATGAGGTGTTTTCCATTGTAAACCCAACCAATGTGAAATGGTTTCCACCTGTTCGGTTCTACTGTGTGAAAGAGGTTAAACCTTTGCTGAAGAAGGGACTTATCTTAAACATATCCTGGTAATCAGTAGAAATATAATGGTAAGAAAATTTAGACTGCTTAAAATTGAGGTATATTCAATCACTGCAAGATGGTTTGGGTAAGGATTTCTAATGAGGAACAACACCAAAGCTTATCAAAAGGAATCACAAAAAAATAATTAAACTTTGATGTGTTTTGGATATAATTATGGCTAAGCAAATGATTAATTTGGAAACAATACATATTGCATCCATTAGAAGGCATGTTATAGATTTGGTCTTTCATAATTTATCCAACATTCATAAAACCAAGGTTAAAGAATCACAGTTACTCCAAATTAATGTCCATTTTGGCTATTCCATTATAGACCCTTTGGTGCTATGTACTGTGGTCCTCTTATTTTATTTCTCTTTCATACTTTTAAAATTCCTCTTTAAATTATATCTCTGTTGCTTCATGCTCTATTATAGCTCTGTATGAAAGCTTTTCTTCAAATGCTCCCTTTCATTATAGTAACAATCTAAAAGCCAGATCTTGAGTTTTATCTATGTGTGCCTTCTGGAGAGCATTTAACCGACTAAACTTTCATCCGTCATGCTTTCTGCGTTAGGGAACATAACACAAGAAAATATTGATCAAACTTAGCTGTTTGCCTCATTATACATCACCCTACATTTACAACAAAAAAAATCCAAGATATTTAATGGACACTATTTCTGAACCTCAATATACCAACCCTACTCCCCATTGCTGATGCTAGATCAGTCACAGAGGTTTTGTTCCTCCCCACAGTTACTTTTGAAGGCTCTGATTTAGTCTCTGCTGAGTCCAAACATTTCTAAACGTGAAAGTATTTACTTTATATTCATAATATCGGTGTGGAGCAAAGCTTTCTTCATAATCAGAATGTACACTCAATTCCTTTTAAAGTGGCTATTCTACTATTTTGCGGTAGAGTAGATGTTGTAGCTTGTTGAATAGTGCGGTCTGTCATAAAAAATTGTGTGACTGCTAATAGAATTCACACAGTGAAAACCTTATAACCAAGCAAGACTTGTGTAAATAAGGTCATTCTCCACCGTTTCTATGGCTAAAGATTAGCAGTGTGGAAATCCTAAGAGAAAATATCACAAGGATGGAGAAAAACATCCCGACGTCAGGTATGTGGTATTATTATTACACTAACATTCTTTAACGGTAAGATGGATTTCTCTAATTCTGCCCGTCTATTCCAGGTGTGCTTTCAGTAAAAAGGGATATACAGCCACACTCCACCATATTAAATGAGAGCTCTATTCCAATATATAAAAATAAAAGCTTGGCTGCTTAATGTTTTTTTTTAATGAAGTTAACATTTGGCTGAACCAATAATATCTCAAGTTACACCCTTAACAGTGTTGTGTAGTTGAAATGAGCTAGAACAATAATGGGTTGATCGTCATCAGCCTATTTGACCCACGGTTAAGGTGAGGAAAACCAGCCAAACATATGGCTTCTGAAATAAAAATCGGAAATACTGAGCGGGTGAGGCAGCATACATGAAGCAAGGAGCCGGGTTCCTTACAATAGATTTGGCACACAACCTCAGGTATGGAGTGCCAATCGAACAATAATCCTCTATACTGAGGTCCACCCACAAAGTGATGACTGAGCCTTGCCAGAAGCCCCTGAAGTAATGCCCTTATGGATCTGTAATATCCCTTTGTTGTCAAAAGCTCTTAAACTGTTTTTAAATGTCTCTTGATAATCAGAGTTATTAAAAAAAACAATCCACAGAGGCTTGAATAATTTAAAACTTAAAAGAAAAATTTTAAGCCGTAAAGTCCTAGAAACTGGAAATATAAACCATTTCTTTGCACTGTCCCTTTTGCACAGCGTTAGTGACTGTATTCAAGTGACCACTGGGTTCACACTTCAGAAGCCAGTCTTGGTGAGTGGAAGTGGAGGAGCAGATGCAAGGCCATTCAAATCCCTTTGTATCGGCTCATTGTTCTGCTGCTGGGCTGGGTCGTGAGTCCAGTGTTGGATGCACTGGCATCTGATCTTCAGTTTCACCAGCACGATAGGCAGCCAGCAACCAGCCCAATCCAGCATGTGGTTTTGTCAATGACTCTTCATCAGAGCTCTGAAATGACAGCTTCTAATCCCTGCCTGATGGTGTTAGCGAGTAAGTGGTGAAATGCGGCTTAATTGCAATGCCCCCTCTGATTATGGGTCTTTGTCTTGAAATGGGTCTTTGTCGTGAGGTTATTCACTTTGGAAGTAAGAATAGAAAGGCAGATTATTATCTGAATGGTGTCAAGTTAGGAAGAGGGGATGTTCAACGAGATCTGGGTGTCCCAGTGCATCAGTCACTGAAAGGAAGCATGCAGGTGCAGCAGGCAGTGAAGAAAGCCAATGGAATGTTGGCCTTCATAACAAGAGGAGTTGAGTATAGGAGCAAAGAGGTCCTTCTACAGTTGTACCGGGCCCTGGTGAGACCGCACCTGGAGTACTGTGTGCAGTTTTGGTCTCCAAATTTGAGGACGGATATTCTTGCTGTTGAGGGCGTGCAGCGTAGGTTCACTAGGTTAATTCCCGGAATGGCGGGACTGTCGTATGTTGAAAGGCTGGAGCAATTAGGCTTGTATACACTGGAATTTAGAAGAATGAGGGGGGATCTTATTGAAACATATAAGATAATTAGGGGATTGGACACAGTAGAGGCAGGAAACATGTTCCCAATGTTGGGGGAGCCCAGAACAAGGGGCCACAGTTTAAGAATAAGGGGTAGGCCATTTAGAACGGAGATGAGGTAGAACTTTTTCAGTCAGAGAGTGGTGAAGGTGTGGAATTCTCTGCCTCAGAAGGCAGTGGAGGCCAGTTCGTTGGATGCTTTCAAGAGAGAGCTGGATAGAGCTCTTAAGGATAGCGGAGTGAGGGGGTATGGGGAGATATGGGGAGAAGGCAGGAACGGGTACTGATTGAGAGTGATCAGCCATGATCGCATTGAATGGCGGTGCTGGCTCGAAGGGCTGAATGGCCTACTCCTGCACCTATTGTCTATTGTCTAAATGTTAACCCTTTATCTCCCTCCACAGATGTTGTCTGATTTGCTGGTTCCAGCATTTTCATATTTTAAATGCATTGCCCCTGCAATTGATTAGCTTGCTGATTGACCATGTGGCTGAGATACTGGAGACCCTAACCTACCATTGGACTTGTTTCCCAATAAAATCACCAGCTTCACTTTATATTCGTCTTGCTTTGCTGATCTTTCTCTACCCAAGACAATGGAAGAAAAGCATGTTTGAAAGTTGTTAAGTGCAGGTCATACAATATGCATTTATTTCATCATACATCAAGATGAAACAACATTAAAATTAAATTGTTTCATTTTGGATAAGTGAATCAAACAGGAGCTTTGATCAGCTCCTCCATATTGATGTGAGGTTAGTTCAGAAAATACCTATGCAGTGTTAGATTCAGTAACTCCTGTAAGTTAATATGGTTCACAGTGTTGCTGCTAGCTGCCTAACTGTTTTTGGCTGAGGACAGAATCAGGCTCAATTTGTCCAGTCACTCTACACTTCCATCCCCCACAAGGATGGTCTCGAAGCCCTCCGTTTCTTCCTCGACCGTAGAACCAGCCAATCCCCATCGACCAACACTCTCCTCCGCCTAGCAGAGCTGGTTCTTACCCTCAATAACTTCTCCTTTGACTCCTCCCACTTCCTCCAAACCAGAGGCGTAGCTATGGGCACTCGCATGGGCCCTAGCTACGCCTGCCTCTTTGTCGGGTACGTCGAACAATCCCTGTTCCAGACGTACACTGGCCCCATCCCCGAACTCTACCTCCGCTACATCGACGACTGCATTGGTGCTACCTCTTGCACCCATGCAGAACTCACTGACTTTATACACTTCACCTCCAATTTCCATCCTGCCCTTAAATATACCTGGACTATCTCTGACATCTCCCTCCCGTTTCTGGACCTCACCATCTCCATCACAGGAGAAAAATTAGTGACGGACATTTATTACAAGCCCACCGACTCGCACAGCTATCTGGACTACACTTCTTCCCACCCGGTCCCCTGCAAAAAGTCTATCCCCTACTCCCAATTCCTCCGTCTACGCCGCATCTGTGCCCGGGATGAGGTGTTTCAGACTAGGGCTTCCGAGATGTCCTCGTTTTTCAGAAAACGGGGCTTCCCCTCCTCCATTATAGATGAGGCTCTCACTAGGGTCTCTTCTACATCCCGCAGCTCCGCTCTTGCTCCCCATCCCCCCACTCGCAACAAGGACAGGATCCCCCTCGTTCTCACCTTCCACCCCAATGCAGTGGAACAGAGGGATCTGGGAATAACTGTGCATTGTTCCCTGAAGGTGGAATCTCATGTGGATAGGGTGGTGAAGAAGGCGTTTGGTATGCTTGCCTTTATAAATCAGAGCATCGAGTATAGAAGTTGGGATGTAATGTTGAAATTGTACAGGGCATTGGTGAGGCCAAATCTGGAGTATGGTGTGCAGTTCTGGTCGCCAAATTATAGGAAGGATGTCGACAAAATGGAGAGGGTACAGAGGAGATTTACTAGAATGTTGCCTGGGTTTCAGCACTTAGGCTACAGAGAGAGGTTGAACAGGTTGGGTCTTTATTCTTTGGAGCGTAGAAGGTTGAGGGGGGACTTGATAGAGGTTTTTTAAATTTTGAGAGGGACGGACAGAGTTGACGTGGGTAGGCTTTTCCCTTTGAGAGTGGGGAAGATTCCAACATGGGGACATAGCTTCAGAATTGAGGGACAAAGGTTTAGGGGTAACATGAGGGGGAACTTCTTTACTCAGAGGGTTGTGGCTGTATGGAATGGGCTTCCGGTGGAAGTGGTGGAGGCTGGCTCGATTTTATTATTTAAGAGTAAATTGGATAGGTATATGGATAGGAGGGGATTGGAGGGTTATGGTCTGAGTGCAGGTAGATGAGACTAGGTCAGGGAGAATGGTCGGCGTGGACTGGTAGGGCCGGACAGGCCTGTTTCCATGCTGTAGTTGTTATATGTTATATGTTATATGTTATTTCCATTTGGAGAAAACAGTCCCTTGGCTGAACTAACACTCTCGCAGCCCACAGAATAGGGCTGCCTCACCAGACTAACAAAAGGAGGCCCACGTGTTGCTGGCCGGCACCAGGAATGCTGTGTTTTACATACTGCTCGCTAAATCCAACAGGCATGTGGAAAATGGAGAATATGAGCCACACAAGCAATATGAAAGGGAGTATTTGTCCCACTGATTGCAGGCTGGCCTGTGGCCAGGGTTGATGCTGACCGTCTGCTGAACCATGTCGTTAGGCGTGTAGCAGAGCTGAACGGTGGGCAGGAGCCAATGAGTAAGCAGACTTCGTCCAAGAGTTTACACACAAAAGAGAATCTGTGTCCTGCGTAACCCCCTCACTCCATAAGTAACACACACAAGTAACCCTTGCACTCTTGCACTTGACACTGCTTTCATGCAATAAGGCCCATTGTCTCGGTATTTTGTGATTGTTTATTCCTAACAGCCTTCCCTTGTGCTAACATAGTTTTCAACCAACGAACAATAAGTAATGTGCTTATTGGACTTCCCTCATTGTTGATGCGCAGTGACTAGCAAATCACTGATCTTGTGCAGATCAAAGAAATTCCCTGAAGGATGCCACCTCTAATTGAATCTGGCCTCACCCTGCGGTAAGCCATTCGTGCCAGCTCCACAATCCACTACACCTCGACCTGTGCGTGACCTTTCTGTGTGACTATCCTTGCAATATCCAACACTTGTGTCAAATTCCATTGCCTGAATTTGGCAAAGCTGTTCTTTTAAATAACCTAGCGTCTTTACGGAAGTAACAGAAAAAGCAATTTGAGTTCCTTGATATAACTTTGAAACCAATGGCTGATAAAACAATGTAAATTGTAACTCTGCTTAGGAAGGAGCTGCAGATGCTGGTTTAAACCGAAGGTAGACCCCAAAAGCTGGAGTAACTCAATGGGCCAGGCAGCATCTCTGGAGAGAAGGAATGGGTGACGAAGGACTGAAGAAGGGTCTTGACCTGAAACGTCACCTATTAAATTATAACTCTTACTGTTTCATTCTATAGTACCACTTGAACAGAATTAGACAACTTTTGCTGATAACTTATTTTTGTATCTAAGTTCATGTATCTCACCTAACACAAGTCCAAAAATGGATGTTCTTGAATTTTCTTTGCTGGCATGTCTTATCCTCCACCTCTTGAGATTGGAAGGAAGGCTAGCTAAGACAGAACGGTTCACGATTCTTTGTACAGAATCCTTAAGGTTTTGGTAGTACCAAATTGGCCGAGTTTTCAGACTATTAGATCGTATTCCCACGATTGCCCCACCACACGTTTGATTTTTTCCTAGATTTTGCACAGTAGTATAATAAATTTTCCAATGAAAGAGGTGAATTTAAAGGGAGCATATCAAATAAAATCCATTGTGTTTAAAGGAAGACGCAAGAGACTGCAGATGCTTGAATCTGGAGATCTGTAGCTAAATTCACAGGTCTGGAATGTTTCTTAAGAAAAGATATCTCGCTGGATAGTAAAGGATAGGATTCCAGAGTGTTAATTCAACGTAACAAAGCATGATCGACAGCTTCTGAGAAAGGCAGTCAAAGGTCAAAGATCTTGTACTCGCTGGAATTTAGAAGACTGTGGGGGGATCTTATAGAAACATATAAAATTCTTAAGGGGTTGGAGAGGCTAGATGCGGGAAGATTGTTTCCGATGTTGGGGGAGTCCAGAACCAGGAGTCACAGCTTAAGGATAAGGGGGAAGTCTTTTAGGACCGAGATGAGAAAACATTTCTTCACACAGAGAGTGGTGAGTCTGGAATTCTCTGCCACAGAAGGTAGTTGAGGCCAGTTCATTGGCTATATTTAAGAGGGAGTTAGATGTGGCCCTTTTTGCTAAAGGGATCAGGGGGTATGGAGAGAAGGCAGGTACAGGCTACTGAGCTGGATGATCAGCCATGATCATATTGAATGGCGGTGCAGGCTCGAAGGGCCGAATGGCCTACTCCTCCACCTATTTTCTATGTTTCTATAAATTAACATCATCATGCTTTATAAAGGAGAATAAAACTAGGATCCCAGGTCCCTTGGGTCAGAAATTTGAGGGGTTTTCTCCATGAAGCCACATAATTAAAATATATTAGACCCTCCAAACAGGTGAATCATAGCTCAATATCAAAAAAATAATTATTCTGCGCGTGCAACTAATTTTACATTGATTTGTACATTTATCAAATTGCTAATAGGCACAGGCCAAAACGTTTGACGTAAATATTGTACATTAAGCAGGCAACAAACCTACAGAGCAGCCTTTCCAAATCTGCAGACTGAGATGCTAACCTTGCAGGCTGGCATAGTAAGATGTACACCAGCAATAAGAATGAGGAGGCCTGGGGTACAGTAGGTGATTGGCAGAGGTAAGCAGACATGCACCCACCTCAGGTCATTCACACCTAGTGCAAAGCACTAAATGCACTATATGTAGTAGCAGCAGCACTCTGGATCTTGCATGTAAAATTGGTTCTCCTAGCTTCAGTTGAACGATTGCTGGTGTCAAACTTATAATACTACATACTACATGTAGTGCTGCCAACACCAACCAAGGACGGCACGGTGGCGCAGCGGTAGTGTTGCTGCCTTACTTACAGCGCCAGAGCCCAAGGTTCAATCCTGACTTCGGGTGCTGTCTGTACAGAGTTTGTACGTTCTCCCCGTGACCACGTGGGTTTTCTCCGAGTGCTCTGGTTTCCTCCCACACTCCAAAGACGTACAGGTTTGTAGGTTGATTGGCTTTGTTTTTAAAAAATTGTAAATTGTCCCTCGTGTGTAGGATAGTGCTAGTGAACGGGATGATCGCTGGTCGGTGTGGACTCAGTGGGTCAGAGGACCTATTCCCATCCTGCATCTCTAAAGTCTAAACAGCTGATGAGTTTCAGGACATGAGTTATACTGCCTTTTATAACCTCAACTTACCTACAGTGCCCCTCCATAATGTTTGGGACAAAGACCCATCAATTAATTATTTGCCTCTGTATTCCACAATTTGAGATTTATAATAGAAAAAAAATCACATGTGGTTAAAGTGCACATTGTCAGATTTTAATAAAGGCCATTTTTATACATTGTGGTTTCACCATGTAGAAATTACAGCTGTGTTTATACATAGTCCCCCCATTTCAGGGCACCATAATGTTTGGGACATATGGCTTCACAGGCGTTTTGTAATTGCTCAGGTGTGTTTAATTGCCTCCTTAATGCAGGTATAAGAGAGCTCTCAGCACCCAGTCTTTCCTCCAGTCTTTCCATTACCTTTGATCCCAAACATACTGCTACAGCAACAAAGGAGTTTTACAAAGCTAAAAAATGTTACATTCATGAGTGGCCAAGTCAATCACCTGATCTGAACCCAATTGAGCATGCCTTTTATATGCTGAAGAGGAAACTGAAGGGGACTAGCCCCCAAAACAAGCATAAGCTAAAGATGGCTGCAATACAGGCCTGGCAGAGCATCGACACCCAGCAACTGATGATGTCCTTGAATCGCAGACTTCAAGTAGTCATTGCATGCAATGGATATGCAACAAAATACGAAACATGACTACTTTCAGTTACATGACATTGCTGTGTCCCAAACATTAGGGTGCCCTGAAATGGGATGGGGGGGGGGGGCTATGTATAAACACAGCTGTAATTTCCACATGGTGAAACCAAAATGTATAAAAATCGCCTTTATTAAAATCTGACAATGTGCATTTTAACCACATGTGATTTTTTTCTATTACAAATCTCAAATTGTGGAGTACAGAGGCAAATACATAAATGATGGGTCTTTGTCCCAAACATTATGGAGGGCACTGTAAGTTGCTTTAAAGAGGATTAATTATTTTGAATTGTAATGTAGACACATGTAACAGTTCGTCTGCATATGCAGGAACAAGATAAATAATGTATTGTCTTTCCGCTGGCTGGTGAACACACAACAAAAGCTTTTCACTACCTTGGTACACGTGACAATAAACTAACTAACTAACCCAATAGTTGTCACTTTGCTGTGTTTTAAAAGAAACTGCATGGTGGCATGGGATCAAATATCAAACTCATGGTTTGGGATTTAAATCCTTAAAGAGTAAATTATATGTGGGTACAATAAGATAATGATTAAATGGCTGAACTGGTCATTCGGAGGTCTGGACTACTGAGCCAGATCGCATCAAGGCAGGTGGCTTAGCGGTAGAGTTGCTGCCTTACAGCGCCAGAGACCCGGATTTGATCCTGGTTATGGGTGCTTCGCATAAAGAGTTTGTATGGAGTTTCTATGTTCTCCCCGTGACCACGTGGGTTTTCCACGGGTGCTCCGGTTTCCTCCCACATTCCAAAGATATACAGGTTTGTAGGTTCATTGGCTTCAGTTGTAAATTGTCCCTGATGTGCAGAATGGTGCTAGTGTGTTGGGATCGCTGGTCGCTGTGGACTCGGTGGGCCGAAGGGCTTGTTTCCGCGCTGTACCTCTAAAGTAAAAAACTAAAACTAAAAGGTGGGGAATTGAAACTTGACTTTTTTTTGTGCAAAGCTCATTTAGTTAAAAGTGACCGTGTGACCACATTATGGATGGTCATTTAAAAAAATCACCTGGTTCACTAACATCCTGTCAGGAAGAAAGTCTGCTGCCCTTAACCCACCTGATGTGTGCGCACCGCTCACTAAACAGTCCGCTCTGCTTTCACAAAAACTGCTGGAACATGACTAGCAGCCACTTTTCAAGGCAATTGGGAATGAACAATAAAGTCAGTGATGCTGATATTTATGTGAATAAATTAGAGCATGCAGGCCCCAGGAATGGCATGGGTATAAGAGGCCACTTGTTCTTTTGTGTTTGTTTACTACAACCAGTGATATTATATGTGCATTAATTCTCCGAAAAGACATGCCATGTATAGAGCTGTGTCTCTAATGAATGGTATGGTGGGGGGGGGGGGGGGGGGGGACTGCAGATTCTGGTTTACACCAAAGATCGACACAAAATGCTGGAGTAACTCAGTGGAACAGGCAGCATCTCTGGAGAGAAGGAATGGGTGACGGACGTTTTGGGAAGAGACCCTTCTTCAGACCTGGACCTGAAACCTCCATCCCCTTTTCCTTCTCTCCACAGATGCTGCCTATCCCGCTGAGTTACTCCAGCATTTTGTGTCGATTTATTTTAATGAAGGCCCTTATTGGCAATGTTCATGTGTCTGATACTCTGAGTTTGGGCGTTCAGCTGACCTGTGTACTACATTTGATCTGTGGCTGGGTGCTTGGGTTCACCACCCAATGAGCTACTCCCATGCTGATTTGCAACCAATGGCAGGTTTTTAACAAAACTTGCATACACCACCTTGACTGTTAACCCTAGAAAGTGCTAGTTCCTGCACTGAGCCCCATATGTTCTCGTACAAAGCTGTACAGTGTTCAGCCTTTCCAAAAATCAATAAGGCATTTGTTCTTGTATCTCATCAGTCTTTCAACATGTCTGTCCAGCTGCTCCTGTTCCAGCCCACAGCTGCGGCTGTTGGACTTAAAACCATAAACTCCCTTCACTCTGAGTTGTAACAGAGGTGTTTAACTTTACTTTTCCTTCTAACTTTCCAGCTAATCAACTTCATGAGTTTCCAAGATGTCAGGGAGCACTGCTGTAGTTTTGGAGAAGTTAACTCGTCACACACATAACGAGCACAAAGATTAACCTGGCTTCTCGCACATCAGACAGGAGAACATTTCCAGATCGTCCAAGGAAATGTGTAAAAAACAGATGCACCTACGTACGGGGCTGGCAATTCTAGCCCAGCCAGGGTGGGCTAATGTGTAAAACCTTCCTCCAAGAGCCACGCTGTGCTTTCTTCACTACTGAGACGCTGTTGAAAAGAGAGCAGGGATGGGAATTGAAATGCAAGTCTCGCAAGCAATTGAGGACAGACTTCCATGGGGTGTTAATTTAAATGTCTGGAAAGACCTTTGAGTAAAAAACACTGTAATTTCCCAAAGAGGCAGCTGTGTTCTGTCTGAAGCACTTAATTTTCTAAAGAAAGGTTTCCTTTTTATTATGTGTGGAATTTTTGACTTTTAATTAATTTGCCTATTTTCATTCCTCTAGTTTAGTATTGCATTAGGTTTTTGTTTTATTTCATGCTTTATTGTTTTAAATTCTGTGTTTGGTGTCTTTTCACCTTCTATGCTTTCTTTGCCTTCTCATTATTACTTTTTTCCTACCCACTTTCCCCCATTTCATTGTCAATCAATTTTTTTGCTGTAGTTTTCATTCTGGTTTAAAGAAAAGTTGCATCAAGGAAGGAGGCCATTCGTCCTGCCAAACCCCGACTAGCTCTATTCACCCAATCCTCTTCGTCTTCTCCCCATACTGCTGCAAATCATCCTAATATTTATGCAGCAACCTTGTAAACCCTACAATTGAATCTGCCCCCATGCATGGCTATACTTTGGTTATTTCGGAACTACTATCTACCTCATTGGTGACCCTCGAACTGTCTTGATCGGACTTTACTGGCTTTACTTTGCACTAAACTTTATTCCCTTGACGTGTATCTGTACGTTGTGAATGGCTCGATTGTAATCATGTGTTGTCTTTCCGCTGACTGGTTAGCACACAATAAAAGCTTTTCACTGTACCTCGGTACACATGACAATAAGCTAAACTGAACCATATGTGCAGAGCATGCAGATGCATGAAGGGGGGGGGTCCATCAATGGGAACTGTTTCTATCTCTTTACTTACAACTTCAATTCTTTTAAAATATATATTTTAGATCCTCAACTGTTCCAGGGAGAATAATCCCAGCCTCTCCACTCTGGCCACATTACTAAAGTCACTTGTCCTTCGAATCATTTTAGTAACTTTCTTCTACCTTCACCTCGTTCATGGTCTTCTCCCCGTGCCTCTTTTGTAGACTAAGATGCTAAGTGCTTCTTTGGTTATTTGCTCAATCTGCCCAGCAATTCCCCATAATCAAAGCACATATCCCTCCAGGTGACTCTGTGTCTCCTTTTTAGAAATCTCCTCTCTGGTTTAAGTCTCTACTCCTAGTTCCTCTTATGAAAACATATTACTTAGCCTTTTCTATGTTATATGTCATCCACCAATCCACCATCTTACCTGTACCTTCGTACGGTCCATTATAATCATCATCGTTCACTTCACTACGAGCAGTTGATTTTTCTTGCACAAGAGCTTATTGGGATATGGATTAACTTTCCATAAACACTGTGAAAATGGCTAGGCAGCGATAGATGAATATCTGAATCTGAAAGCAATTAAAAGCTAAGGAATGTCAATGAAACGTGGAAATGTGTCAGAGACTGATATTTTTAAAAATTCAAAAACACAAGTGCTAGCAGTAAACATTACATAGAAAATAGGTGCAGGACGAGGCCATTTGGCCCTTCGAGCCAGCACTGCCATTGTGATCATGGCTGATCATCCACAATTAGTAACCTGTGCCTGCCTTCTCCCCATATCCCTTGATTCCACTAGCCCCTAGTGCTCTATCTAACTCTCTTTTAAATTCATCCAGTGATGAATTTAATTTACTCCAAAGACGTACGGGTAGGTAGGTTAATTTGACTGGGTAAATGTTTAAAAAATTGTCCCTAGTGTGTGTAGGATAGTGTTAATGTGCGGGGATCGCTGGGCGGCGCGGACTTGGAGGGCCGAAAAGGCCTGTTTCCGCGCTGTATATATATGATATGATATGATATGAATTGGACTCCACTGCCTTCTGGGGCAGAGAATTCCACAAATTCACAACTCTCTGGGTGAAAAAGTTTTTTCTCGCCTCAGTTTTAAATGGCCTCCCCTTTATTTCATAGACTATGGCCCCTGGTTCTGGAAATATTGTTGTAAATATATGAAGAGAAAGGTTATGCTATTGGAGAATATGGGTAGAAGCAGCTGCATGTTCAGAGTGTCTGTACGATGAATAATATGGTAATGGTAGATTTGTGCGTATTCAATTCATATGCGGGTTCTATGTGCCTACGAGAGAACTTTGTCAGACGTCTCTGGTCTGCCAAACAGGCAGAAGAATGAATCTTAATCCACAGTTGGATTTCACCCTAACACAGTCAATTTTTGGTTCCCTCATCTTGACCAGTGATGTAAAACAATATGGAGTGGCTTTTCTCTCTCTTTTCTGCGATTTCATTGCCTTCTTCTGTACTCAGGCCACTAATCATTACCAAAAATGAAGAAGGGCAACAGAGTGGGATAGACACAAAATGCTGCAGTCACTCGGCAGGTCAGGCAGCATCTCTGGAGAAAGGGAAATAGGTGACGTTTCAGGCCGAGACCCCCCTTAGAGTGGGTGTGTGGTGCAATTGTGGGGAATTATTGATACTGGGAAAACAGGCTTTGATGAAGGAACCGAATTGACTCCTGGATGAATGAGAGTCGGGTAACATGTAATTATCTACCCTCTAATTGATCCCTTAGTGGCTTTCCCCCTATTTTTAATTGTGTATCTAAGATAATTTGTATGTTCTATGGATGGAAAGCCATATATCAAGTTGAGCTCTGCAGTATAGAACATCAACAGTGAAGTCTGATGAGTAATACAAATCTTTAAAGTGACTTTCTTGATTAGTACGGGTGGTCTTGATTAGTATGGGTGTCAGGAGTTATGGAGAGAAGGTAAGAGAGGGAGAGGTAGATCAGCCATGATTAAATGGCAGAGTAGACTTGATGGGCCGAATGGCCTAATTCTGTTCCTATCACTTATGAACTTATGATAACTTGACAACATCCATTTCTGCTGTTGGAAATGTTTTCCTAACTATCTTAATTCTTATGTTCCAAACAGGATGCTTAACCAGAGAAATCGAAAGCCGCGTTGTTGCATCGGTCCCCACGGCCTCCTGCCCCGCTACTCAGACAAACAAGCAGATGGGCAGGAACAGCTCTTCAGAGTGACCGACAACATTCAGGCTGAATTGTAAGTCAACATCATTTTTTTCTGTTGCTTAAGCAAAATTACTTAGTCTTGGACACCAGAAAAGGAGTTACCCGAAATTGTTGCATCTGTGCTCAGAGGGAATGTGAGGTGTTTTTCATTAACCTTAATTGGGCATTGGTGGAAGAGCGCAGATAGGTCAGAGTGTGAGTGGAATGGAGAATTAAAGTGACAGGTAGCTGGAAGCTCAGGGGCCCCTTGTGCAGAGTGAGCAACGTTAGTACCCAAAGCTGTCACCCAATCTGAAGAAGAGTCTCGACCCGAAACGTCACCCATTCCTTCTCTCCAGAGATGCTGAGTTACTCTAGCATTTTGGAGATTGGGTGTGTAGGAAGGAACTGCAAATAGTGTAAACCAGCATTTGCAGTTCTTTCCTCAACACCCAATCTACATTTGGTTTCTCCAGTGTAGAAAAGACCACATGCTGGCCGGCCCCCACATGCTGCACACACGACTGGGATTGGTGCGGGTGGATTGCTGCTTCATCTGAAAGGGCTGTTTGGCTGACTAGGGTGGAAGGAATGAGGTGAAAGAGCCAATGTTGCCTTTCCAACGACTACATAGCATCATGAGAAAGGAGTGGTCGGTGGAGATGGTGGAATGGGCCAGGCAGTTGCTGACTCACTCAAGAAAGGTCTCAACCCGAAATGTCACCTGTTCCTTTTCTCCAGTGATGCTGCCTAATCCGCTGAGTTACTCCAGCTTTTTTTGCCTTTGCAATTGAAGATAGTCACAATCTTTTTGGAATGGTAAAAGGAGAGGGGAGTGGAAGATGTAGAGAAGGAAAATGAGTCAATATTACAAATGGATAATCTACAGTGAGACTGGCCAGCTCTGATTCAAACATAGAAAACTAGTTTTCTGAAAACTTTGCCTGGTGGTCGAACCTCGATGAAGGAACCAGAAACTGCAAAGGGTGATCTTTTGAAAATGGATGCTTGTTGGGTAGAAGGTGAGGTCCAGGGGAATTTCTTTGGAAAAGAACATCCTTGGAAAAGAGGGAGTGAGATTTAGATCCAATGACAAGTACGGGTTTCTGGAGTTAGGAAGAGAAGTCAGGAGGATGTTGGTTGAGAGGGAAAGATAAATCAGCCATGATTGAATGACAGAGTAGACTTGTCGGGCAGAATGGTCTAATTATGCTCCAATAACTTCTGAATAACTAAATCAGAAAAACATGCATTTCCAAATCCTGGACTGCAGTCTGCATAAAGGCTGTATCCTAAGTGCTTGTTCATCTTGTTCTTGATGCTAGATCCTCATAAGAGATGGGGAGAAAGGACTGACCTTGATGTGTAAATATGGAATAAATATTGCCATCTTTCTCTGAAGAATACAGATATAATTTCTAAAATAGTTTCCAAAATGTATACCTTCCTGGAAAATAATGTACATTTTTAAACATTATTATTTTAAAGTGTAAAGTCCATTGAAATGTTTCATTAGAAGTATTCTGGTTGTAATCCTACTGCAGTTTTAAGAAAATGAGGGGGAAAAAACACTAGTTTTTCAATGGATTGTGACAGGAAATTATGATTTCATAAATTATGATCAGTTGATGCAAACTTTTGTTCACCCTTGTTCTTTCAGTTATGTTTGGCACAGGTTTAATGCTTTATCATCAGATAGTTTTTCCTGATGTCTAATTACTTGATAAACATAAAATCCACAGTACATCTTTGACTGATTTTGTAAATCTGTTTAACTAAGCCTATTATCTGTGATTTATGCCTTTTCTGTAACAAAAGCAATAGCATTTATATAGGTCATTTAATGTGGCAAAACATCCCATGATTCTTAAGCGTAGGAGTAAGATAATTTTAAAATGACGTTAAACCACATATTAGGATGGATGACCAAACAGTTGATCAGAGTCAGATTCTGGGATCTAGTTAAAGGAAAGTCGGGGGACGGGAAGATTAAAAAATGAGATTTCAGACTTTGAGGGTTGAAGGCACGGTTTCAAAGCATGAAGCGTTTGCATTTTCAGACGAGACAAAACGTCAGAATTAGCCAATTTCGCCAATGATTATGAACTAAAACAGATTACAGAGATAGGGAGAATGATAATGGAGTGGTTTGAAAACAACAGATTTAAACTTTACGATAATGCTTAACTAGGAGCTGATAAAGGTCGGCGTGCACAGGATTGGATGCAAACTGGGAATTAGGCAGCAGAGTTTTGAATGACCTCGGATTTATAGAGAGTGCAATGAGGGCAACTGGCCAGGAATTAGTTTTAGTCACAGAGTCACACAGTGTGGAAACAGGCCCTTCGGCCCAATTTACCCACACCAACCAACATGTCCCATCTACACTAGTCCAACCTGTCAGTGTTTGGCCCATATCCCTCCAAACCCGTCCTATCCATGTACCTGCCTAAATGTTTCTTAAACGTTGCAATAGTCCCAGCCTCAACTACCTCCTCCGGCAGCTCATTCCATACCCCCGCCACCCACCCTTTGTGTGAAAAAGTAACCCCTCAGGTTCATTCTTCCTATCTCTATATTAGTTGAGGGTTTCAACAGTAGGAGATGGGTCAGGATATGACCTTGAAGGTGATGGCATTCAAAACTAACATCGAGGCCAAACATGACCCAATGGAGTGAACAGATTTGATAGTTTTAAATAACTCACAATCTTTATCTTGGAAGTAGTAATATTTTCTCAGTGCTGCTCTATATTAAAGGTGTGTGGCATACGACCTTGGGTGGGTAGAAATGTTATTCGTAACAATGCTGGTGTGGTGGAAATTAAGAAAAATAATGATAACTGATGAGGACTTTCAAGACAGAATGTTTGCAGAAGTCAATTATAACAAACTATGGTCAAGAAAATAGATAGCATGGAGCTTTTTTTCATCGTTTCATGTGAAAACAACCGTTTTAGATCGTTTTGCATCATTCTAAGCATTTGAATACTTAGTGTCATGAATCATGTTGGTGCCTCTGATACAATTGCACATCAAATTACATCTTCCTTGCACAGTGCCACGTTTAGGGCACTGCAAGGACATGAGAGCATATTGTCCCAGGAACATAGACACAAAATGCTGGAGTATAACAGGTATAACAGAGCTTTATTTGTCGTTCGGTACCGAAGTACCGAACGAAACTACATAGCAGTCATAGAAAAAAAAGAACACAAGACACATAACCCCAACACAAACGTCCATCACAGTGACTCCAAACACCCCCTCACTGTGATGGAGGCAACAAAACTTCCACTCTCTTCCCCACGCCCACGGACAGACAGCTCGTCCCCAACCGACCCGCACAGTCCCCGCACCGGGCGCTGAAACGTCTCGCGGCCGAACCGGGCGATGAAAGGCCCGCGACCAAGCCTTGCGCAGCTAAGTCCCGTGGTCGAGCCGCACCAGCGATGTAAAGCCCCGCGGCCGAGCCGCACCGGGCGATGTAAAGTCCCGTGGTCGAGCCGCACCGGGCGATGTTAAGTCCCGCAGCCGAGCCGCACCGGGCGATGTTAAGTCCCGCAGCCGAGCCGCACCAGCGATGAAAAGTCCCACAGCCGAGCTGCACCGGGCGATGTTAAGCCCCGCGGCCGAGCCGCACCGGGCGATGTAAAGTCCCGCAGCCGAGCCGCACCAGCGATGAAAAGTCCCGCAGCCGAGCCGCACCAGCGATGTAAAGTCCCGCGGCCGAGCCGCACCGGGCGATGTTAAGCCCCGCGGCCGAGCTGCACCGGGCACTGTTAAGTCCCGCGGCCAAGCCGCACCGGGCGATGTAAAGTCCCGCGGCCAAGCCGCACCGGGCGATGTAAAGTCCCGCGGCCAAGCCGCACCGGGCGATGTAAAGTCCAGCGGCCAAGCCGCACCGGGTGATGTTAGGCCCCGCAGCCGAGCCGCACCCCGCGCCGTGAGGAAGAGAAAAGTTTCCCCCACCCACCCACCACCCACCCCCTCCCACACATACACAACCAAAAAAATATATAAAAACCATCCCAACACCGACACACAACAAAAAAAAAAGGAAAAAAGACGAACAGACTGCTAGCAAGCCGCTGCCGTTAGGCGCCGCCACTTCCGTAACTCAGTGGCTCCCACTTTGTCCAAGGAACAGCTGTGCTTGGACTGTCCTGGGATAACTAGGTCTTTGTAGTTCAACACTGGACTTGGGAGCACATTCTCTTAATCCTCTGCTGCAGCCCTATCACCACCCCACACCCCTCCATCCTCTGATTAATCCTCACACTCAACATGACCTTCAAGCTCCATCGCAACCCTCCAATAAACCGACACCCATCCAGCATTTTCTCATCACCTTTAATCGTTTAACCCACCCATCCTTCAACCCCTCAAGGCTTCTGACACAAAGATTTCTTTCCAAGCCCTCAGCCCTGCGATTATACTGTTGTAGGTACCAATCTTCTCTCTCTCTCTCCCTGCCTGACACCCAGACTCCAATCATCCCCACAACAGTTGCCCCCCTTCCATAGCCCTGTCCCTCCATACAACGACCCTTGGTCTTGCTCAGCTGTTATCAGGCAACGGAATCATCCTACCGCAACTAGACAGCTGTCCTGAACTACTATCGACCTCACTTGAGACCCTCGGACTATCTTTGATCGAACTTTACTGGCTTTATCTTGCACTAAACGTTATTCACATTATTCCCTTATCCTGGGTAGACACAAAATGCTGGAGTAACTCAGTGGGTCACGCAGCATCTCGAGACCCTTCTTCAGACTGATGTCAGAGGAGGGGGCAGGACATTCTCTCCCGAGATGTTGCCTGACCCGCTGGGTTACTCCAGCATTTTGTGTCTACCTTCGATTTAAACCAGCATCTGCAGTTTTCTTTCCTACACTTATTCCCTTATCCTGTATCTGTACACTGTGGACGGCTCGATTGTAATCATGTACTGCCTTTCCGCTGACGGGCTAGCATGCAACAACAGCTTTTCACTGTACCTCGGTACACGTAACAATAAACTAAACAGAACTCTTCGGGGCAGTGCAGACTTTTCGTTGACACCTCAGGCAGCTGCACTGTCTGTTATTAGGAGGCATTAAGCTTTTCTTCATGTACGTTTTTGCAGACTGGCATCATGGGTTTGTCGGAAACCTGTTTCAAACAAAGTTTGAACTTCAATGTAAATTGCAACACTGGTAGAAATTACCCACAAAACTGCTGGTTCTGTTCTATAGACAATAGGTGCAGGAGTAGACCATTCGGCCCTTCGAGCCAGCACCACGATTCAATGTGATCATGGCTGATCATTCTCAATCAGTACCCCGTTCCTGCCTTCTCCCCATACCCCCCTGACTCCGCTATCCTTAAGAGCTCTATCTAGCTCTCTCCTGAATGCATCCAGTGAATTGGCCTCCACTGCCTTCTGAGGCAGAGAATTCCACAGATTTACAGTGTTCTGCTACACATGTACGGCCTTGGCTCTGAGAAAGTGTCGTAACCAGGTTAAGATTTATTTGATTAGTAATGTATCTAATAATGCATATTTATTCACAAAATGCTGGAGTAACTCAGCAGGTCAGGCAGCATCTCAGGAGAGAAGGAATGGGTGACGTTTCGGGTCAAGACCCTTCTAATAATGCATAGGTGACTTCCTGATGTTCAGGCGTCCAGCCTTACTGCCCTAGGGGTATCCTGCACACTCTGTGATCTGTAGCCCTCGCCCATAATGTCTGCTTCACGTAATCATCACTGATACGACACAGTCGCCAGCCATGTCTGTCTGGACACTTATTATACCTAACTGTCGTTCATGAATTCCTGTGTCTCTTCTGTATCCTAGTTTGTTGACTGGCACTGTGACACGAAGTCAACATTTGTTCTCAGTTCAGCTTACAGAGCATACAGTAATAACTAAGGACAAAGCCCTTTTAATCATAGAAACATGGAAAACATAGACAATAGGTGCAGGAGTAGGCCATTCAGCCCTTCGAGCCAGCACCGCCATTCAATATGATCATGGCTGATCATCCAAAATCTGTGCCCTGTTCCTGCTTTTCCCCCATATCCCTTGATTCCGTTAGCACTAAGAACTGAATCTAACTCTCTTGAAAACATCCGTGTTGGTAAAGAAGTTAAAACTTCAAAGCTCGATTTTTTTTTTTAACGTTGCTGCTGCTTCCAGCCTTCATATGGTTTTGAAAGCAAAGCCACTGTTCTTGTTAATGGATTCCAGATGGGTGGAATCTTAGCCAGCATTTCATTTTGCGTCCGGCGCAGGGTAATTGCTGTGTGCTTCGCAGTGGCAATCCCACTGTACCTAGAGGACGGCAGCATGTGGATTTGGTTTTCATTTTAAACTATCATCTACTACCTCAGGGGTTTGCCCTCAACCTTCCTGGAACTTGTCACCACCCCCCATCCCCCAAAACCCCACCATCACCACCAGCTAACATCTTGGATCGGAAATACAAATGCTTCATTTCCAGATGTGCTGTTCTGAGGCTGAGAGGTTAATTTGCTAATCTTAATTATTTTTTTTCACTTAAACTCTCAGCTCTCCGGGACCTCACTCAAATAACCATTCTTCACTGGTAAATCTTGCCGGTGTGCAGTGTTGAGCTCGCTGGCTGCGACCACACCTCCCTCGTTATCTTGCAAGTACATGCATGCACACTTCCCAGCACTGCACGTCCATCATAAAGGGACATTTCCTGCCCTATCCCAATGGTACCAGGCCATTCACAGCATAACATATCAAAATGCTGTAAATACTCAAGTTCAGGCACATCAGTTCTAACCCAAAATGTTCCTTTTCCCACAGATCCATCTTGACCTGCTGAACATTTCCAGCAGTTTCTGTTTTAGTTTAGGTTTCCAGCATCTGCATTTTGTTGAAACTTTCGCTGCCTGGTTTAGAGGGTATTATCTATAAAGAAAGGCTATACCCACCTGGATTGTTTTCTTTGAAACGTCAGAGATTTAGGGGAGATCTGATAGAATTATATAAAATTATGAGTGGCATTGATGGGGTAAATAGTCAGAAGCTTTTCCCCAGGGTGGAAATGTCACGGATTAGAGGTGAGAGGGGGCAAAGTTTGAAGGAGATGTGAGGGGCAAGTTTTCTTTTTACACTGGTTGGGTGCCTGGAACGTGCTGCCGGGGGTGTTGGTGGGGCAGATACAACAGTAGCATTTCCGAGGCTTTTGGATAGGCACACGGATAAGCAGGGAATGGAGGATATGGATCACCTGCAGGCAGAAGAGATTAGTTTAACTGGGCATCATGATCGGCATAGACATTGTGGGCCGAAGGGCCTGTTTCTGTGCTCTACTGTTCTATGTTCCATTTGTAGCAGCCCTCTTTGTTCCTGGAGCTATCAATAAGATAACAGTGTAGGAAAAAACTGCAGATGCTGGTTAAAATCGAAGGTAGTCACAAAATGCTGGAGTAACTCAGCGGGACAGGCAGCATCTCTGGTGTAAAATAAACGCTGCTGCAGTTGTTGTGAGGCAAGTGTTTTATCTCACATGGTTACTCTATCACCCTTTTCCTCTCTGTTTTTTTTCCTTACTTGCCCTTCCCATTCCCCCCCACATGCTGCCACCCCACCTAACCCCCCCCCCCACCCCCCCACTCGCTCTCCTTGTGCCCTTCATTTCACCCCCTCCCCCAAGTTTCCTGTTATTATGGGGCAAAGAAGACTAAAATACCACTTCAGCAACAGTTTACAATCATCAGAGAGACACATAACTGTTAATCTGCTTTCAGTATTGTCCGTGAAGGAGGAATAATGACCAGAACAAGATCATTATCTGCTATCCTCAAACAGTGCCGTCAAATCTCCAGCATCCGTCTGGAGAGACAGGCAAGGCCTTGGTATATTATATTTCATCAAATCGGCATCTCTGCCAGATTCTGCATGCAGCACTCATCCCCTGGTGACGGGCATGTTCCTACTCCCTGCCGTCTCTCAGCTGAGATCCCTTTCAGATAGGGCAAATTAATATCCAAGTTACAAATAACTGGGGGATAATCCTTTTTTTGAATGGCAACTGAACCATCCTACCAGCTACTGTCTGCCTCATTAAAGACCTTGGACTATCTTTAATCAGACCTTACTGGACTTTTATCTGCATTAAATGTTATTCCCTTTATCATTTATCTGTACGACACGATTGTAATTATATGTAGTCTTTCCACAGACTGTTTAGCACTCAACAAAAAAAAAACTTTTCACTGTACTGCGCAGGACAAGAAACTAAATTATGAATGGATAATGTTGAATTAGTCATCCTCTGCTCAGTTTTCCTTTCCATTGAATTCTCTGGAAGGGACTATTGGGTGGGATATATAATAGGCAACATGTCCTAAAATCAGACACAGTGCTGGATTAACTCAGCGGGTCAGGCACTATCTCTGGAGAACAAGAATAGGCAACATTCAGGTCAGCACCTTTCTTCAGATCAACCCAACACGTCACTTATTCTTGTCCTCCAGAGATGCTGCCTTAGTTACTGAGAGACGTTGGGTTACTCCAGCACTTTGTGTATTTTTTGTACAGTAACAACTGCAGTCCATTATGTCTACATTGCCTAAAATTAACTTTACTCTCCTTGTATCATATCTCCTGTTTGATGCCATCGCATACCATCGCATGAAGCTCTGAAATGGGGAGTGGTGGGCAGTGGAATTGAGAGCAGAAGCTCTCATTATCAGACAGTGCATTACATTGGTATTTCTGTCACTGAAGTCTAACAACTTGCAAAATGGCACTGAACGAGGGCTGGCTCATATCCCATGTTGGGAATTTTCCATGTGCATTACCTGAGTGCACAAGAAAAAAAATAGCATACCTAAATGGAGCAGAAATATTTGATTTATGTGGGTGAAGGTATGATGGCATAATCGCTTCTGAAGCAAAATGACTGAGTCAGAAGATTGCTTTGACAGTTCATGCAGAGTTCTCAAACTGATCGGATTTAAAATTAGACCAAGGCCCAATAAAATTCCCAAACCTTTGCTGTTGGTATGTCATAGAACTGGCTTAATACAAACCCACAAGGAACTTGCTTGCAAGGAACACAGGAAGAAAAATGTTGATTTTGGCCTGTGACAGTGTATCCATTATAATTGGAACCATGTTCCTAATTATAGTGCGGAGACACTCACAGAGGTTTGTGATGTCCTCTCGGCTCTCGGAGATGCCAAGAGAGACTTCTAAAATAAGCAGGAAGTTCAGTTCAAGCAAGAGGATGCCAGGTGACCGTGGTCGGGTCAAGGTGACATCACCGCCCCGCGCCCCACGTAACCTCACCCAGCCAGCCAGCAGCCACGTGCTCCCTCTCCACGAAATGGTGGCCGCCCGGGCCGGGAGGCGGGTTGCTAAGCAACTTCTGTTAGGCGGCGCCCGGGCCTACACTGTCTGGACCTACAGCGTCCAGGCCTACAGCGTCCGGGCCTACAGCGTACGGGCATACAGTGTCCGGGTCTACAGCGCCCCCCGGGCCTAATACGGGACAAGGGCGGTCCCATACAGGACAAACCAATTTAGCCCAAAATACGGGATTTCCCGGCTAATACGGGACAGTTGGCCGCCCTACTACCAGATGAGCTTAATGCCCGTTAGGTCCATTTTGAACAGGCAAAGTTTCACCAAGATGCATCCCATCCCCATCTGCCTCTCTCCCATACAAACCAGTGGCAGTGGTCAAATATGTTTCCCTGAGGGTAATTTTCTGGAATGAGACTGACCTGTGTGTTATCTCTGGGCGTGTTCTGAAACCATGCGCCAATCCACCAGCCAGTCTTCACCGACATCCTCAATCTCGCACTTCAGCACACTTCTGTCCCCATTTGTTTCATCATTCCAATCTCCAAGACAAATAAAGTGACCTGCCTCAGTGACTATTGTCCAGCAGCTCTAACATTGATCATAATGAGGTGCTTTGTAAGTAATGAGGTGCTTTGTAAGTTTGCTAAAGCCCATATCCACGCCAGTCTTCCAGACAATCTACACCCCCTGTAATTTGACTACAGGAGAAAATAGGCCTTGAAGGACAACATTTCCTTTGCACTACAGTCAACTCTGGATCACTTGACCATGAGAACACCTCGATCAGGATGCTATTCAGTGACTGCAGCTCAGCCTTCAACACCATTATAACCATAAAGCTCATCCCTAAACTTCCATCTGTGGCTGGTTTCTGGACCAGGGCGGCACGGTGGCGCAGCGGTAGAGTTGCTGCCTTGCAGTGCTTGCAGTGCCAGTGACCCAGGTTTGATCCCGACTACGGGCGCCGTCTGTACGGAGTTTGTACGTTCTCCCCAAGAACAGCGTGGGTTTTCTCCGAGATCTTCAGTTTCCTCCCACACTCCAAAGACGTACAGGTTTGTAGCTTAATTGGCTTGTTACAAGTGTAAATTGTCCCTAGTGTGTGTGGGATAGTGTTAATGTGCGGTGTTTGCTGGTCGGTGCGGACTCGGTGGGCCAAAGGGCCTGTTTCCATGCTGTATCTCTAAGCTAAACTAAACCTCCTGACCCACATATCTCAGTCGGTTAGAATTAGTCATAATATTTTCTCCATTCCGAACCTCAACAGTCGTTTCCCTCGGAGTTATGTGCTCATTCTCTTCCTCTGCTCCCTGTACACCCATGTTTGTGTGGCCAACCTCAACACCAACTTGATCTTTAAGTTCACCAACGCTACCACTGTTGTCAGCTGGGTCTACAACAGTGATAAGGTGGACTGCTTTAATATTTGGATTTTGTGCTATAATCCTGCACCACTCAACTCTTTAGCACTCATCGTTGCATTTATTGTTATATTTACCGTTGCTGTTTGTACAATGTTTAATGAGTGAGCTTCAAGTGAACAAGGAGTTTCATTGTTTGGTGTATATGACAATAAACTAATCTGTAGTCTGGTACCGGATGAAAGTATACGCTTTATTAAAGAACAAAATATCTCCTGTGATAACATTACAAAGACAGTGTTGAGCAAAGCAAAGACTGTATTCTGTAGTCACACGGGCTTTACATTCCTCTTGATGGCAATTTTGCCGGGTAACCTGGTGATATTTTTCTCGTGCATTTCCTTTTAGCCAAGGCTGGTGTGTTGCTTGAGTTTTGGTGCCGTGTAAACCTCTGCTGCTTGGAATGGATTTAACCAAAAGCCGTGTTACTTTCTCTTTTCTAGTTTCATTGCAGTGGAGCAGATCGACAGTTATTGTGTTCTCATCTCCTCCAAAGCTGTGTATTTTCTGAAGCGTGGCGAGTATGTCGACAGGGACGCCATTTTCCTGGAGGTCAAGTATGATGACCTGTACCACTGCCTTATCACAAAGGATCATGGAAAGGCTTACTTGCAGCTGACAAAGAAAGCGGAGAGTTCAAGCAGTGGCGTGGCCATACCTGGCCCATCGCATCACAAGCCCTTGGTGAGTGTCGGAACCACTTGCACCGTTAACCCAGCAGACCAAATGAATTGCAGATTTTGTTCAATGATTTGTGCTAAACTCCCTAATCTGAGCTGGGTCAGTAAATGGGGCATTTCAGTCATCATCTACTGATCCCTGAACTAATGCAGTACGGTACGGTAGCGCAGCGGTAGAGTTGCTGCTTTACAGCGAATGCAGCGCCGGAGACTCAGGTTCGATCCTGACTACGGGTGCTGCACTGTAAGGAGTTTGTACGTTCTCCCCGTGACCTGCGTGGGTTTACTCCGAGATCTTCGGTTTCCTCCCACACTCCAAAGACGTACAGGTATGTAGGTTAATTGGCTGGGTAAATGTAAAAAAAAAAAATTTTTTTTTAAATAATAATAATAATAATAATAATAATTGTCCCTAGTGGGTGTAGGATAGTGTTAATGTACGGGGATCACTGGGCGGCACGGACTTGGAGGGCCGAAAAGGCCTGTTTCCGGCTGTATGTATATGATATGATATGATGAAAATATCAGCCAACTTTCATACTCCTTGTCATAAGGTCATAAGTGATAGGAGCAGAATTAGGCCATTCGGCCCATTAAGCCTATGCCGCCATTCAATCATGGCTGATCTATCTCTGCCTCCTAATCCCATTCTCCTTCCTTCTCCCCATGACCCCTGACACCCGTACTAATCAAGAATCTATGTATCTCTGCCTTGAAAATCACAATAATACTTTATTAGTCAAGTTTTGCAACATACGAGGAACTTCATTTGCCATACAGTCATAACAATAAAAAGCAACAGGACACACAAAGTATCTATTGACTTGGCCTCTACAGCCTTCTGTGGCAATAAATTTCACAGATTCACCACCCTCTGACTAAAGAAATTCCTCCTCATCTCCTTCCTAAAGAAATGCCCTTTAATTCTGAGTCTATGACCTCTAGTCCTAGACTCTCCCACTAGTGGAAACATCCTCTCCACATCCGCTCTATCCAGCCCTTTCACTATTCGATACGCTTCAATGAACGTCTACAGGGCTCACCTGTGACATTCTTCGGGATTGATGCCTGGGTTCACACCTGAGATTTGGCCAAATGGTCACAGGAACCTATCATCGCTGAATGACTATAAATCAAGTTTCAGCCCTTTAGCCTTAGTTCTCTAGCACACCAAAGGCCAATTTCTTGAATTTTCCCTGCACATGTGTTTATTATGTCTTGCTCATAGTCTGTGGTACATCAACATTGTAATGGTCAGTTCAATGATATGGCTTAATTGGTGGCTAGGTGCTGAATCTAAAGTCAGGTATTTATTCACAAAATGCTGAAGTAACTCAGCAGGTCAGGCAGCATCTCAGGAGAGAAGGAATGGGTGTTCAATCAACAGTAGTTTCATTAGCTGCTGTAAATTCCCACTTAGTGTGGGTTAATGGCAGAAATAATCGAACACGAGTTGATGGGTGTGTGTGAGAGAGACAATACTTGCAGAGATGCAGGGAAATGGGGCGGACTAGTAGTTTCAGTTTTCGTGATTCAACGAGGAAACATGCCCTTTGACGAGTTCGGGCTGACCAGTGATCCTTGCACACCAGCACGAGAAACATAGAAACATAGACAATAGGTGCAGGAGGAGGACATTTGGCCCTTTGAGCCAGCACCGCCATTCATTGTGATCATGACTGATCACCCACAATCAGGAACCTGTGCCTGCCTTCTCCCCATATCCCTCGACTCCACTCATACAGAGCAGTGCCCCAACTATCCTACACACCGGGAACTATATTTTTACAATTTTACCGAAGCCAATTAACCTACAAACCTGTATGTCTTTGGAGTGCGGGAGGAAACCGGAGCACCCGGAGAAAACCCACGTGGTCATGTGTACACGGGGGGAACGTACAAACTCCACACAGACAGCATCCGATAATTGTGGCTCCCCTGGGAGCTGGCAGAAACCAAATGCCCTCCTCCCACGTCATTATAGTATGCATCCACATTGGTTTCAATTCATGTATAGATTGTTAACATAATTAGTTTGTCTTAGTCCAAAAAGCAATGTGTTATTGATGTTTGTTTTCAGGTCCACGTGAAGTCAGAGAATCTTGCGCTCAAGATCTCGCAAGAAATTAACTATGCCAAAAGCCTCTACTATGAGCAGCAGCTTAAGCTACAGACCAATGAGAACCTGGAGCTGGACTCCTAATCGCCTCTCGACTGGTTGATAACAAGCAGCAAAGTACAGTAACAAGACCACACATGCCTCCGTATAATAGTTTATTGTATGAGCATGTGTGCAATGAACTCATTTTCTTTGAACCTCATCCCTGATGCCTAATTGAAGCTACAAGGTGGGGAATTAATAATATGCTTGGTTTTGGGACAGTTTATTACAGAAACTCTGATAAGGAGCAGGTTCTGTTCAAAATGTATTTTACATTTTATATATTGTATTTACAAAACAAATTGTGACAGAGTTGAGAGTTCTTTATATTTTACTAATCTGTACATACCTGTAATATTATACTTTCTTGTAAATATTTAGAAAAATCTCACAGGAAATGTCATGTACAGAAGCTGCATTCAAAACCAACTGCACCATAATATAGCAGATTACTTTATTGCACTAGAACTGTTCAGAAATGTACTTGATTTTTCGGGATAATCCAAGCCCGGCAGAGTGGTATGGCAACTTATCTCCAACAAGTCACGAGACCCCTTACTACTACTTTACTCTGATCCTTCCTTCCCATCGGTTTTTTTTCCAGAGTCTCTGAATAAGCAAGTTGGCAGGCAAGAATTATTGTTGGACTCTACAGAGGGAAACAATATGTGGCAAACTGGCATAAAAAAAGTGTTATGTTTCTATGATGCAGTTAAGATGTTATATTTACAGGAGACATTAAGGCATGGTGCAGTAACTGCTGAATGTTTGAGGAATTACTGCGTTTGGCAGGAAGAAGTGTTATCTGGCAGTGGCTAAAATGTCATCCAAGGCAAAAGACTGATGAAGAATTCTGTCTTCCTCTCTCTCGCGTTGGAGTGAAGTTAATGCTAGTTTGGTCTTGTAACTTCACCTCACTCGCCTTTGTCGGCTAAAAAAAGAGAAGTGAAATGATATCTCTCTATTTGCAGAAAACAGTAGAGGTGCATGTTGGTAAAAACCATTGAATGTGGTCAGATCCTAACAGTAACGGCCAAGTCTAACAGGGAAGGATCTGTAACTGCACTGAAAATTATTGTAAGTATATGTAAAGTTAGTGTGCTGAAGTCAAAACATTTGTAGCTAGGTGTTTAGAACTCTATAGAAAGGAACAATTACTAGAATGCATACGCAATACAATAGGCTCTTTGCACTGTTCATATGTGTTGAACACACTTATTTCAGTACATTCTTCTCCACTATGTCACAAGGAATCAATCACTATTTACAGTTTGGTAAATAATTGGTATCAAAAGTGTGGTTTTGGAACTGGAGAGTTAGATTTGGTGACTTTGTGGAAATTTGGAATTAGATTGGGACAGCCAAAGACTGCACATATGTAAGATCTGAAGGTATGGCCTCATTTGGAAACTAGACCAAAAGATGGCTTTCTGAGGGAAAGCAGAGCCAGCTTCTTCAGTTTCCACTAGCTGTTGCCTAAAGGACTATGAGAATCACGGATCAGCTTGCTTTGTGAAAGACCCCGACTAGACCCCCATCAAGCAGAAAGGCATTGGTCGTTGCTATTCCTGCACTTCTCTACAGAACAATCGCTGAGATTATCACCTACCTTCTTCCAGAATCAGGGGGCATGCGGGGGGATGTGTGTCAAAAGGATGACTTGTTTTGCAATTTTTATCATCAAATAAAATCACTTGTTATGAAAGGAAATGTGTATGTATAATATTCTATGCAACTTGTGGCATTTTAGGGTTGCCCCTAATATCAGCCCCTAACTTATCAACTTCTAGGTTTTAAACAGTGTTCAAATGTTTGTAAATTCTAGGAGCAGAATTAGGCCATTCGGCCCATCAAGTCTACTCGGCCATTCAATCATGGCAGATCTATCCCAATCTCCTGCCTTCTCCCCACAACCCATCACCCTGAGTGAGAATTGATATTAAATGTAATTTCAAATAATGTAGGTCATGACTTTGATCTCTGAAACTGGGCTAGACAGATAATATAAAGCCCTGCATTAGTCCGCTTTACTGGAATTAACCTAGTTTCAAATAATAATGTTTGCAAAATACAAGCTTGTTACTCTGGTCTTCTCTCTCTGAGAACGTAAGGAATTAGCTAGTGTGAAATGAAAATGTTCTACAAATGCTTTTAAGGTACATGGATTGGCAGAATAATACATTCTCGCACAATGGAGACAAGAAGTACAACTTAAAAGTCTCAAGTCAACCCTGAGTGAAGGTTGTAGCTAATGTACAGTGGGACTGAAACATATTACAGGAGGATATTAATAAACAAAAGAATGGGCATATAGTTGGAAAATTAACATCAATAGAGATAAGTGTGAGGTGCTACATTTTAGGAATATATTTACCCTGTAATCCACTAAAAACTGTCCAAAGGAGTTGGAAGGGCATTAAAACAGGTGTCTTAAAAACATAACATTATGAAGGCTTGGTATTATTTTCTGAGGATGGAATTTGAAAATCACAGTTATTGAATTGCTGTTGAAACCTGGTTAGACCACAGTTCGTGAGTACTGTTAACAGTTCATATAAGACAGTTATATAATGATATCAGAATTTCTGTTTCGCAGGACCGAATAATGAGTCTGGAAAAACTTTAGAAGGTGGAGGGTGAGCTGATAAGAGTAGAAGATGGAAAAGGTGATCATCTACAAGGACAATGCTAGACTAGTGCCCGTTACAAGGCACCAATAATACCATGAGCAAGTTCAGAAGAAAGGTAGACACAAAATGCTGGAGTAACTCAGCGGGTCAGGCAGCATCTCGGGAGAGAAGGAATGGGTGACGTTTCGGGTCGAGACCCTTCTTCAGAATAAATGTCTTTGCTCAGCGCCGGGTTAGAATGCGTCGGGAGAGGTCTCGCAAGTCTGGAGGAAGTAGATTCAACCAGACTTCCTAAAAACATCCCGTGAAGACAGATCGGGTTTGGTTCTGGTGTCTCCTACTATAATTTCCTCAGCTAGCAGCTTATTGAACAAGATGCTGAATCATGAACAGAAATGAAAACTTGCGCCTTTGGGAAAATAAAGTAAGAGTTTGCATAATTGTGGTTTTTAACAATTCTATTGTAGGCCATAGAACAAAGTGCAACATAGGAGCAGGCCCTTTGGCCAACAAGTCCCTGCTGAATATGATGTCAAGTTAAATTATCCTCATTTGCCTGCACGTGATCCATCATTCCCTCCATATTCCTTCATTCCCTGCATATCCATGTGCGTATCTAGAAGCATCTTAAATGCCACCCCTGGCAGTGTGTTCCATTAACACTACCCTACAACGCACAAGGGAGAATTTTACATTTATACCATGCCAATTAACCTGCAAACCTGGATCTCTTTGGAGTGTGGGGGGAAGCTGAAGATCTCAACGAAAACCCACATGGTCACGGGGAGAACATGCAAACTCCGTACAGACAGCACCCGTGATCAGGTTCGAACCTGGGTCTCTGGCGATGAGAGGCAGCAACTCTACCGCTGGGCCACCGTGCCGACCATTGTTAGTGTTCGGGGATCACTGGTTGGGGTGGACTCAGTGGGCCGAAGGGCTTGTTTCCGTGCTGCATCTCTAAACTGAATTAAACAAAACTAAATTTATTAGGTGGCACTGCATTAAGGTTAAGTTTTAAATCTGACTGGGGAATCGCAAGGATTTGCCCGAGGCCTCGTCTATTTAGAGCACGGTTCATGCTCTCTCCATTACTCATTTTGATTGGCAGTTTCATGAGGTCAGGCAGCGTGACCCCTCCGCAGGGGGTGAGGGTGACAGTTCATGGCCCATTTACCCCCAAGCATATGTTATACTGAAATAACAGGACCAGGACAAGGTTAGGCTGAGTGTTACACGGGCAGGCCATGATGGATCACCCTCCTGTTTCAGCCGTACACTTAACAACCTATTCCTCTCTGGCAGCAGAGACTTGGTGACCCCCTCCGATTCCTGAAATAGCAACCAACTACTTTTTCATCTTAATGACAGACCATTGCTGAAATGAATGCAGCTAATTCAGTTATGTTCCAAATTTATACTTCATGTATGCACGTATTACAATAATTCAAGACATCGTTTCAGTCTTATGTGGCCTCACTGCTCTCTAACATGACCCAACTAATATATTTTACTTCTCTGACTCCAGCAGAGTGAATTTATCACCTCGGGTCCCAGCACTCTGGAATTCCCATTCTTCCGCCTCTCTACCTCTCATTCTCAACTTTAAAATCAGTTTATCTGAGCAAAACGTATGATCATCCCTCATTCTCTCCTTTCGATCTACATCTGTTTTCCTCACGCACTTGTGATACGTTAGGATGCATTTCATCGAGGTTTATCACAGATTTTCTGGCACCGTTGGTTCCAGAGCCTTTCTGGAATATCCGTTCTGCTGGACCAACAGAGGTCACGGCTTTTGGGGGTGGGGGGAAGGAGGTCGTGTCAGCCTCGAAAGTCGGCAATGGGAACGAATCTGCTGGCTACAGGGGACAAAGTTGACCCAACGATCGGCACAGAAGTCACAATGATGTCGAGATCAGCCGCCTCACCCAGCCTCAGCGCCACATTTTCAGGAGGACTTCCAGAGGGGGATTTCAAGAAAGTGGGTTGACACAGAACTAGTGTGTAGGGACGATCAATGGATCTGTGAGAACCTGGTGGCTGAAGGGCCTGTTTCCATGCTGTATCTCGAAACTTAACCAAAGTACTTAATTTCTCTTTTTTCCAGACCCAGAATGTATCTGGGCTTGGATCAGGCATCTTTTAGCCTTGAACTAGCTGGCTGGGGACGAGTGATTTTGTCTGATCACCCTCTGTGTGAAACGTTCTCAAAGTTCAGAAGGATGAATATTGTTTCTTCCCACCCTTTACATTTCAAAAAAAGTTTAAATTTCTTATTGAGGTCAAGAAATATTCCAAGATAAGACACAGAGTGCTGGAATAACTCAGCAGGCCAGGCAGCATCTGTGGAGAACATGGGTAGGTGACGTTTCACAGAGTGCTGGAATAACTCAGCGGGCCAGGCAGCATCTGTGGAGAACATGGATAGGTGACGTTTCACAGAGTGCTGGAGTAACTCAGCGGGCCAGGCAGCATCTGTGGAGAACATGGGTAGGTGACGTTTTGGGTCTGGACCCTTCTTCAGACTGATTGTAGTAAACTGGAGAAGGGTCCTGACATGAAAGCTCACCTATCCATGCTTTCCAGAGATGCTGCTTGACCCGCTGAGTTACTCCAGCACTGTGTTCCCTGTTTCTAAATGAACTCAAGTTTCAAGAAGAGTAGCAATTACCGATAATGTTTTAATAGTGATGTTGATTGAGGGGGTAAGTATTAGCCAAGATATCAGGGCTAATTCTCGACCTCTCCTTTGGAATAGTGGGATATTTCACCTCCACTTGAGAGAGCAGTCGAGGCCGCAGTTTAATAGCATTTTCAAAGGCCCTCCCTCAGAGCAGACATGTCCCTCGGTAGTAACACAGAGCGTGGACCTGGATTGTTCTCCTCGATCGACAGTGGGATTCAGGTGAGAGCGCTGTGCACTAGAGCTTTAAAATACATCGAGCAAGCAAATAATCCATCTTCAGTGCCATGTGAACCATGTGAAATAAACACTTGCCTTGGTAATCTTCTGGAAGTGACAGCCCTCTGATAATGTGTGGGGCTGAGTTTCCATTGGGCAGGCAGTGCAGAGTGTGAGGATGACCATGGTCATTCCCCACCCTGGCCGGGTTATGTGAGGGTTAACTCAGTGAAGGGTTCATGGCGAGGCCGGCTGCAATCTCCCTTAATTAATCCGCTATTTGACTAACCTCACAGTGACCCTGGCCGCAAGGACACAGGCTTGCTGTCAGACCCTGCCCACCTCCCACCAGCCCTGCCTCCAGTACGGACACAAGAAACAGAACAAAATAGGTGCAGCAGTAGGCCATTCGGCCCCTCGAGCCAGCACCGCCATTCAATATGATCATGGCTGATTATCCAGAATCAGTCCCCCGTCCCTGTTTCTTGCAACACAGGGCATTTCACAGTACCTAGTAAGGTATCATTGAATTATATAATCAATCACAGTTTCTATTTCACAAGAATCCTTTCTTCAGCCACACTCAGGCAATTGTTGTTCGGATATAGACACAAAAAGCTGGAGTAACTCAGCAGGTCAGACAGCAACCCTGGAGAAAAGGAATAGAGGACATTTCGGGTCGAGACCCTTCCTCTGAAAAAGGGTCTCGACCCAAAACGTCACCTATTCCTTTTCTGTTGTAGGAAGGCACTGCAGATGCTGGTTTAAACCGAAGATAGAAAAAAAAATGCTGGAGTAACTCAGCAGGACAGGCAGCATCTCTAGTTAGAAGGAATGGGTGACGTTTCGGGTCGAGACCCTTTTCTCCAGAAATGCTGCCTGACCCGCTGAGTTACTCCAGTTTTTTGTGCCTATCTTTGTTCCTTCCTACACAATTGTTGATCGGATGTTCCATTCTGTTTACAATGAACCAACAAATAAAACTACACAAACATCATCTTTACATAGAACCTTTACATAGAGACTGTTCCCTCCGTAACTCCCTGGTCCACTCGTCCCTTCCTACCCAAACCACCCCTCCCCCCTCAACTCCATCCAAGGACCCAAACAGTCTTTCCAGGTGAGACAGAGGTTCACCTGCACCTCCTCCAACCTCATCTATTGTATCCGCTGCTCTAGATGTCAACTTCTTTACATCGGCGAAACCAAACGCAGGCTCGGCGATCGTTTCGCTCAACACCTTTGCTCAGTCCGCCTTAACCAACCTGATCTCCCGGTGGCTGAGCACTTGAACTCCCCCTCCCACTCCCAGTCCGACCTTTCTGGCATGGGCCTCCTCCAGTGCCATAGTGAGGCCCACCGGAAATTGGAGCAACAGCACCTCATATTTCGCTTGGGCAGCTTGCAGCCCAGCAGTATGAACATGGACTTCTCCAACTTTAGATAGTTCCTCTGTCCCTCACTTCCCCTCCCCCTTCTCAGTTCTCCCTCTATCTTCCTGTCTCCACCTATATCCTTCCTTTGTCCCGCCCCCTTGACATCAGTCTGAAGAAGGGTCTCGACCCGAAACGTCGCCCATTCCTTCTCTCCTGAGATGCTGCCTGACCTGCTGAGTTACTCCAGCATTTTGTGAAATAAATACCTTTGATTTGTACCAGCATCTGCAGTTATTTTCTTACACTAACTTTACATAGCACCACTGTTCCAAGGCTCATTTTGCAAGTATCACAGGATTTTAAGTGTCATAGAGAGATACAACACAGAAACAGGACCTTTAGCCCACCGAGTCCAAACTGACCATCGATCACCCGTTGATACTAATCTGACATTAATCCCCTTTATTCTTCCCACATTCCCATCAACTCCCCTCACAGCTCACTCACCTAAACACCCAGGGCAATTTGTAGCGGCTATAACCTACCGATCCACACATGGGAGGAAACAGTGAGGGTGTGGAAACTCCACAGTATTGAACCCCTGATCTCTGGAACTCTGAGGTAGCGACAGAACCCAGCTCTACCACCTTGCACCCACTAAGCCTTTAAGCCTTTGTAGCAGGTTTCAGATTTAAAGAAACAAAATTGCTAGAGGAATTTAGCAGGTCAGGCAGCATCTGTGGAAGGAAGGAACAAACAAACAGTGTTTCAGATCAGGTCCCTCTTTTGCTTGATTTCAATGGGGCTTCTTTGTCATGAGTACAACTGCACAGTGAAATTCCTCCTGCATATTTACACATGTGGGCGCCACCATGTTTTGCCGCCATTTCCAAAGTCCAGGCTTCAATGCTTCCATTTACAGTAATCACACTCCGGTTCAATCTTTTTGAAATAAATATCCTGAGCACATGATTGTGTACAATGCCTCTTGTACTATTTAACAAATTCCTGAAGATTAGAGGTAGGTCCTCCAATCTCTTCAGTAGCAGAATAAACAGCTGCTCACACCAACTCTCTAATCTGCAGGAACTCATTAAATAACAAAGAAAGTTGTTGGGTTTCTACATGTCATGTGCTCAGGATATGTTTCAAAACCATTAAAATACAGTGTAATTACAGTAAATCTGCAGACAAATAATACACCTATTGTGCACAACTAAATCCCATTAACTAAATGACTGCATAACTAGAAACAGAGAAAATAGGTGCAGGAGGAGGCCATTTGGCCCTATCGAGCCAGCACCACCATTCATTGTGATCATGCCTGATCATCCACAATCAGTAACCTGTGCCTGCCTTCTCCCCATACCCCTTGATTCCACTAGCCCCTAGAGCTCTATCTACTAACGTTGCTGCTGGTTGAATGTGGCCACATTTAAAGACAATTGCCAGAGATGCACCATTGTGGGTGTACTTGCAAGGAACTTGCAGTTTCTTCCAAAGGAAGAAGTTTCTTCCTGGGTGGTAAGGTGGTGCAGCGGTAGAGTTGCTGCCTTACAGCACTGGAGATCCGGGTTCGATCTTGGCTACAAGTGCTGTCTGTCCGGAGTTTGTACGTTCTCCCCGTGACTTTTGTGCGGGTGCTCCGGTTTCCTCCCGAACTCCAAAGATGTACAGGTTTGTAGGTTAATTGGCTTGGTATAATTGTAATTGTCCCTTGCGTGTGTAAGATGGTGTAAGTGTGCGGGGATCGCTGGTTGGCATGGACTCGGTGGGGGGGGAAGGATCCGTTTCCGTGCTGTATCTGTAAACTAAACGCACTGGGATCTCCATGAGCTAAGTACGCCAGACATTAAGTGAGGCATGAATCCTCACATTAAACAGCTCACATTAGTTAAAACCGCAAAATCAGAGAGGGAATAGCTGTGCCACTGAAGGCACGCACGGCTGCCATGGCAGAATGATGATAATGGGGTGAACTAAAGGCCAGAAACTTAACGAGACGGTGATCATGAGAGGTTGTGAAGTATTGAGCTGCAGGAAAGCCAGAACTTCCACTGACGGAAATAAAAAGATACAAAGGGTTTCAGACTTGAAACATCGTCTGTTTTTCTTTCTTCAGGTGCTGCCTGGTCTGCCAGGTGTTTCAAGCATTTATTATTTCATTTCATCTTTCTAGTAAGGTCTATTCTTTAGCTGTTTGCAACTCAGTCGCAATTGGTAATTGTAACTGCAAAGTGCCAATTATCATCTCCACCAGGATTGTCTCAACCAACAGACCAAGCTCGCCTTCTTTGTGAAGTGCGTAACCACACTAAGCTGTGCATTTACATTAAACCCTTGAATAGCCGAGCAGATTTAAGAAAGTGCTTTGGCGTGGAGCCATCATATTTCATAAAGCTTTGGGGGGAAAAAAATCAGACATTTTGTTGTGTAGCGGAGTTAGTGTACGGAGCATAGAACCTTACACTGAATGTCCAGCAGCCTCTCCCAACAGCAAGGTGACTTCTCCATGACCACATACAAAATTGCCCTCAGTTATTTACTCTAAAGTGGTCAGGGTGTTCGATTAGCAGGGGGGGTGGGGGGGATTACCGAAAGCAGAGACTATAAGAGCTTATCCAAAATCCATTATTTTGTGCAAGATTGCATCTCCATCATTTTCTTCAACCCGTAACAAAATCTTCAAATAGCTTTGGGCAGCACGGTGGCGCAGCGGTAAAGTTGCTGACTTGCATCGCCAGAGACCCGGGTTCAATCCTGACCATGGGTGCTGTCTGTACGGAGTTTGTACGTTCTCCCTGTGACCTGTGTGGGTTTTCTCCGGGTGCTCCGGTTTCCTCCCACACTCCAATGACGTGCAAGTTTGTAGTTTAATTAGCTTGGAATCATTGTAAATTGTTCCTAGTGTGTGTGTGTATATGATAGTGCTAGTGTGCGGGGATCGCTGGTCGGCGCGGACACGGTGTGCTGAAGGGCCTGTTTCCGCGCTGTATCTCTAAACTAAACATTGATCTCTCAACTATCCAAGCAGCGAATGACTCTTTCCCCATCATAACTTCCAATGTAAGTATCAATCCTATCTTTGAACAGATTTCATCATTATACTGGCTGGGTAAAACTACCGTGAACCTGGAATCCAGAGATGAAGCACAAGAGACAAGGTGCAGGATTCTTGACCAAATAGCAAACTCCTCTTGGAACTCAGCCGATCAGGCAACATCTAGTTGGAAGGGTATAAAAGTACACCTGTACATAAAATGAAATTATTTTCAATAGAATTCCTAACACTTCACAATATCTTAGATTGCTTTGCCACAGTTCTCAACCCATTGTACAGGTTTCAAGGCAAGGCAAGGCGAGTTTATTTATATCGCACATTTCATACATCAATGGCAATTCAAAGTGCTTTACACAGAGCATAAAAAATACAGAACAATTCCACCTCATTTCCAGCTCCACCTCAATGCAGACAGTCCTCAGATAACATTTTGACAAATGCTCATCAGTTGATTTTGTCCATAAAATTGGGAATGGACAAGAATCACTCGGTGTGGTGACCATATGGACAAAATCAACTGTTTATATTACATTTCCAGAGCTACGCGTGGGTGGCACGGTGGCACAGCGGTAGAGTTGCTGCCTTATAGCCCCAGAGACTCAGGTTCCATCCTGATTACGGGTGCTGTCTGTACGGAGTTTGCATGTTCTGCCCATGACCTGAGTGGGTTTTCTCCGGGTGCTCCGGTTTCCTCCCACACTCCAAAGACATACAGGTGTGTAGGCCAATTAGCTTCTGTAAATTTGGAAATTGTTCCTAGTGTGTGTAGGAAAGGGTTAGTGTGCGGGGATCGCTGGTCAGCGCGGACTCGGTGGGCCGAAGGGCCTGTTTCAGCGTGGACTCGGTGGGCCGAAGGGCCTGTTTCCGTGCTGTATCTCTAAACTAAAACTAATTACAACAAATTTATGTAAACACCAGGAGCTGAAATATAGAGTGGACAAAGGTGTTGCCACAGTCTTGACCCGAAACATCACCTATTCCTTTTCTCCAGAGATGCTGCCTGACCCTCTTAAGTTACTCCAGATTTTTGTGTCTGTCCTCGGTGTAAACCGCCATCTACAGTTCGTCCCAACTTAAAGCCACACTGTTTTTAAAATGCAAAGCTCTAGGCTGCTTATTCAGCTAGAAACGCACTTCATGTTAGCAGTGATTTGCAGTATAAGCCTGACTAATTGGTGGGACCTGAAAGGGCAGATCTGTTACTGAGGGCTGGCATTCTAGAGTCAAGCAACAAGTGTGCCAAGCTTGAGTAATAGATATACCTCTCCAGGTCCCATCAGTGAATCAGGTCAGTCGTCAGCAGAGGCCTTGCAGGCCTGTGTGGCTGGGTTATCAGAGTATCAAGTCATCCACAGAGCACCCTGTCAGTTCCAATTCCCATCAAAGGCCTTGCAGTTAGCTTGACCCCACTGAGACCCAGTTTACAGAGACGGAGATGCTATTTTTTTTTCAAAAGCAGCATTCTCTTCGAATTCCTGACTGAAAATATAATTTTAATGCAGCCTTGTGACAGTTCTACTGAGTGTTAATTTTGTGAACAGTAATAGCACAAAAGGAAGCCAATCCCCCCTCCCTCAGTCCTGCATCGATCCAACACTCTTCCAAACATTCTCTTCCCTCCACGTGTCCATTTAATGCTGAGCCCGTGTTCTTTGAAAACCTGACTTCTGGCTCTACCACACCACACCACCCTGTCCCAAACCAGATTCTGGTCCTTTGTAAAGAAATATATTCCACCAATTTTTCCTACCTCGATTTTACATCTCTGATCCTCAGGATTATTTTATGGGCTTGATACATTTCAAAACAAAATTTAAATGGAGATTTATTTTTTTTTAAACTTTAAGTATCAGTTTTGGAATGTCCATCATATCTGAAGTCACCCCCTCATAGTTAAACTTCCTCATCACTGCTATCATCAGCGTCACGATGTCATGAGCATTAAACAACAAAAAAAAGGAAATAATCTAATACTGAAACTCACCGATTGTTCCACTTCCCTTCTTCAGTGTTAATGCAGCGAGAATGAGAATCATCGTTGGCAGCGAGGGTACGTTGTGAGATGTATTCCCCCCAGTCCATAGAGGTCACGCCCACCAGACATATTGTGGGCAAACTCTCAGAGGCTGAGGGATGCACTGGTGGGCAAATGGGTATCGGGAGGAACCCTTGTGAAGGGGGTAGAGTGATTGAGCATGGAAACAGGCCCTTTGGCCCAACTTGCCCACCGACCAACATGTCCCATCTATGGTCCCACCTGCCTGCGTTTGGCCCACAACCCTCTAAACCTGCCCTATCTATGTACCTGTCTAAATGTTTCTTAAACATTGCAAAAGTACCTGCCTCAACTACCTCGTAGAAACATAGAAAATAGGTGCAAGAGGAGGCCATTCGGCCCTTCGAGCCAGCACCGCCATTCATTGTGATCATGGCTGATCGTCCACAATCAATAACCCGTGCCTACCTTCTTCCCATATCCCTTGATTCCACTAGCCCCTCCTCTGGCAGCTCATTCCATACACCCACCACCCTTTGTGTGAAAAAGCTACTCCTCATGTCCCTAATAAGTCTTTTCCCCCCTCACCTTAAACCTATGTCCCCTAGTTCTCAATTCCCCTACTCTGGGCTAGAGACTCTGTGCATTTACCCAATCGATTCCTCTCATGATTTTGTTCACCTCTATAAGATCACCCCTCATCCTCCTTCGCTTCAAGGAATAGAGTCCGAGCCTGCTCAACCTCTCCCTGTAGCTCAGGCCCATCGAATCCCGGCAACATCCATGTAAATATTCTCTGCACCCTTTCCAACTGGACAACACCTTTCCCCATAACATGGTGCCCAGAACGGAACACAATAATCTAAACTCCAGGTGGGAAGTGTTGATCTGGAAACAATGATCTGAAAGAGAAATCCTCAGTGATAATATCCTTCAACTTTAGCATAAAAGTAGCTGTGCGCATAGTGTGTGTGGGACAAAGGGTTTCCCTGCAGAATCACACAGGTACACACTATGCTAGTGCGGTCTCTGACAAATCCAATACCAAACAGCACGATTGTGAACATTCCTGGCTAAAACACTTAACCAGAGTCGGAACTGTGTGCAGAACAAGTTTACATTAACGTATAAACAGTCTTACAACTCTGCAGCAAATGGAGAGTTAAGTGCTCATTCCCATCTCTTAACTCACTCGTGATGACAGATAAATGCAGGTAGCTTTATAATGACACCACATTTGAGGTTTAATCAGGGTTGTGTAATCCTTCAGTTGGCTCATGTTGAATGGGTGAACAAGGGCTGCAGTCTAGGATTCATCTTTGGTTGTCAGTGTATGCGGGTGAATGTGGAGTTCTGCCATTGAGATCCCAGCAACTAGGTGCTAAGACACAACCTCTCCCTCGACATCAGCAAGACAAAGGGGACAGTGATCGGCTTCAGGAAGTGAAACAGTGCCCACACGCCAGTCCACATTAGACATGGTCAAAAGCTGCAAGATCCTCAGAATAAATATCACCAGCAACTTGGCCTGGACCACCCCTATTGAAGAAATGACCATGAAAGCACACCAATGCCTCTACTTCCTCAGAAGGCAAGCGAAATCTAGCATGTCCCAACCAACAACCTTCATCAACTTCTACAGATGCGCCGTAGAAAGCATCTTGTCTGCATCCATCACAGCCTGGTTTGGGAACAGCTTCATCCAAGACCGCAGGAAATCAGAGACATGTGGACGCAGCCCAGACCATCACACAAACCAACCTCCCTTCCATCGACCCTTCCTACACCTCACGCTGCCTCGGCAAGGCCAGCAGCCCAGACCATCACACAAACCAACCTCCCCTTCCATCGACCCTTCCTACACCTCACGCTGCCTCGGCATGGCCAGCAGCCCAGACCATCACACAAACCAACCTCCCCTTCCATCAACCCCTCCTACACCTCACGCTGCCTCGGCAAGGCCAGCAGCAGCATCAAGGACCAGTCTCACCCCGGTCACTCCCCTCTGTGAGAATGATCAGCCATGATCACATTGAATGGCGGTGCTGGCTCGAAGGGCCGAATGGCCTCCTCCTGCACCTATTGTCTCCCATCAGGCAAGAGATACAGAAGTTTGAAAACACAGATTCAGGGTCAATTTCTTCCCAGCTGTTATCAGGCAACTGAATAGTCCTTTCATCACCTAGATTGCAATCCTGACCTCCCATCTACCTCATTGGAGACCTTTGAACTACCTTCAATGGGACTTCAATGTTATAGGTTTGCACTAAATCTTGTAGCCTTTATCTTTGATTGTATTCGTGTACACAGTCTTTTTTTTTAAACTGGATAATATGCAAACAAAGCTTTTCACCAGATCATGACAATAATCAACTAAATTAAACTTGTGCTTGGGTTAGGTCAGAATCTTATCTAGTCCAGTAATGGAAACAAACAGACAACGTTGTAATCACTAACTACCTCATGTAAACCCATCCCTTCTTGTTCTGAACTTTGTGCATTTTGCTGGGGATAGTTTAGTTTAGTTTAGGGATATATAGCTCGGAAACAGGCCCTTCAGCCCACCGAGTCTGTACTGACCAGCGATCACTGTACATTAACACTATTCTACAGACACCAGTGACATTTATACCAAGCCAATTAACCTACGTCTTTGGAGTGTGGGAGGAAACCAAAGATCTCAGTAAAAACCCACGCAGGTCACGGGGAGAACATACAAACTCTGTACAGACAGCGCCCGTGGTCAGGATTGAACCTGTGTCTCTGGCGCTGTAAGCAGCAACTCTATGGCAGCCCCACCCAATAGATTGACAATGCGAGCACACCGATACCTCATTGAGGGACTATTGCCACAGGCAGGTCTGAGCACAGATTCACACGGTCTACCTCCCAGCGCACAAGCACACCAGACCCTAGTCCTATTCCACACTCCATTTCTACTGAGTAATTCAGCAGCAAAATCCACAAGATCCAGTCCCTGCACCATTATTACTGATGACAACACCCACATTAGCTTGTACCTGACAGCCAATGCAGTACAAAACCCAAAGCAAACCTCCATACCCCACGCCAACAATCAGACTCCCTGCAAAAGGGCAGATTCAGAGAGGGACAGATCTCACTCACCGACATTTCTGATCTCATCCAGTCCATGCAAAGACAAGATGTCAACGCCTTACTACAGATTACTGTGCAATACCTTGAGGAAATAAGCAAAGCACTGGCTGAAGACAGTCGACATCCCTGTAGGAATTGGAGAGCAATCAGCAGCATCTGAATCCATCTCCTTCAGTGTGGGTGTGGTGTGGAAGGGCATTAACACTGCATAAACCAGATCCTCACTCCCATGGGAGTCTGTGCACTCTGAACAAACAGGTGGGCAAAACGTACCTACCTGAATCGATGCAATTTGGGCAGAAGATACCCGAGGTGGTGGTGAGAGGAGGTGGTTTTTCAGACTGGAGGCCTGTGTGGTGCCATAGGGACGATGCTGGGTCTACTGGTGCACTCAAAGATCAGACATCTAGTCCACGCCATCCAAAATTATCAACTTGACCCAAACCTCTTATTCATAATAGACTCAATTACAGCTACAATGTATAAATGGCAATGTCCAGGTTACTTTCTCAGATGCAGATGCAAGGAACTGCAGATGCTGATTTACAAAAACAAAGTGCTGGAGTAACTCAACTGGTCAGGCAGATTCTCTGGAGAACATGGATGAATGATATTTGGGGTTGTGCTTCAAGGGTCCCGACCTGAAACGTCACCTATCCATGTTCTCCACAGATGCTGCCTGACCCACTGAGTTACTCCAGCACTCTGTGAAACGTCACCTATCCATGTTCTCCACAGATGCTGCCTGACCCGCTGAGTTACTCCAGCACTCTGTGAAACGTCACTTATCCATGTTCTCCACAGATGCTGCCTGACCCGCTGAGTTACTCCAGCACTCTGAAACGTCACCTATCCATGTTCTCCACAGATGCTGCCTGACCCGCTGAGTTACTCCAGCACTCTGTGAAACGTCACTTATCCATGTTCTCCACAGATGCTGCCTGACCCGCTGAGTTACTCCAGCACTCTGTGAAACGTCACTTATCCATGTTCTCCACAGATGCTGCCTGACCCGCTGAGTTACTCCAGCACTCTGTGAAACGTCACCTATCCATGTTCTCCACAGATGCTGCCTGACCCGCTGAGTTACTCCAGCCTTTTGTTTTTAAAACATATTTCAGATGTTTGCTTTGGAGGGAGTGGAACGTAGAATTATCAGAAGCAGAGCAGGATTGCAAAGGTCTATCCGAGGTTTTTGGTCATTTGATTGAAGTGCAGGATAAACAGCAATAGGATGAGTGGACAGAGAAAACAATTTGCCTGCATGGAGAAATCAGGAGAAATTCTAAAAACTGAAGGCAGGGCTATGATGAAAAGGGGAGTAGGTGTATGGAACAGCATCCAGTAAATTGCTAACTTCAAACTCGAGATTATAGATAATATCCTGAAGCACAGAGGCTTGGGGACAAAGTCGAAGGAATAAAATCACACACGAGTCAAGATCACCTGGATAGAGTGAACATGGAATGTTTCTACTAGTGCTTGAGTCTAGGACCAGAGGCCACAGCCTCACAATAAAAGGACGTATCTTTGGAACAGAGATGAGGAGGAATTTATTTAGCCAGAGGGTGGTGAATCTGTGGAATTCATTGCCACAGACTGTGGTGGAGGCCAAGTCAATGGATATTTTTTAGATAGATTCTTGATTAGTGCGGGTGTCAGGGGTTATGGGGAGAAGGCAGAAGAATGTTAGGAGGGAGAGACAGATCAGCCATGATTGGATAGCAGAATAGACTTGATGGGCCGAATGGCCTAATTCTGCTCCTATCACTTATGACCGGAAGGGACAAGTGACCTCGCGCGGAATCAATCACCACGTTAACATTCCCAGGCCAGTTTGTTATTTTCCATTTTATTCATTCACTAAACTTGAAGAAATTTTAGGCCAGGCGCAAATTAAGAGTTTAAATATTAAAATTTACAGCATGATTTTTTTTTAAAGAAAAAAATGGATAAATTGTCACTGGAATTCCTGTTGTCAAACAGAGCAATGCCAAGTGTTATCGCCAGGCGGTGAAGCATCACATCAGAGTAGCGGTCTGCCACACAGGACCAGCAACACGAAGAGCAGACGCGGAAGCCACGCAGTTTTGACGGTGAAGGGCTGTGGACGTTCCCAAGCTACGTTTAGAATGAAGACACTTAACTCTCGCGTGAAACAAGTCACGAGTTTTCTTGTCCGTCTGTTAGCGTCTTGTCGGAGTGCACAGTTCACCCTGCCAAGGGGATGCTCAGGGCAGCCTTGGTCCCAGTGACGGTCTGAGGCTTTACCTTCTGCAAGGCCCGACAGCAAAATGCCAGCACGGGCCTGCCACACACATCCTGAGAAGTTCATCTTCCAACTTGTTCGGGAGTTTGGAGAGAGAGAGAGAGAGAGAGAGTCATGAATGTGTGCCGGCCTCTTATGTCCGTCCTTTGAAGCTGTCCATACACACATAACTGCCGGTAAACCTATAAATCTCTTCCAAGGCTGTATGCGGAAGTACACTGCAAACAGGGAGAAAGGAAGGTCAGAAACATTCTAGTTTCCTTTTCATAATATTTCCTAAAACAGCCCCTCCTTTGTAAAAGTATTGTGAAGTGTGTCACCTCTCACGAGGCTGGATCCAGAAGAAAAGACACAAAGTGCTGGAGTAACTCAGCGGGACAGGCAGCATCTCTGGATAGAAGGAATGGGTGACGTTTCAGGTTGAGATCCTTCTTCAGACCGGAAACATCACCCATTCCTTCTCTCCAGAGATGCTGCCTGTCCCGCTGAGTTCCTCCAGCATTTTGTGTCTATCTTCAGTGTAAAGCAGCACCTGCAGTTCCCTCCAACACACTTTGGAAGTTCCCTCCTACTCACTTTGAATCCACTGGTTGGATGTCCACACTTTCAGCTGCCCAATGATGTGTAAAGCCACCAGACTAGGTGGAGTTCTGCTTCACCATCTCACACCTTGCCTCCAAAGCCTTATGTACGATTAGAGATAAAACAAACGTACTACTTGGTATTTTGATGGCAATGGGTAATTTGATTAATCCATAGATAAATGGGAAACTGTCTGCCCTGTGGATGTAATATAAGTCTTTGTTCACGCTCTTGAAGAATGAGGTGGTGGAATAAGGGGTAGGCCATTTAGAACTGAGATGAGGAAAAACCTTTTCAGTCAGAGAGTTGTGAATCTGTGGAATTCTCTGCCTCAGAAGGCAGTGGAGGCCAATTCTCTGAATGCATTCAAGAGAGAGCTAGATAGAGCTCTTAAGGATAGCGGAGTCAGGGGGTATGGGGAGAAGGCAGGAACGGGGTACTGATTGAGAATGATCAGCCATGATCACATTGAATGGCGGTGCTGGCTCGAAGGGCCGAATGGCCTCCTCCTGCACCTATTGTCTATTGTGGTGGTGTCAGTCTGAAGAAGGGTCTCGACCCCAAACATCACCCATTCCCTCTCTCCTAGATGCTGCCTGACCCGCTGAGTTACTCCAGCGTTTAGAGATACCTTCGATTTGTACCAGCATCTGCAGTTATTTTCCTACACAAGGTGGTGGTGGATGTGAACAGAAGGCTGGCTCCAGGCATTGCTGTGGGTTAGTTTTGATACTTTATTACTTCCTTTCCTTCTGCTTTTCCTAATGGCTCTCACCCTTCACCACCCAGTCATTAGGCAACAACTCTGATATTTCACCACAAGGCTCTCTCTTCGGCAGGCCTGGAGGTAAGCATGGCCAGGCCAGATCCAGTTGCACTCTCCAGTAGATCACAGACCAGCAGCATCCCTCACTCAAGATGCTTCAACGTCTTCTCCAACTCAGAATCTCGACTGAACCCTTCTCTGGACTCTGATACCCCGTTTCTTTCTCACTGGACAGATCTAAATAAGGGAGGCCTTATTTAATAATTCATCTATCTGCATACTTTCCCAAGTGCTCTCATCAAATGACCCATTCATAAAACAGTTAAGCATAAACAAGAGACCACAAACAGATCACATTCCCCTCCAATTAAAGCTTTGCCGATTCCTCAGATGCAGCGGAATTTCTGAGCTACTCTGGTCTGCTTTGGTCTAAAGCAAAACCGTGATGGTTGACAGAAAATATCATCGCACTGTTTCACTTGTGACCTTCACAGGCTCTTGGTAATGAAAGAACCATGGCTGCAACTCGGTGGGTGGCATGTAAAGGATACGTTCGCTCCTTGGTCTGGAACCCAAGATAACATTGCCTTTCTTTCTCACTGGACAGATCTAAATAAGGGAGGCCTTATTTAATAATTCATCTATCTGCATACTTTCCCAAGTACACTTTTTTAAAAAATTATCTGTTATCGCAGAAGTGCATTCCTTGATTAAATTAATTTAATTGAAGGGTCTCAACCCAAAACATCACCCGTTCCTTCTATCTAGAGATGCTGCCTGGCCCGCTGAGTTACTCTAGGATTTTTGTGTCTATCTTCGGTGTAAACCAGCATCTAGTTCCTTCCCACACACATATATCATTTAATTTTTCTCTTTGCAGAGTCAGAGCTTGTCCTCCCACTTTCCCTCCTTGACCCAGCTGTTAGATGTTATAAGACAGACACAAAAAGCTGGAGTAACTCAGTGGGACAGGGAGCATCTCTGGAGAGAAGGAATGGGTGACGTTCCGGGTCGAGACCCTCCTTCAGTTACGAGGAGTGGTCTCTGCGACGGTGGCCTAGAGACCACTGACTGAGGCGGGACCCCCACGCCGAGCTCACCTCTTCATGATGACGAGCAAGTGCATGGTCCATGGCAGCAGGAGCAGGGCTTGATTGGTCCGCACTGCCTCTACTGTGCGGCGGGCCACCGTGTCGGGCTTCAGAGGTGGGAAGAGCTTTGGAAACCTGTCACAAAACCACAAGCAAAATCAGCACGCAACAGCATAGAACCGTCTACAGTTCAAACCCAAGACGGAGATCAACCCACATCTAAGCCAACACTGACAATACAGACAAAGTGCTGGGGTAACTCAGACAGCATCCCTGGAGAAAAGCAATAGGTGACATTTCAGACTGAAGGGTCCCGACCTGAAACACCACCTATTCCTTTTCTCCACAGATGCTGCCTGACCCACTGAGTTACTCTGGCTTTTTGTGTAGGGAAAAGAAACTGCAGATGCTGTTTTAAAATCGAAGGTAGACACAAAATGCTGGAGTAACTCAACGGGTCAGGCAGCATCTCTGGAGGAAAGGAAACTGCAGATGCAGAAGAAGGGTCTCGACCCAAAACGTCACCCATTCCTTCTCTCCAGAGATGCTGCCTGACCTGCTGAGTTACTCCTGCTTTTTGTGTCTACCTTCGATTTTAAAACAGCATCTGCAGTTCCTTCCTGCACAGAATAGATCGGTGAACAGTTCAAACCCAAGACCCAAGGTTGGAACCCTCATCATCTAAGCTCACACTGGAATTCAACACACATGGATCATCTGCAGTGGGAATTAAGGGCAACAGATAAAATGGCGGCCGGCTGGGACGGAGGTGCCAGTCTCTGGCCCCCACTCTGACGTGCCACTAACCACACGGACAGAGCAGCTTCAGGGAAGACACTGTCACAAGAAGCATCCTCGCCACTGGGAGGTAAGTGTTTGCTAGTTTTAGCTTAGAGATACAGCATGGAAACAGGCCCTTCGGCCCATCGAGTCCGCGCCGACCAGCGATCCCCGCACACTAACACTATCCTACACACGCTCAGGACAATTTACAATTTTACCAAAGCCAACTAACCTACAAACCTGCACGTCTTTGGAGTGTGGAAGGAAACCAGAGCACCCGGTGAAAACCCACGCAGGTCACGGGGAGAACGTGTAAACTCCGTACAGACAGCGCCCGTGGTCAGGATGGAACCCGGGTCTCCGGCGCTGTGAGGCAGCAGCTCTACCCGCCGCGCCACCCCACATATTCTCCTAGGGACTGACCTGGTCTTCATGCCGTGGAACATCTCAGTGCTGGTGTGGAACGGGAGAACAGTGGTGGCACTGACCCCTGGGCAGTCGAGGAGCCCCAGGGTCAGGCTCTCCATGAAGGCAAAGGAGGAGGACTTGGAGGTGCAGTAATCAATGGCGCCGGGAATGGCAGACAGCGCTAGCACGGAGTTCATGCACACAATGTGTCCATGTTGCAGTTCCAGCATCCGCGGCAGGAAGGCCTTCGTCGTCTGTGGGAAAGAGAGGACAACAGAATCATCAGAGGTCATCGTCTTATCAGCAAAGCAAAGGGATGGAGACCACGTTCAGGAGCGACACAGAATCCAAACAGCCTCATCTCCTCCAGATCACAGGGCAGGTTCTCCACAGCTGTTATCAGGCAACTGAACCATCCTATCACCAACTAGAGAGCGGTGCTGAACTACTATCTACCTCACTGGAGACCCTCAGACCATCTTCAATCAGACTTTACCTTGCACTAAACATTATTCCTTATCCTGTGTCTGTCCACTGTGGACGGCTCGATTGTAATCATGTCTTGTCTTTCCGCTGACTAGTTAGTGCACAACAAAAGCTTTCCACTGTACCTCGGTACACGTGACAATAAACTAAACTCATCTCAACCTCAACCTCAATGCCCAACCTAAGCTGGTCCCATTGATCTGCCTTAAGCCCACACCCCTCCATGTACCTGTCCAAATGTGTTTCAATGTTATTGTGCACGCCCCAACTAGCTCTGGCAAATGTGTGCACGTACACACACCCTGTGTGTGAAAACATTGCCCCCTCAGGCTCCTGGTATCTTTCCCATCTGACTGTAAATCTATGTGCAGTTTAAGTTGGCATGGCTGGCACAGGGATGATGGGCCGAAGGGCCTGTTGCTGTGCTTTGCTGTTCAATGCTCTGTCCTCATTTCTGGTAAAATCTTGGGTGATGTGAGTGTTAAACTTCCCCACATTACTGCCAGCTGCTCGAGTGCATTTTAAAAGTGGACACAAAACTAAATATAGTGACGTCCATAAGATACCACCCCATCCCCTTTATGGACTCAAACCAATCCAGATGTGGAAACAGCAACATCTGTTGAAGGCACGGTGGCGCAGCGGTAGAGTTGCTGCCTCACAGCGCCAGAGACCCGGGTTCCATCCCCACCTCGGGTGCTGTCTGTACGGAGTTTTCTCCGGGTGCTCCGGTTTCTTCCCGCATCCCAAAGACGTGTGGGTTTGTTTGTAGGTTAATTGGCCGTCTGTAAATTGCCCTCGTGTGTAAGGAGTGGATGTGAAAGTGGGAATAACATGGAACTAGTGTGAACAGTTGATCAACGGTTGGTGTGGGCTTCATGTTGTATTGCTACGTTAACACTAGAGCCGAGGGTACCACTTGTACACAGGCGGGAGAAATGATACGATAGAACTTTAGCCCAGGAGGGAGATTGATCTGCCAACAGTCAGAAAAACACAAAATACATGAAACGTGAAATTAAAGTGACCAGTGGAAATGATTGGGGACGTGCAAAGATTGGGGATGGGGGGGGAGTCAGTCTCGGTCTCGGTCTCGGTCTACCCCACCACAGAAGGGGCAGGAGTTGTAGTTTGATAGCCACAGGGAAGAAGGATCTCCTGTGGCGTTCGTTCTGTGCTGCATCTTGGTGGGACCAGTCTGTTGCTGAAAGTGCTCCTCAGGTTGGCCGGTGTGTCATGGAGGGGGTGAGCTGCATTGACCGGTGTATCACGGAGGGGGTGAGCTGCATTGACCAGTGTGTCACGGAGGGGGTGAGCTGCATTGACCGGTGTATCACGGAGGGGGTGAGCTGCATTGACCGGTGTGTCATGGAGGGGGTGAGCTGCATTGACCAGTGTGTCACGGAGGGGGTGAGCTGCATTGACCGGTGTGTCATGGAGGGGGTGAGCTGCATTGTCCATGATGCTGGATCTTAGAAGTGTGGCAATTGTAAGCTATAATCTATATATTGAGCACACTATCATGATAAAACCTAAGCCGGATGTAGCAGGGAGCCAGTCTCCCAGAGAGTACACTGCAACTTGTATGCATCAGCTTTAAAGTTGGAAACTAGCCAGATTGCAGGATTTGGAAATGTTGGGGTGAACTTTCATATGAAGTGAAGAAACATTATATTGCACTTCAACAGATTTTGCAACGTCTCACCCAAGCACATTATGTTGAAGTGTGGAGACCATCTTGTTGCCAAACATAACAAAGAACTTATCACAAAACAGCAATGAAGATGGATAGGCTGCCAACCTAGCCTTGGCAAGAAAACGTTGGCCCGGGAACAAGTCAAATAGAACCACTTTCTTCCAATACGCTTGTGGGTCGTTTAAAGCAACACTTGTGTGTTGGTGCGTGACACACAGCAGTGTGCGCTACTGGGAACTGCAGATGCAGTGTAAGAAAGAAAACTGCAGATGCTGGTTTAAATTGAAGGTGGACACAAAATGCTGGAGAAACTCAACGGGTCAGGAAGCATCTCTGGAGAGAAGGAATGGGTGACGTTTCCGGTCGAGACCGTTCTTCAGAAATGTCACCCATTCCTTCTCTCCAGAGATGCTGCCTGACCCGCTGAGTTACTCCAGCATTGTGTGTCTACAGCAGTGTCAGGTTTAGTTTAGAGATAATAGTTTAGTTTAGAGATACAGCACGGAAACAGACCCTTCAGCCAACAGAGTCTGCTCCGACCAGCGATCCCCGTAAACTAATACTAAACACACTAGGGTCAAATTACAATTTTACCAAAGCCAATTAACCTACAAACCTGAACATCTTTGGAGTGTGGAAGGAAACCGGAGCACCCGGAGAAAACCCACGCAGGTCACGGGGAGAACGTACAAACTCCGTACAGACAGCACACGTGGTCAGGATTGAACCCGGGTCTCTGACGCTGTGAGGCAGCAGCTCTACCCGCTGCACCACTGTGATGCCCTATGGGGCATGAACAGAAAGGCTGGCTGTGTTGGTGGTTATTGAGGAGATGCTGAGAGGCGTGTACTGACCCAGAACTGGCCAAGCGTGTTGATGTGCTGGGTCTTGAGGAGAGCGTCATCGTCACTGTCTAGGAGGGTCTTTCCATGGACCACGGCTGCATTGTTCACCAGGATAGTGACATCTCCCACCTACACACAAACACAACCACTGGTCACAAACATCGGCTCAACTCGCCCTCCAGTTTAAATACACTTGCACGTCTACACAAAGAGCTCACACTCACTCAGATCAGTTTAGTTTATTGTCACCTGTACTGAGGTACAGTGAAAAGCTTTCTGTTGTGTGCTAGCCAGTCAGCAGAAAGCCAACACATGATTACAATCGAGCCATTTACAGTGGACAGATACAGGATAAGGGAATAACGTTTAGTGCAAGGTAAAGCCAGAAAAGTCCGGTCAAAGATAGTCCGAGGGTTATCAATGAGGTAGATAGTAGTTCAGCACTGCTCTCTGGTTGTGGTAGGACGGTTCAGTTGCCTGATAACAGCCGGGAAGAAACTCTCCCTGAATCTGGAGGTGTGCGTTTTCACACTTCTGTACCTCTTGCCCGATGGGAGAGGGGAGAAGAGGGAGTGACCGGGGTGAGACTGGTCCTTGATGATGCTGCTGGCCTTGCCGAGGCAGCGTGAGGTGTAGATGGAGTCAGTGGGAGGGAGGTTGGTTTGTGTGTGTGATGGTCTGGGCTGCTGGCCTTGCCGAGGCAGCGTGAGGTGTAGATGGAGTGGGTGGGTGGGAGGGAGGTCGGTTTGTGTGTGTGATGGTCTGGGCTGCTGGCCTTGCCGAGGCAGCGCGAGGTGTAGATGGAGTCAGTGGGAGGGAGGTTGGTTTGTGTGATGGGGTGGAATCTCCAGTGGGAGACAGAGAGAGAGAAATGCAATGTGGGGCTTCGGTTAGAAGTTACTTTAAATATTTTGTGGCAGGGGAAACATAGCCACCACACTGTGCCAAGCAATGGAACCATCCTACCACAACCAGGGAGCAGTCCTGAACTACTATCTACTTCATTCGAGACCCTCGGACTATCTTTGACCGGACTTTGCTGGCTTTACCGTGCACTAAACATTATTCACATTATTCCCTTGATGGTGTATCTGTACGATGTGGACGGTTTGATTATAATCACGTACTATCTTTCTGCTGACTGGTTAGCGCGCAACAAAATCTTATCACTGTACCTCGGCAATAAACTGAACTAATTACAAGATTGGTCCAGGAGAATTCTCCAACTCGGCTAAAAACTGTCTGAAATCCATCAGTTCAGACAGAACGGACCTTGTGTTTAAACGGCTCCTGTTAGAACCGTGACATTACTAGCAAAATAGGGTGCTGGAGCAACACAGCGGGTCAGGCAGCATTTGTGAGGGGGATGTTTAGGGTCAGGAAGTTACCATCCCTGGGGAGAAGGCAGGAACAGGGTACTGATTGAGAATGATCAGCCATGATCACATTGAATGGCGGTCCTGGCTCGAAGGGCCGAATGGCCTCCTCTTGCACCTATTGTCTATCCCAGGTTTGCTTGCAGCCAGAGCTCAGTTTAGTTTAGAGATACAGTGCGGAAACAGGCCCTTCAGCCCACGATGTACACTAGCTACACACACTAGGGACAATGTACATTGATGCCAAGCCAATTTACCTACAAACCTGTACGTCTTTGGAGTGTGAGAGGAAATTGGAGCACTCAGTGGAAACCCACGCGGTCACGGGGAGAACGTACAAACTCCGTACAGATGGCACCCGTGGTCAGGATCAAGCCCGGGTCTCTGGCTCTGCACCAGTGTGTGAGTTGCCCACGTGTGCACGCATCAGGGATCGAGGGGCCGCGGGGGGGTTTCTAGGGCGGACCCACCTTCTCCCGTACAGCTTTAGCTTGTTGGTAAACCTCCTCCTTGTTCGCTACGTCACAGACAAAGTAGTGGCACTCCACTCCCAAGCTGCGGATCTCCGCGCAAGATTCCTTCAGGCACTTCTCCGTCCGACCCCAGATTATGATCTGCAAAAGAGGCGGGGGTCACAAAACAGGACGCGTTAAGGTTGTTCTTGCCACTGCTCCTCCTCCTTGCATTTACACACAGTCTCTCATAGCCGAGGAGCCCTGAACAATGGGCTTCGATGATCTGCCCCTGACGGGGACGAGCAGGGGGGAATAACAGAACCACAGGTGGGACGTTTCCAGATAACCTTCTGTAACAGCGTCAGGAACTCAACACCGGCAGGGTCTCGACCCGAAACGCCACACTTTCCTTGTCTCCAGAGATGCTGCCTGACCCGCTGAGTTACTCCAGCACTTGGTGTCTACCTCCACAAAGCTCAGATCAGACTGTCGTTGATCGGACTTTACCGGCTTTATCTTGCACTAAGCGTTATTCACGTTACTCCCTTTATCATGTGTCTGTATACTGTGGACGGCTCGATTGTAATTATGTATTGTCTTTCCACTGACTGGTTAGCGCGTAACAAAAGCTTTTCACTGTACCTCGGTACACGTGACAATAAACTACATACAAGAAACTCAACATGTATAATCTTTATGTTTCTAGGAAAGGTAATGTTTTTATAAAGTCCATCACTAGTAAACCAGCACAGTACAGATACCAGAACTCCAATCCTAATATATTGAGTCTGAATTAATACATTGCTGAATAGTTTTGCACCTTATCTTACCATGAGAAGCAGAACGATAAGTGAAAACACAGATACATCACAAAAGACAGACACAAAAAGCTGGAGTAACTCAGCGGGTCAGGCAGCATCTCCGGAGAAAAGGAATGGGTGACGTTTCGGGTCGAGAACTTTCTTCAAACTGAGAGTCGGGAGAGAGAAACAAGAGACCTACAAATCTGTACGTCTTTGGAGTGTCTCTGGCCACGGCGTTTCCCACTTCACTGAGAAGCTGCCCTCAGTCATTTCCCGGTCAGCAAGTTCCAAATTGGAAGTGCGTTGGGGGTTCAGGGCTCCGTTGGCTCGATGCCACTCATTAGTGGCACGGTGGTGCAGTGGCAGAGCTACTGCCTTACTCCATCGCCGGGTTCCATCCTGACTACGGGTGCTGTCTGTATGGAGTTTGTACCTTCTCACCGTGACCACGGGTACTCCAGTTTGTACCTTCTCCCCGTGACCACGGGTACTCCAGTTTGTACCTTCTCCTCGTGACCACGGGTACTCCAGTTTGTACCTTCTCCCCGTGACCACGGGTACTCCAGTTTGTACCTTTTCCTCGTGACCACGGGTACTCCAGTTTGTACCTTCTCCCCGTGACCACGGGTACTCCAGTTTGTACCTTCTCCCCGTGACCACGGGTACTCCAGTTTGTACCTTCTCCTCGTGACCACGGGTACTCCAGTTTGTACCTTCTCCCCGTGACCACGGGTACTCCAGTTTGTACCTTCTCCTCGTGACCACGGGTACTCCAGTTTGTACCTTCTCCCCGTGACCACGGGTACTCCAGTTTGTACCTTCTCCCCGTGACCACGGGTACTCCAGTTTCCTCCCCCACTCCAAAGACGTGCAGATTTATAGGTTTCCCGTTTCCCTCTCCCCCGACACTCTGTCTGAAGAAGGGTCTCGACCCGAAACGCCACAACCCATTCCTTCTCTCCAGAGATGCTGCCTGACCCGCTGAGTTACTCCAACACCCTGTGTCTACTTCCACCACACTAATTGGAACTCACGAGGCATTGCGATGCGAGGGATTATTGCAGGGAAATAGCCCAGAAGACCAAGATAGCACCATTGGGCAGTCAGGTCAGGTCAGGTCAGGTCAGGTCAGGTCAGGTCAGGCAGCATCCGTGGAGAAGTAAGTGAACAGGCACTGCTTTGTGCAAAGCCTTAGTGCGATTGGCTGTGATCCAGTAAATGACTAAACTAGCTGTGTATGGCGTCAGAAGGGAATTAAATGATCAGATATTAGTCATCACAAGCTTGTTAGGGTCAAGCAAAGGACACCTCTACCACGACTAGTTAGACAGCATTCAGTCTGCCTTCTCCTGTCCCACCTCGCTCTCGAACTAACACTGGACAGGCAGAGGTTTGGAACAATGAATGGGCAGAGACTTGACAGGTTCAATCTTCATAAGTCAAAGCAGTAGAAGTAGGCCATTCGGCCCATCAAGTCTAATCCTCCATTCAATCACGGCTGATCTATCTTTCACCCTTTCTCCTGCCTTCTCCCCGTAACCCCCGGCAATGAGAAATGTACATTTTACATCAGGTGCTGAACAGAAACAGCAGCAATGTTTCATTCGCAATTTACTAAAGAGAACTACAAAACCCCCCCCCTGATATAAACCACTTTGGGCAGTGGTAGAGTTGCTGCTTCACAGCGCCAGAGACCCGGGTTTGACCCCGACTACAGGCGCTGTCTGTACGGAGTTTGCACGTTCTCCCTGTCTATTATTCACAAAATGCTGGAGTAACTCAGCAGGTCAGGCAGCATCTCGGGAGAGAAGGAATGGGTGACGTTTCGGGTCCGAAACGTCACCCATTCCTTCTCTCCCGAGATGCTGCCTGACCTGCTGAGTTACTCCAGCATTTTGTGAATAAATCGATTTGTACCAGCATCTGCAGTTATTTTCTTATACTCCCTGTCTATTAGCCAGATTGGTACTCCAAGCTGAAGATGGACACAAAATGCCGGAGTAACTCAGCGGGCCAGGCAGCATCTGTGGAGAGAAGGAATGAGCTGTTGTGGTGGAACTCTCCTTTGAGTCTCTGAGCTGTTTAGGCAGGGGTCTGGGTCTGGATCACAAGACCAGTAACCTCACCGCCACACCCAGACTGAACCACTCTGTCTTCTCACCAAGCCTCCATCTCCAGAACCCAGGGTGACTGAATATCTGGCAGTTACCAGAGAGGGCAGCAGTTGCCAAGTTGGTTCAGCTCAAGTTTATTTTACGGAGCAGCTCGTAACGTTAATAACTTGTCATAAACATCTAACAGTCCAAGGGCGAGACCTTTGCCAGCCATCAATCAATGGGGTGAACATGGCTCTGGGCTGTAACCATCTCAGCAGCCCACCTCCTCTCACCCGACCCCCACAGGCCACTGCCTCCCACCCATGGGCTCCCATCCCCGACCCCACCCCCTGCCCCACCCACGGGCTCCCGTACCAATCACCCCAGGGGCTGCAGTCCCCACCCCCACCCATGGGCTCCCGTCCCCACCCCCGCACCCTGCCCCACCCACCCCCCACCCCATGGGCTCCCATCTCCACCCACCCCAGGGGCTCCCATCCCCACCCACACCCTGCCCCACCCACCCCCCCACCCATGGGCTGCAGTCCCCACCCCCACCCATGGGCTCCCTTCCCCACCCCCGCACCCTGCCCCACCCACCCCCCACCCCATGGGCTGCAGTGCCCACCCCAGGGGCTCCCACCCACCCAACCCAGGGTCTCCCATCCCCACCCCACACCCACCCCCCACCCATGGGCTGCAGTGCCCACCCCCCACCCATGGTGTCCCCATCCCCAACCCTACCCCCGCACCCTGCCCCACACATGGGCTCCCATCCCCTCCCCAGGGGCTGCCGTCCCCACCCCACCCCCTGCCCCACCCCCCACCCATGGGCTCCCGTCCCCTACCCCCGCACCTTGCCCCACCCACCCCCCCACCCCATGGGCTCCCATCCCCACCCCCACCCCCTTGCCCCACCCCCTGCCCCACCCATGGGCTCCCATCCCCACCCCCACCCCCTGCCCCACCCCCTGCCCCACCCATGGGCTCCCATCCCCACCCCCACCCCCTGCCCCACCCACATGACACGCATTTCCTCTCCCGTGGTAAACAGGATTAACAATATCAGCACTGGGTGACCTGGAGCTGAACCCAAGGCTGTGACAAGGGGAGAAGGGGAGAGAGAGAGAGAGAGAGAGAGAAGGGGAGAGAGAGAGAGA